>NC_090828.1:107763973-108063973 GCF_028021215.1 Eschrichtius robustus
CTTCTAGGCTCATCTGCACTCCTGAAAACGGCACTGTTCATTTTTTTCCCGAGGCTACTATTGCATTCGGTACGTATACCGCTTGTTCTTTGTCCATTTATCTGTTGATGGACATTTTGTTTGCTTGCCTGTCTTGGCTATTGTAAATATGGCTGCAGTGCATGTTTTCCTGTCTGTGCCTTTCCGATTCTGGTCTTCTTAGGGTATAGGCCCATTAGGGGATCGGCCGCAACATGTGGTAGCTCAGTTTTTACCTTTTAAATGAAGCTCCATTCTGTTCTCATGATTAGCTGTTACCAGTTTACATCCAACCAACAGCATAGTGGCTATGCCTTTCTCAACTAACCCGTCAGCATTCATTGTTTGTAGACTTTTTACGGATGGCATTTTGAATATTGGGTGTCGCAATCTTTTTGTAGTTTGGATTTGCATCCAACCAATAATTCCTGATATTGAGCTTTTATCCATGTTCTTCTTTTTTTAAAATAACAGAGTGAGTAACACTTACCTCTTCAAACTCTTTTCTTGCAAAGTTTTCCGTGTTGTGTAATTTTTTGGCCATTCCCAACCCCAGCATATTTTTTGTGGGCATGAGTCATTTACAGCCCTGCAGTTCTTGTGAATATTAGTGACCATTAGCTGTAGATTGAAAGCTGCTGTTTGAGGAAACGGCCTTAGGGTGGCAGCATTTCTACATTGCCAACTCTGCTTGCTAGGGAAACAGAACCTTGCTGCAAGTTGTGCTTTTTGGTTGCAGATTAGAGTGGAATGTGCCAGGACAAACCCCCGTAAGGTTTAGCCTCCTTAATTCTTGTTTGTGTCTTTAAGTTGTAGTGTTTATCAGAGGAAATTTGATTGAAAAATGTCTTTTGTTCTGGGTGAACGGAATCTTTTTCATTTACACATATACATATATCTATTGATCTTTGGGTCCTTTTCCATGTAGCTTATTACAGAGTGTTGAGTTCACCACACTTGGTATTCCATAGGTCTTTGGGGATGATATATTTTATATATATTAGTATATGTTTGTTAACCCCAATATCCTAATTTATCCAATCCTCACACCTTTTCTTTGGCTTAACCAAAAGTTTGTCTTCTCAATGTGAGATTGTCTTTCTCTGTGGAAATATGTTCATTTTTATGAATTTTCAGATGACATAAGTGTTATCCTAGGACATTTGTCTCTCGCATTCTGACTTACTTCACGTTGTGTTAATATCTCTAGGCTCATCTGTGGTGCTGCCTATGCCATTCTTTTATTTTTTTTCATGACTAATATTCCAATGTGTCCATATACCACTTCTTTGTCCATTCATTTGTTTATGGGCCTTTGTTTTGCTTCCATGTCTTGGCTACTTCAATATTGCTGCAGTGCACATTTGCCTGCCTCTGTCTTTCCAATTCTGGTTGTCTTAGGTTATAGGCCCAAAAGTTGTGCTGCCGCAACATATGGTAGCTCAATTTTTACCCTTTAAACCAGCTCCGTTCAATTTTCGTTAGTGCTGATACCACTTTACATCCCAACAGCAGCTAGAAGGTACACAGTTCTCTAAAACCCCTTCAGCATTTATAGTTTGTAGACTTTTTGCTGATGGTCATTTGACTGGTGTGAGCTGAAACCTTTCTGGAGGTTGGATTTGCATGTGGCTACTAATTCCTTATACTGAGGTTTAGGCATGTCCTGTTTTTTCTATCCCTTTTTTTTCTTAAAGAGTGAGTACAACTACCCTCTTCATATTGACTTCTTGAAAAATTTGTCATGTGTTGAATTTTCTTGCCTATTCCCTACCCCAGGGCATTTTTTGAGGGCAGGTGTCATTTACAGCCCTGCAGGCCTTGTGACTATTAAGCAACCATTAGCACTGGGTTTTTAGCTGCTCTTGTGGGAAGCAGCCAAGAGGCGGCAGCATTATTACGTACTCAACTCTTGTTAGTAGGGCAACAGACTCTTCCTGGAGGTCGTGTTCCAAGGTTGTAAATTAGAGTGGAATGTGCTGGGGCAAGCCCTCAAAAGGTCATGTCTCCTAACTTATGTTTGTTTTTTAAAATTAATTTATATTTCTTACCGGAGTAAATTTGATTAGAGTGTTGTGATTGTCTGGCTGTACAGAATCTGCTCAATGATTCATACATATGTCTGTTCATCTTAAGATCCTGTTACCATGTATGTTATTACAGAAAGTTGAGTAGACCTCCCTTGGTATTTGGTAGGTGTTTTGTTATTATAATTTTTATATGTATTGGTGATTATATAATTCATATAGTTTATATGTTTTATGTTTATAGACATTTAACATATATTAGTATATGTATGTTAGCACCATAATCCTAATTTATCCATCCTCCCACCTTTTAATTTGGTTAACCATTAGTTTGTTTTATAAGTCTGTGAGTGTCTTTTTTTTTGGAAATATGTTCATTGGTAGCAATCTTAGGATAACATGTATAAACGATACCGTAGGATATTTGTCATTCCCTTTTGACTTACTTAACCCAATATGATTACTTCTAGGCTCATCTGCACTCCTGAAAACGGCACTGTTCATTTTTTTCCCGAGGCTACTATTGCATTCGGTACGTATACCGCTTGTTCTTTGTCCATTTATCTGTTGATGGACATTTTGTTTGCTTGCCTGTCTTGGCTATTGTAAATATGGCTGCAGTGCATGATTTTCTGTCTGTGCCTGTCCGATTCTGGTCTTCTTAGGGTATAGGCCCATTAGGGGATCGGCCGCAACATGTGGTAGCTCAGTTTTTACCTTTTAAATGAAGCTCCATTCTGTTCTCATGATTAGCTCTTACCACTTTACATCCAACCAACAGCATAGTGGCTATGCCTTTCTCCACTAACCCGTCAGCATTTATTGTTTGTAGACATTTTACGGATGGCAGTTTGAATACTGGGTGGCGAAATCTTTTTGTAGTTTGGATTTGCATCCAACCAATAATTCCTGATATTGAGCTTTTATCCATGTTCTTCTTTTTTATAAATAACAGAGTGAGTAACACTTACCTCTTCAAACTCTTTTCTTGCAAAGTTTTCCGTGTTGTGTACTTTTTTGGCCATTCCCAACCCCAGCATATTTTTTCAGGGCATGAGTCATTTACAGCCCTGCAGTCCTTGTGAATATTAGTGACCATTAGCTGTAGAATGAAAGCTGCTGTTTGAGGAAACGGCCTTAGGGTGGCAGCATTTCTACGTTGCGAACTCTGCTTGCTAGGGAAACAGAACCTTGCTGCAAGTTGTGCTTTTTGGTTGCAGATTAGAGTGGAATGTGCCAGGACAAACCCCCGTAAAGTTTAGCCTCCTTAATTCTTGTTTGTGTTTTTAAGTTGTAGTGTTTATCAGAGGAAATTTGATTGAAAAATGTCTTTTGTTCTGGGTGAACGGAATCTTGTTCATTTAGATATATACATATATCTATTGATCTTTGGGTCCTTTTCCATGTAGCTTATTACAGAGTGTTGAGTTCACCACACTTGGTATTCCATAGGTCTTTGGGGATGATATATTTTATATATATTAGTATATGTTTGTTAACCCCAATATCCTAATTTATCCATTCCTCACACCTTTTCTTTGGCTTAACCATAAGTTTGTCTTCTCAATGTGAGATTGTCTTTCTCTGTGGAAATATGTTCATTTTTACGAATTTTCAGATGACATAAGTGATATCCTAGGACATTTGTCTCTCGCATTCTGACTTACTTCACATTGTGTGATTATCTCTAGGCTCATCTGTGGTGCTGCCTATGCCATTCTTTTATTTTTTTTCGTGACTAATATTCCAATGTGTCCATATACCACTTCTTCTTTGTCCATTCATTTGTTTATGGACCTTTTTTTTGCTTCCATGTCTTGGCTACTTCAATATTGCTGCAGTGCACATTTGCCTGCCTCTGTCTTTCCAATTCTGGTTGTCTTAGGTTATAGGCCCAAAAGGTGCCCTGCCGCGTCATATGGTGGCTCAATTTTTACCTTTTATAGCAGCTCCGTTCAGTTTTCGTTAGTGCTGATACCACTTTACAAACCACCAGCAACTAGAAGGTACACAGTTCTCTAAAACCCGTTCAGCGTTTATAGTTTTTAGACATTTTGCTGATGGTCATTTGACTGGTGTGAGCTGAAACCTTTCTGGAGGTTGGATTTGCATGTGGCTACTAATTCCTTATACTGAGCTTTAGGCATGTCCTGTTTTTTCTTTTCCTTTTATTTCTTAAAGAGTGAGTACAACTTCCCTGTTCATATTGACTTCTTGAAAAACTTGTCATGTGTTGAATTTTCTTGCCTATTCCCTACCCCAGGGCATTTTTTGAGGGCAGGTGTCATTTACAACCCTGCAGGCCTTGTGACTATTAAGCAACCATTAGCACTGGGTTTAAAGCTGCTGTTGTGGGAAACAGCCACAAGGCGTCAGCATTATTACGTTCTCAACTCTTGGTACTAGGACAACAGAGTCTTCCTGGAGTAAGTGTTGCGAGGTTGTAAATTAGAGTGGAATGTGCTGGGGCAAGCCCTCAGAAGGCTATGTCTCCTTACTTATGTTTGTTTTTTAAATTTAATTTATATTTCTTATCGGAGTAAATTTGATTAGAGTGCTGTGATTTTCTGGCTGTACAGAATCTGCTCAGTGATTCATACATATGTCTGTTCATCTTTGGATCCTGTTACCATGTATGTTATTACAGAATGTTGAGTAGACCTCCCTTGGTGTTTGGTAGGTGTTTTGTCATTATATATTTTATATGTATTGGTGATTATATAATTCATATAGTTTATATGTTATATGTTTATAGACACTTAACATACGTTAGTATATGTATGTTAGCCCCAAAATCCTAATTTATCCATCGTCCCGCCTTTCATTTTGGTTAACCATTTGTTTGTTTTATAAGTCTGTGAGTGTCTTTTTCTGTGGAAATATGTTCGTTGGTAGCAATCTTAGAATAACATGATAAATGATACCATAGGATATTTGTCATTCCCTTTGACTTACTTAACCCAATATGGTTACTTCTAGGCTCATCTGCACTCCTGAAAACGGCACTGTTCATTTTTTTCCCTAGGCTACTATTGCATTCAGTACGTATACCGCTTCTTCTTTGTCCATTTATCTGTTGATGGACATTTTGTTTGCTTGCCTGTCTTGGCTATTGTAAATATGGCTGCAGTGCATGATTTCCTGTCTGTGCCTTTCCGATTCTGGTCTTCTTAGGGTATAGGCCCATTAGGGGATCGGCCGCAACATATGGTAGCTCAGTATTTACCTTTTAAATGCAGATCCATTCTGTTCTCATGATTAGCTGTTACCCGTTTACATCCAACCAACAGATTAGTGGGTATGCCTTTCTCCACTAACCCGTCAGCATTCATTGTTTGTAGACTTTTTACAGATGGCATTTTGAATATTGTGTGGCGAGATCTTTTTGGAGTTTGGATTTGCATCCAACCAATAATTCCTGATATTGAGCTTTTATCCATGTTCTTCTTTTTTTATAAATAACAGAGTGAGTAACACTTACCTCTTCAAACTGTTTTCTTGAAAAGTTTTCCGTGTTGTGAACTCTTTTGGCCATTCCCAACCCCAGGACATTTTTTGAGAGCATGAATCATTTACAGCCCTGCAGTCCTTGTGAATATTAGTGACCATTAGCTGTAGATTGCAAGCTGCTGTATGAGGAAACGGACTTAGGGTGGCAGCATTTCTACGTTGCCAACTCTGCTTGCTAGGGAAACAGAACCTTGCTGCAAGTTGTGCTTTTTGGTTGCAGATTAGAGTGGAATGTGCCAGGACAAACCCCCGTAAGGTTTAACCTCCTTAATTCTTGTTTCTGACTTTAAGTTGTAGTTTTTATGAGAGGAAATTTGATTGAAAAATGTCTTTTGTTCT
Source organism: Eschrichtius robustus (assembly GCF_028021215.1). NCBI lineage: Eukaryota > Metazoa > Chordata > Mammalia > Artiodactyla > Eschrichtiidae > Eschrichtius > Eschrichtius robustus. The sequence continues at coordinate 107,769,868 of NC_090828.1, forward strand.
AGGTGAACAGAATCTAGTTCATTTACACATATACATATATCTATTGATCTTTGGGTCCCTTTCCATGTAGGTTATTACAGAGTGTTGAGTAGACCACTCTTGGTATTCCATAGGTCTTTGGAGATGATATACTTTATATGTACTAGTATATGTTTGTTAGCCCCAATATCCTAATTTCTCCATTCCTCACACATTTTCTTTGGCTTAACCAAAAGTTTGTCTTCTCAATGTGAGATTGTCTTTCTCTGTGGAAATATGTTCATTTTTATGAATTTTCAGATGACATAAGTGTTATCCTAGGACATTTGTCTCTCGCATTCTGACTTACTTCACGTTGTGTGATTATCTCTAGGCTCATCTGTGGTGCTGCCTATGCCATTCTTTTATTTTTTTTTCGTGACTAATATTCCAATGTGTCCATATACCACTTCTTCTTTGTCCATTCATTTGTTTATGGACTTTTTTTTTGCTTTCATGTCTTGGCTACTGCAGTATTGCTGCAGTGCACATTTGCCTGCCTCTGTCATTCCGATTCTGGGGGTCTTAGGTTATAGGCCCAAAAGGTGCCCTGCCGCATCATATGGTAGCTCAATTTATACCCTTTTAAGCAGCTCCGTTCAGTTTTCGTTAGTGCTGATACCACTTTACATACCACCAGCAGCTAGAATGTACACAGTTTTCTAAAACTCCTTCAGCATTTATAGTTTGTAGACTTTTAGCTGATGGTCATTTGACTGGCGTGAGCTGAAACCTTTCTGGAGGTTGGATTTGCATGTGGCTACTAATTCCTTATACTGAGCTTTAGGCATGTCCTGTTTTTTCTTTTCCTTTTATTTCTTAAAGTGTGAGTACAACTTCCCTCTTCATAGACTTCTTGAAAAATTTGTCATGTGTTGAATTTTCTTGCCTATTCCCTACCCCAGGGCATTTTTTGAGGGCAGGTATCATTTACAGCCCTGCATGTCTTGTGACTATTTACCAACCATTAGCACTGGGTTTAAAGCTGCTGTTGTGGGAAAAAGCCACAAGGCGGCAGCATTATTACTTTCTCAACTCTTGTTACTAGGGCAACAGAGTCTTCCCGGAGGTAGTGTTGTGAGGTTGTAAATTAGAGTGGAATGTGCTGGGGTGAGCCCTCAGAAGGCTATGTCTCCTTACTTATGTTTGGTTTTTAAATTTAATTTATATTTCTTATCGGAGTAAATTTGATTAGAGTGTTGTGATTGTCTGGCTGTACACAATCTGCTCAATGATTCATACATATGTCTGTTCATCTTCGGATCCTGTTACCCTGTATGTTATTACAGAATGTTGAGTAGACCTCCCTTGGTATTTGGTAGGTGGTTTGTCATTATATATTTTATATATATTGGTGATTATATAATTCATATAGTTTATATGTTATATGTTTATAGACATTCAACATACATTAGTATATGTATGTTAGCCCTATAATCCTAATTTATCCATCCAACCGCCTTTCATTTTGGTTAACCATTAGTTTGATTTATACGTCTTTGAGTGTCTTTTTCTTTGGAAATCTGTTCATTGGTAGCAATCTTAGGATAACATGTATAAATGATACCATAGGATATTTATCATTCCCTTTTGACATACTTAACCCAATATGATTACTTCTAGGCTCATCTGCACTCCTGAAAATGGCACTGTTCATTTTTTTCCCGAGGCTACTATTCCATTCGGTACGTATACCGCTTCTTCTTTGTCCATTTAACTGTTGATGGACATTTGCTTTTCTTGCCTTACTTGGCTATTGTCAATATGGCTGCAGTGCATGTTTTCCTGTCTGTGCCTTTCCGATTCTGGTCTTCTTAGGGTATACGCCCATTAGGGGATCGGCCGCAACTTATGGTAGCTCAGTGTTTACCTTTTAAATGCAGCTCCATTCTGTTCTCATGATTAGCTGTTACCAGATTACATCTAACCAACAGCATAGTGGGTATGCCTTTCTCCACTAACCCGTCAGCATTCATTGTTTGTAGACTTTTTACGGATGTCATTTTGAATACTGTTTGGCGAAATCTTTTTCGAGTTTGGATTTGCATCCAACCAATAATTCCTGATATTGAGCTTTTATCCATGTTCTTCTTTTTTTTAAATAACAGAGTGAGTAACACTTACCTCTTCAAACTGGTTTCTTGAAAAGTTTTCCGTGTTTTGTACTTTTTTGGCCATTCCCAAGCCCAGGACATTTTTTGAGGGCATGAGTCATTTACAGCCCTGCAGTCCTTGTGAATATTAGTGACCATTAGCAGTAGATTGAAAGCTTCTGTTTGAGGAAACGGCCTTAGGGTGGCAGCATTTCTACGTTGCCAACTCTGCTTCCTATCGAAACAAAACCTTGCTGCAAGTTGTGCTTTTTGGTGGCAGATTAGAGTGGAATGTGGCAGGAGAAAACCCCGTAAGGTTTAGCCTCCTTAATTCTTGTTTGTCACTTTAGGTTGTAGTTTTTATGAGAGGAAATTTGATTGAAAAATGTCTTTTGTTCTGGGTGAACAGCATCTTGTTCATTTACACCTATACATATATCTATTGAACTTTGGGTCATTTTCTATGTAGGTTATTACAGAGTGTTGAGTAGACCACTCTTGGTATTCCATAGGTCTTTGCGGATGATATATTTTATATGTATTAGTATATGTTTGTTAACCTCAATATCCTAATTTATCCATTCCTCACACCTTTTCTTTGGCTTAAACATAAGTTTGTCTTCTCAATGTGAGATTGTCTTTCTCTGTGGAAATATGTTCATTTTTATGAATTTTCAGATGACATAAGTGATATCCTAGGACATTTGTCTCTCGCATTCTGACTTACTTCACATTGTGTGATTATCTCTAGGCTCATCTGTGGTGCTGCCTATGCCATTCTTTTTTTTTTTTCGTGACTAATATTCCAATGTGTCCATATACCACTTCTTCTTTGTCCATTCATTTGTTTATGGGCCTTTGTTTTGCTTCCATGTTTTGGCTACTTCAATATTGCTGCAGTGCACATTTGCCTGCCTCTGTCTGTCCGATTCTGGTGGTCTTAGTATATAGGCCCAAAAGGTGCCCTGCCGCATCATATGGTAGCTGAATTTTTACCTTTTAAAGCAGCTCCATTCAGTTTTCATTAGTGCTGATACCACTTTTTATCCCACCAGCAGCTACAAGGTACACAATTCTCTAAAACCCTTTTATCATTTATAGTTTGTAGAAATTTGCTGATGGTCATTTGGCTCGTGAGAGCTGAAAGCTTTCTGGAGGTTGGATTTGCATGTGACTACTAATTCCTTATACTGAGCTTTAGGCATGTCCTGTTTTTTCTTTTCCTTTTATTTTTTAAAGAGTGAGTACAACTTCCCTCTTCATTTGCTTTCTTGAAAAATTTGTCATGTGTTGAATTTTCTTGCCTATTCCCTACCCCAGGGCATTTTTTGAGGGCAGGTGTCATTTACAGCCCTGCAGGCCTTGTGACTATTAAGCAACCATTAGCACTGGGTTTAAAGCTGCTGTTGTGGGAAACAGCCACAAGGCAGCAGCATTTTTACGTTCTCAACTCTTGTTACTAGGGCAACAGAGTCTTCCTGGAGGTAGTGTTGCGAGGTTGTAAATTAGAGTGGAATGTGCAGGGGCAATCCCTCAGAAGGTTATGTCTTCTGACTTATGTTTGTTTTTTAAATTAAGTTTATATTTCTTATTGGAGTAAATTTGATTAGAGTGTTGTGATTGTCTGGCTGTACAGAATCTACTCAATGATTCATACATATGTCTGTTCATCTTCGGATCCTGTTACCATGTATGTTATTACAGAATGTTGAGTAGACCTCCCTTGGTATTTGGTAGGTGTTTTGTCATTATATATTTTATATGTATTGGTGATTATATAATTCATATAGTTTATATGTTATATGTTTATAGACATTTAACATATATTAGTATATGTATGTTAGCCCCATAATCCTAATTTATCCATCCTCCCACCTTTCATTTTGGTTAACCACTAGTTTGTTTTATAAGTCTGTGAGTGCCTTTCTCTGTGGAAATATGTTCATTTGTGTCAGTTATTAGATAACGCCTATAAGTGATATCAGAGAATATAGGTGTCTTGCTTTCTGACTTACCTCATGTTTTGTGATTATCTCCAGGCTCATTTGTGGTGCCTTAAAGAGCAGTGTTTCACTGTTTCCCACGGCTAATATTCCATTGTGTACATGGACCACTTCTTCTTTATCCATTCACCTGTGGATGGACATTTTGGTTGCTTCAATGTCTTGTCTATTGTGAATAAGGCTGCAGTGCAGCTTTTGCAGCTCAGGTCTTCTCGATTCTGGGCTTCTCAGGTGAGAGGCACAGTGGTGCACCTGCTGAATTGAATGGTACCTCAATTTTTACTTTCAAACGCAGCTCCGTTCTCTTCTCATTATTGGTTGTTAACCAGTAAACATCTCACCAGCAGCTAGAGGGTACACAGTTCTCTAAAACCCCTTCAGCATTTATTGTTTGTAGACTTTTTGCTGATGGTCAGTCTAGTGGTGTGAGTTGAAACCATTTTGTACATTACATTGCATGAGTCTAATACTTCCTGAGTTTGAGATTTTATCCATTTTCCTTTTTTAAGAAAGACGGTGAGTAAAATTTACCACTTCATACTATCTCCTTGAAAAATTTGCCTGTTTTGAATTTTTTAATCCATTCCCCATCTCGGCACAATTTTGAGGGCAGGTGTCTTCACAGCCCTGAGTCCTTGTGAATGTTCAGTGACCACTAGCTGTGGGTTGAAAGCCGCTCTTGCGGGAAACGGCCACAAGGCGGCAGAATTTCTCCTTTGCCAAATCTGTTCACTAGGGCAACAGAGCCTTAATGGAAGTCGTGTTCTAGGTTGTAAATTACAATGGAATGTGCCAGGAAAAAGCCTTTTAAAGTTATGTCTCATTACTTCTTGTTCGTAGTATTGTTTTTTACTTTTTAATCACAGCAAATTTGATTACAAAGTTTTCTTTGTTCTAGGTGTGCAAGATGTGGTTCTTTCATACATATAAATATATCAATTCTTCTTTGGATCCTTTTCCCATGTAGGTTATGACACAATGTTCAGTAGTCTTCTCTTGGTATTGCGTACGTCTTTGGTGATTATATATTTCACATGTGTTTTTATATGTCTGTAATCCCCAATATAGTAATGTGTCCAATCCTCACACCTTTCCATTTGGTGAACCATACATTTATGTACTGAATCTGTGATTGCCTTTCTCGGTGGATATCTCTTTGTTGGTATCAATTCGTAGGTAACACCTGTAACTGATACGATAGGATATGTGTCTTTCACTTTCTCACTTACTCCAAGTTGCGTGACTACTTCTAGAGTCATCTATGGTGCTGCAAATGGCATTGTTTCATTTTATCGCCAGCTCATAATCCATCTGTACATGTAGCAGTTCTTCTTTGTCCACCCATCTGTCGGTGGACTTTTTGGTGACTTCCATATCTTGGCTATGGTAGTACTGTGCAATGCAGATTTGCCTGCCTCTTTCTTTCCAATTCTGTCTTCTTAGGTTATAGGTCCAGGAATAAGCCTCTGGATCGTACGGTAGCTCAATGTTTACCTTTTAACGGCACCTCCACTCTGCTCTCATGAGTGGCTCTTTCCAGGTTACATCCCACTTAAAGTTGAGGGTTTGCATTTCTCCACAGCACCTTCAGCATTTATTCTTTGTGGTTTTTTACTGATGGTTATTCTGACTGGTGTGAGCTGATACGTCTTTGTGGCTAAATTTGCATGTGTCTCATGATCCATTAAAACTGAGCTTTAAGGCAGGTCCTTTTCATTTTTCAGGCTGTGAGTACAGCTTAGTTCTTCAAAGTGTTTTCTTAAAGTATGTATGTCATAATTTTAAAATTTTTTTCACCATTACCTCCCTGAAGACATTTTGCGGTGACCATTAGCACAGGCTTCAACCTGCGTTTGCAGGTAACGGCCAGAGGGTGGCAGTCTTTCTACGTTCCCCATGCTGGTACTAGGGCAACAGGCCTTCCGGCCAGTGGTGTTCCTCGGTTATAAATTAGAGTGGAATGTGCCTGAAGAAACCCACAAATGCTGATGTCTCCTTACTTATGTTTGTCTTTTAAATTTACCTTATATTTATTATTGGAGGAATATTACATTGTGTACATGGAAGAGTTCTTCTTGGTGCGTTCCTCTGTTGATGGACATTTTCATTGCTTCCAAATGTTGGCTATGGTCAATATGGCTGGAGTGCAGGATTGCCAGCCTGTGACGTTTTGATTCTCATTTTCTCAGGGGATAGGCCCAGCAGTGGGTATGACTGATTGACGGGTAGCTCAGTGTTTACCTTTTCAAGGCACTTCCATTGTGTTTTCATTAGTGGCTCTTACCACGTCCCCCTTAGGGCCGAGTGTACGCATTCCTCCACAGTCCCTTCAGCATTTATTTTTTGAAACATTTTTGCTGATGGCCATTCTGACTGCTGTGAGCTGATAGGGTTTTGTAATTTGGGTTTGCATGTCTTTAAAAATTCCTAAAATATATCATTTTCCCACACCTTTTCTTTCCTCTTTAAAGGAAAAGCTGTGAGTACCACATAGCTCTTGATATTGTCTTCTTGGAAGGTTGCCCTCTTTTGAAATTTTTGCTCCATTTTTGATCCCAGGATTTATTTGGAGGGCAGGTGTCATTTACAGAATGGCAAGTTGGTGAATATTTAGTGACCTTTAGCAGTGGGTTGAAAGCTGCTGTTGTGGGAAATGGCCACAAGGAGGCAGCATTTCTCCATTCCCAAATCTGAGTACTAGGGCAGCAGAGCCTTTCTGGAAGTCGTGTTCCTAGGTTGTAAATTAGAATGGAATGTGCCAGGAGAAACCCCCATAAGTTTAGGTCTCATTACTTCTTGTTTTTGTTAATTTTTTTAATCGGGGTAAGGACTAGAATATTGTTTGTCCTAGGGGTACACAATCTGGTTCATTTGTACATTATATATGTCTACTCTACAGATCCTCTTCCCATGTAAAATATTATAGAGTGTTCTGTAGACCTCCCTTGCTATATGGTCGGTCGTTTTGAAATATGTATATAATATGTATTTGGATATGTATAGTAACACTAATCTCATTTATCCATTCCCCCCACCTTTCCTTTTAGATGAGCACAGTTGGTTTTCTAAGTCTGTGAGTGTCTTTCTCTGTGGAAATATGTTCATTTGTGTCAGTGATCAGATAACGCCTCTAAGGGATATCATAGGATATAGGTCTTTTGCTTTCCGACTTACCTCATGTTTTGTGATTATCTCCAGGCTCATCTCTGGTGCCTCAAAGAGCAGTGTTTCATTGTTTTCCATGGCTAATATTCCATTGTGTACATGGACTCTTTCTTCTTTATCCATTCACCTGTTGATGGACATTTTGGTTGCTTCCCATCTTGGCTATTTTGAATAAGGCTGCAGTGCAGCCTTTGCAGCCTGTGTCTTTTCGATCCTGGTCTTCTCAGGTGAGAGGCCCAGTGGTGTGCCTGTTGGATTGAATGGTACCTCAGTTTTCACTTTTCAACGCAGTTCCTTTCGGTACTCCTTACTGGCTGTTAACCACTTTACATCTCACCAGCACCTAGAGGTTACACAGTTCTCTACAACCCCATCAGCATTTATCGTTGGTAGAGTTTTTGCTGACGGTCAGTCGACAGGTGTGAGTTGAAACCTTTTGGTTGATTAGATTGCATGAGTCTAATCATTCCTGAGGTTGAGCTTTTACCCATTTTCCTGTTTTTTTGTTTAAAGAGAGTGAGGAATACTTACCTCTGCATACTATCTTCTTGAAACATTCGCCTGTTTTGAATTTTTTTGTCCATTCCCTACCTGAGCACAATTTTTGATGGCAGGTGTCCTTTACAGCCCTGAGTCCTTGTGAATTTCAAGTGACCAGTAGCTGTGGGTTTAAAGCTGCTCTTGCGGGAAACGGCCACAAGGGGGCAGCATATCTCCTTTACCAAATCTGGTCACTAGGGCAACAGAGCCTTAAAGGAAGTCGTGTTCTAGGTTGTAAATTACAATGGAATGTGCCGGGAAAAAGCCCTTTAAGTGTACGTGTCATTCCTTCTTGTTTGTATTTTTAACAAAATTTTTATTCTTTATCACAGCAAATTCGATTACAATGGTTTGTTTGGTCTAGGTGTGCAAGATGTGGTTCCTTCACACATATACATATATCTATTCTTCTTTGGAATCTTTTCCCGTGTAGGTTATGACACAATGTTGAGTAGTCTTCTCTTGGTATTCTGTAGGTCTTTGGTGATTATATATTTCACGTGTGTTTGTATATCTCTGTTCACCTCAATATGGTAATGTACCCAATCCTCACACCTTTCCATTTGGTGAACCTTAAGTTTTTGTACTGAATCTGTGATTGCCTTTCTCTGTGGAAGTATCTTCGTTTGTATCAATTTTTAGGTAACACCTCTATGTGGTATGATAGGATATGTGTCTTTCGCTTTCTCACTTACTCCAAGTTGCGTGATTACTTCTAGAGTCATCTATGGTGCTGCAAATGGCATTGCTTCATTTTATCGCTAGCTCATAATCCATCTGTACATGTAGCAGTTCTTCTTTGTCCACCCATCTGTCGGTGGACTTTTTGGTGACTTCCATATCTTGGCTATGGTAATACTGTGCAATGCAGATGTGCCTGCCTCTTTCTTTCCAATTCTGTCTTCTTAGGTTATAGGTCCAGGAATAAGCCTCTGGATCGTACGGTAGCTCAATGTTTACCTTTTAACGGCACCTCCACTCTGCTCTCATGAGTGGCTCTCTCCAGGTTACATCCCACTTAAAGTGGAGGGTTTGCATTTCTCCACAGCACCTTGAGCATTTATTCTTTGTGGTTTTTTACTGATGGTTATTCTGACTGGTGTGCGCTGATACGTCTTTGTGGTTGAATTTGCATGTGTCTCATGATCCATTAAAACTGAGCTTTAAGGCAGGTCCTTTTCATTTTTCAGGCTGTGAGTACAGCTTAGTTCTTCAAAGTGTTTTCTTAAAGTATGTATGTCATAATTTTAAAATTTTTTGGCCATTACCTCCCTGAAGACATTTTGCGGTGACCATTAGCACAGGCTTAAACCTGTGTTTGCAGGTAACGGCCAGAGGGTGGCAGTCTTTCTACGTTCCCCATGCTGGTACTAGGGCAACAGACCTTCCGGCCAGTGGTGTTCCTCGGTTATAAATTAGAGTGGAATGTGCCTGAAGAAACCCACAAATGCTGATGTCTCCTTACTTATGTTTGTCTTTTAAATTTACCTTATATTTATTATTGGAGCAATATTACATTGTGTACATGGAAGAGTTCTTCTTGGTGCGTTCCTCTGTTGATGGACATTTTCATTGCTTCCAAATGTTGGCTATGGTCAATATGGCTGGAGTGCAGGATTGCCAGCCTGTGACGTTTTGATTCTCATTTTCTCAGGGGATAGGCCCAGCAGTGGGTATGACTGATTGACGGGTAGCTCAGTGTTTACCTTTTCAAGGCACTTCCATTGTGTTTTCATTAGTGGCTCTTACCAAGTCCCCCTTAGGGCCGAGTGTACGCATTCCTCCACAGTCCCTTCAGCATTTATTTTTTGAAACATTTTTGCTGATGGCCATTCTGACTGCTGTGAGCTGATAGGTTTTTGTAATTTGGGTTTGCATGTCTTTAAAGATTCCTAAAATATATCATTTTCCCACACCTTTTTCTTTCCTCTTCTTTAAAGGAAAAGCTGTGAGTACCACATAGCTCTTGAAATTGTCTTCTTGGAAGGTTGCCCACTTTTGAAATTTTTGCTCCATTTTTGATCCCAGGATTTATTTGGAGGGCAGGTGTCATTTACAGAATGGCAAGTTGGTGAATATTTAGTGACCTTTAGCAGTGGGTTGAAAGCTGCTGTTGTGGGAAATGGCCACAAGGAGGCAGCATTTCTCCATTCCCAAATCTGAGTACTAGGGCAGCAGAGCCTTTCTGGAAGTCGTGTTCCTAGGTTGTAAATTAGAATGGAATGTGCCAGGAGAAACCCCCATAAGTTTAGGTCTCATTACTTCTTGTTTTTGTTAATTTTTTTAATCGGGGTAAGGACTAGAATATTGTTTGTCCTAGGGGTACACAATCTGGTTCATTTGTACATTATATATGTCTACTCTACAGATCCTCTTCCCATGTAAAATATTATAGAGTGTTCTGCAGACCTCCCTTGCTATATGGTCGGTCGTTTTGAAATATGTATATAATATGTATTTGGATATGTATAGTAACACTAATCTCATTTATCCATTCCCCCCACCTTTCCTTTTAGATGAGCATAGTTGGTTTTCTAAGTCTGTGAGTGTCTTTCTCTGTGGAAATATGTTCATTTGTGTCAGTGATTAGATAACGCCTCTAAGGGATATCATAGGATATAGGTCTTTTGCTTTCCGACTTACCTCATGTTTTGTGATTATCTCCAGGCTCATCTCTGGTGCCTCAAAGAGCAGTGTTTCATTGTTTTCCATGGCTAATATTCCATTGTGTACATGGACTCTTTCTTCTTTATCCATTCACCTATTGATGGACATTTTGGTTGCTTCCCATCTTGGCTATTTTGAATAAGGCTGCAGTGCAGCCTTTGCAGCCTGTGTCTTTTCGATCCTGGTCTTCTCAGGTGAGAGGCCCAGTGGTGTGCCTGCTGGATTGAATGGTACCTCAGTTTTCACTTTTCAACGCAGTTCCTTTCGGTAGTCATTATTGGCTGTTAACCACTTTCCTTCCCACCAGCACCTAGAGGTTACACAGTTCTCTACAACCCCGTCAGCATTTATTGTTGGTAGACTTTTTGCTGACGGTCAGTCGACAGGTGTGAGTTGAAACCTTTTGGTTGATTAGATTGCATGAGTCTAATCATTCCTGAGGTTGAGCTTTTACCCATTTTCCTGTTTTTTTGTTTAAAGAGAGTGAGGAATACTTACCTCTGCATACTATCTTCTTGAAACATTCGCCTGTTTTGAATTTCTTTTGTCCATTCCCCACCTGAGCACAATTTTTGACGGCAGGTGTCCTTTACAGCCCTGAGCCCTTGTGAATTTTAAGTGACCAGTAGCTGTGGGTTTAAAGCTGCTCTTGCGGGAAACGGCCACAAGGGGGCAGCATTTCTCCTTTACCAAATCTGGTCACTAGGGCAACAGAGCCTTAATGGAAGTCGTGTTCTAGGTTGTAAATTACAATGGAATGTGCCGGGAAAAAGCCCTTTAAGTTTATGTGTCATTCCTTCTTGTTTGTATTTTTAACAAAATTTTTATTCTTTATCACAGCAAATTCGATTACAATGGTTTGTTTGGTCTAGGTGTGCAAGACGTGGTTCCTTCACACATATACATATATCTATTCTTCTTTGGAATCTTTTCCCGTGTAGGTTATGACACAATGTTGAGTAGTCTTCTCCTGGTATTCTGTAGGTCTTTGGTGATTATATATTTCACGTGTGTTTGTATATCTCTGTTCACCTCAATATGGTAATGTACCCAATCCTCACACCTTTCCATTTGGTGAACCTTAAGTTTTTGTACTGAATCTGTGATTGCCTTTCTCTGTGGAAGTATCTTCGTTTGTATCAATTTTTAGGTAACACCTCTATGTGGTATGATAGGATATGTGTCTTTCGTTTTCTCACTTATTCCAAGTTGCGTGATTACTTCTAGTGTCATCTATGGTGCTGCAAATGGCATTGCTTCATTTTATCGCTAGCTCATAATCCATCTGTACATGTAGCAGTTCTTCTTTGTCCACCCATCTGTCGGTGGACTTTTTGGTGACATCCATATCTTGGCTATGGTAATACTGTGCAATGCAGATTTGCCTGCCTCTTTCTTTCCAATTCTGTCTTCTTAGGTTATAGGTCCAGGAATAAGCCTCTGGATCGTACGGTAGCTCAATGTTTACCTTTTAACGGCACCTCCACTCTGCTCTCGTGAGTGGCTCTCTCCAGGTTATATCCCACTTAAAGTGGAGGGTTTGCATTTCTCCACAGCACCTTCAGCATTTATTCTTTGTGGTTTTTTACTGATGGTTATTCTGACTGGTGTGAGCTGATACGTCTTTGTGGCTGAATTTGCATGTGTCTCATGATCCATTAAAACTGAGCTTTAAGGCAGGTCCTTTTCATTTTTCAGGCTGTGAGTACCGCTTAGTTCTTCAAAGTGTTTTCTTAAAGTATGTATGTCATAATTTTAAAATTTTTTGGCCATTACCTCCCTGAAGACATTTTGCGGTGACCATTAGCACAGGCTTAAACCTGCGTTTGCAGGTAACGGCCAGAGGGTGGCAGTCTTTCTACGTTCCCCATGCTGGTACTAGGGCAACAGGCCTTCCGGCCAGTGGTGTTCCTCGGTTATGAATTAGAGTGGAATGTGCCTGAAGAAACCCACAAATGCTGATGTCTCCTTACTTATGTTTGTCTTTTAAATTTACCTTATATTTATTATTGGAGCAATATTACATTGTGTACATGGAAGAGTTCTTCTTGGTGCGTTCCTCTGTTGATGGACATTTTCATTGCTTCCAAATGTTGGCTATGGTCAATATGGCTGGAGTGCAGGATTGCCAGCCTGTGACGTTTTGATTCTCATTTTCTCAGGGGATAGGCCCAGCAGTGGGTATGACTGATTGACGGGTAGCTCAGTGTTTACCTTTTCAAGGCACTTCCATTGTGTTTTCATTAGTGGCTCTTACCACGTCCCCCTTAGGGCCGAGTGTACGCATTCCTCCACAGTCCCTTCAGCATTTATTTTTTGAAACATTTTTGCTGATGGCCATTCTGACTGCTGTGAGCTGATAGGTTTTTGTAATTTGGGTTTGCATGTCTTTAAAGATTCCTAAAATATATCATTTTCCCACACCGTTTTCTTTCCTCTTTAAAGGAAAAGCTGTGAGTACCACATAGCTCTTGAAATTGTCTTCTTGGAAGGTTGCCCACTTTTGAAATTTTTGCTCCATTTTTGATCCCAGGATTTATTTGGAGGGCAGGTGTCATTTACAGAATGGCAAGTTGGTGAATATTTAGTGACCTTTAGCAGTGGGTTGAAAGCTGCTGTTGTGGGAAATGGCCACAAGGAGGCAGCATTTCTCCATTCCCAAATCTGAGTACTAGGGCAGCAGAGCCTTTCTGGAAGTCGTGTTCCTAGGTTGTAAATTAGAATGGAATGTGCCAGGAGAAACCCCCATAAGTTTAGGTCTCATTACTTCTTGTTTTTGTTAATTTTTTTAATCGGGGTAAGGACTAGAATATTGTTTGTCCTAGGGGTACACAATCTGGTTCATTTGTACATTATATATGTCTACTCTACAGATCCTCTTCCCATGTAAAATATTATAGAGTGTTCTGTAGACCTCCCTTGCTATATGGTCGGTCGTTTTGAAATATGTATATAATATGTATTTGGATATGTATAGTAACACTAATCTCATTTATCCATTCCCCCCACCTTTCCTTTTAGATGAGCACAGTTGGTTTTCTAAGTCTGTGAGTGTCTTTCTCTGTGGAAATATGTTCATTTGTGTCAGTGATCAGATAACGCCTCTAAGGGATATCATAGGATATAGGTCTTTTGCTTTCCGACTTACCTCATGTTTTGTGATTATCTCCAGGCTCATCTCTGGTGCCTCAAAGAGCAGTGTTTCATTGTTTTCCATGGCTAATATTCCATTGTGTACATGGACTCTTTCTTCTTTATCCATTCACCTGTTGATGGACATTTTGGTTGCTTCCCATCTTGGCTATTTTGAATAAGGCTGCAGTGCAGCCTTTGCAGCCTGTGTCTTTTCGATCCTGGTCTTCTCAGGTGAGAGGCCCAGTGGTGTGCCTGTTGGATTGAATGGTACCTCAGTTTTCACTTTTCAACGCAGTTCCTTTCGGTACTCCTTACTGGCTGTTAACCACTTTACATCTCACCAGCACCTAGAGGTTACACAGTTCTCTACAACCCCATCAGCATTTATCGTTGGTAGAGTTTTTGCTGACGGTCAGTCGACAGGTGTGAGTTGAAACCTTTTGGTTGATTAGATTGCATGAGTCTAATCATTCCTGAGGTTGAGCTTTTACCCATTTTCCTGTTTTTTTGTTTAAAGAGAGTGAGGAATACTTACCTCTGCATACTATCTTCTTGAAACATTCGCCTGTTTTGAATTTTTTTGTCCATTCCCTACCTGAGCACAATTTTTGATGGCAGGTGTCCTTTACAGCCCTGAGTCCTTGTGAATTTCAAGTGACCAGTAGCTGTGGGTTTAAAGCTGCTCTTGCGGGAAACGGCCACAAGGGGGCAGCATATCTCCTTTACCAAATCTGGTCACTAGGGCAACAGAGCCTTAAAGGAAGTCGTGTTCTAGGTTGTAAATTACAATGGAATGTGCCGGGAAAAAGCCCTTTAAGTGTATGTGTCATTCCTTCTTGTTTGTATTTTTAACAAAATTTTTATTCTTTATCACAGCAAATTCGATTACAATGGTTTGTTTGGTCTAGGTGTGCAAGATGTGGTTCCTTCACACATATACATATATCTATTCTTCTTTGGAATCTTTTCCCGTGTAGGTTATGACACAATGTTGAGTAGTCTTCTCTTGGTATTCTGTAGGTCTTTGGTGATTATATATTTCACGTGTGTTTGTATATCTCTGTTCACCTCAATATGGTAATGTACCCAATCCTCACACCTTTCCATTTGGTGAACCTTAAGTTTTTGTACTGAATCTGTGATTGCCTTTCTCTGTGGAAGTATCTTCGTTTGTATCAATTTTTAGGTAACACCTCTATGTGGTATGATAGGATATGTGTCTTTCGCTTTCTCACTTACTCCAAGTTGCGTGATTACTTCTAGAGTCATCTATGGTGCTGCAAATGGCATTGCTTCATTTTATCGCTAGCTCATAATCCATCTGTACATGTAGCAGTTCTTCTTTGTCCACCCATCTGTCGGTGGCCTTTTTGGTGACTTCCATATCTTGGCTATGGTAATACTGTGCAATGCAGATGTGCCTGCCTCTTTCTTTCCAATTCTGTCTTCTTAGGTTATAGGTCCAGGAATAAGCCTCTGGATCGTACGGTAGCTCAATGTTTACCTTTTAACGGCACCTCCACTCTGCTCTCATGAGTGGCTCTCTCCAGGTTACATCCCACTTAAAGTGGAGGGTTTGCATTTCTCCACAGCACCTTGAGCATTTATTCTTTGTGGTTTTTTACTGATGGTTATTCTGACTGGTGTGCGCTGATACGTCTTTGTGGTTGAATTTGCATGTGTCTCATGATCCATTAAAACTGAGCTTTAAGGCAGGTCCTTTTCATTTTTCAGGCTGTGAGTACAGCTTAGTTCTTCAAAGTGTTTTCTTAAAGTATGTATGTCATAATTTTAAAATTTTTTGGCCATTACCTCCCTGAAGACATTTTGCGGTGACCATTAGCACAGGCTTAAACCTGTGTTTGCAGGTAACGGCCAGAGGGTGGCAGTCTTTCTACGTTCCCCATGCTGGTACTAGGGCAACAGACCTTCCGGCCAGTGGTGTTCCTCGGTTATAAATTAGAGTGGAATGTGCCTGAAGAAACCCACAAATGCTGATGTCTCCTTACTTATGTTTGTCTTTTAAATTTACCTTATATTTATTATTGGAGCAATATTACATTGTGTACATGGAAGAGTTCTTCTTGGTGCGTTCCTCTGTTGATGGACATTTTCATTGCTTCCAAATGTTGGCTATGGTCAATATGGCTGGAGTGCAGGATTGCCAGCCTGTGACGTTTTGATTCTCATTTTCTCAGGGGATAGGCCCAGCAGTGGGTATGACTGATTGACGGGTAGCTCAGTGTTTACCTTTTCAAGGCACTTCCATTGTGTTTTCATTAGTGGCTCTTACCAAGTCCCCCTTAGGGCCGAGTGTACGCATTCCTCCACAGTCCCTTCAGCATTTATTTTTTGAAACATTTTTGCTGATGGCCATTCTGACTGCTGTGAGCTGATAGGTTTTTGTAATTTGGGTTTGCATGTCTTTAAAGATTCCTAAAATATATCATTTTCCCACACCTTTTTCTTTCCTCTTCTTTAAAGGAAAAGCTGTGAGTACCACATAGCTCTTGAAATTGTCTTCTTGGAAGGTTGCCCACTTTTGAAATTTTTGCTCCATTTTTGATCCCAGGATTTATTTGGAGGGCAGGTGTCATTTACAGAATGGCAAGTTGGTGAATATTTAGTGACCTTTAGCAGTGGGTTGAAAGCTGCTGTTGTGGGAAATGGCCACAAGGAGGCAGCATTTCTCCATTCCCAAATCTGAGTACTAGGGCAGCAGAGCCTTTCTGGAAGTCGTGTTCCTAGGTTGTAAATTAGAATGGAATGTGCCAGGAGAAACCCCCATAAGTTTAGGTCTCATTACTTCTTGTTTTTGTTAATTTTTTTAATCGGGGTAAGGACTAGAATATTGTTTGTCCTAGGGGTACACAATCTGGTTCATTTGTACATTATATATGTCTACTCTACAGATCCTCTTCCCATGTAAAATATTATAGAGTGTTCTGCAGACCTCCCTTGCTATATGGTCGGTCGTTTTGAAATATGTATATAATATGTATTTGGATATGTATAGTAACACTAATCTCATTTATCCATTCCCCCCACCTTTCCTTTTAGATGAGCATAGTTGGTTTTCTAAGTCTGTGAGTGTCTTTCTCTGTGGAAATATGTTCATTTGTGTCAGTGATTAGATAACGCCTCTAAGGGATATCATAGGATATAGGTCTTTTGCTTTCCGACTTACCTCATGTTTTGTGATTATCTCCAGGCTCATCTCTGGTGCCTCAAAGAGCAGTGTTTCATTGTTTTCCATGGCTAATATTCCATTGTGTACATGGACTCTTTCTTCTTTATCCATTCACCTATTGATGGACATTTTGGTTGCTTCCCATCTTGGCTATTTTGAATAAGGCTGCAGTGCAGCCTTTGCAGCCTGTGTCTTTTCGATCCTGGTCTTCTCAGGTGAGAGGCCCAGTGGTGTGCCTGCTGGATTGAATGGTACCTCAGTTTTCACTTTTCAACGCAGTTCCTTTCGGTAGTCATTATTGGCTGTTAACCACTTTCCTTCCCACCAGCACCTAGAGGTTACACAGTTCTCTACAACCCCGTCAGCATTTATTGTTGGTAGACTTTTTGCTGACGGTCAGTCGACAGGTGTGAGTTGAAACCTTTTGGTTGATTAGATTGCATGAGTCTAATAATTCCTGAGGTTGAGCTTTTACCCATTTTCCTGTTTTTTTGTTTAAAGAGAGTGAGGAATACTTACCTCTGCATACTATCTTCTTGAAACATTCGCCTGTTTTGAATTTCTTTTGTCCATTCCCCACCTGAGCACAATTTTTGACGGCAGGTGTCCTTTACAGCCCTGAGCCCTTGTGAATTTTAAGTGACCAGTAGCTGTGGGTTTAAAGCTGCTCTTGCGGGAAACGGCCACAAGGGGGCAGCATTTCTCCTTTACCAAATCTGGTCACTAGGGCAACAGAGCCTTAATGGAAGTCGTGTTCTAGGTTGTAAATTACAATGGAATGTGCCGGGAAAAAGCCCTTTAAGTTTATGTGTCATTCCTTCTTGTTTGTATTTTTAACAAAATTTTTATTCTTTATCACAGCAAATTCGATTACAATGGTTTGTTTGGTCTAGGTGTGCAAGACGTGGTTCCTTCACACATATACATATATCTATTCTTCTTTGGAATCTTTTCCCGTGTAGGTTATGACACAATGTTGAGTAGTCTTCTCCTGGTATTCTGTAGGTCTTTGGTGATTATATATTTCACGTGTGTTTGTATATCTCTGTTCACCTCAATATGGTAATGTACCCAATCCTCACACCTTTCCATTTGGTGAACCTTAAGTTTTTGTACTGAATCTGTGATTGCCTTTCTCTGTGGAAGTATCTTCGTTTGTATCAATTTTTAGGTAACACCTCTATGTGGTATGATAGGATATGTGTCTTTCGTTTTCTCACTTATTCCAAGTTGCGTGATTACTTCTAGTGTCATCTATGGTGCTGCAAATGGCATTGCTTCATTTTATCGCTAGCTCATAATCCATCTGTACATGTAGCAGTTCTTCTTTGTCCACCCATCTGTCGGTGGACTTTTTGGTGACATCCATATCTTGGCTATGGTAATACTGTGCAATGCAGATTTGCCTGCCTCTTTCTTTCCAATTCTGTCTTCTTAGGTTATAGGTCCAGGAATAAGCCTCTGGATCGTACGGTAGCTCAATGTTTACCTTTTAACGGCACCTCCACTCTGCTCTCGTGAGTGGCTCTCTCCAGGTTATATCCCACTTAAAGTGGAGGGTTTGCATTTCTCCACAGCACCTTCAGCATTTATTCTTTGTGGTTTTTTACTGATGGTTATTCTGACTGGTGTGAGCTGATACGTCTTTGTGGCTGAATTTGCATGTGTCTCATGATCCATTAAAACTGAGCTTTAAGGCAGGTCCTTTTCATTTTTCAGGCTGTGAGTACCGCTTAGTTCTTCAAAGTGTTTTCTTAAAGTATGTATGTCATAATTTTAAAATTTTTTGGCCATTACCTCCCTGAAGACATTTTGCGGTGACCATTAGCACAGGCTTAAACCTGCGTTTGCAGGTAACGGCCAGAGGGTGGCAGTCTTTCTACGTTCCCCATGCTGGTACTAGGGCAACAGGCCTTCCGGCCAGTGGTGTTCCTCGGTTATGAATTAGAGTGGAATGTGCCTGAAGAAACCCACAAATGCTGATGTCTCCTTACTTATGTTTGTCTTTTAAATTTACCTTATATTTATTATTGGAGCAATATTACATTGTGTACATGGAACAGTTCTTCTTGGTGCGTTCCTCTGTTGATGGACATTTTCATTGCTTCCAAATGTTGGCTATGGTCAATATGGCTGGAGTGCAGGATTGCCAGCCTGTGACGTTTTGATTCTCATTTTCTCAGGGGATAGGCCCAGCAGTGGGTATGACTGATTGACGGGTAGCTCAGTGTTTACCTTTTCAAGGCACTTCCATTGTGTTTTCATTAGTGGCTCTTACCACGTCCCCCTTAGGGCCGAGTGTACGCATTCCTCCACAGTCCCTTCAGCATTTATTTTTTGAAACATTTTTGCTGATGGCCATTCTGACTGCTGTGAGCTGATAGGTTTTTGTAATTTGGGTTTGCATGTCTTTAAAGATTCCTAAAATATATCATTTTCCCACACCGTTTTCTTTCCTCTTTAAAGGAAAAGCTGTGAGTACCACATAGCTCTTGAAATTGTCTTCTTGGAAGGTTGCCCACTTTTGAAATTTTTGCTCCATTTTTGATCCCAGGATTTATTTGGAGGGCAGGTGTCATTTACAGAATGGCAAGTTGGTGAATATTTAGTGACCTTTAGCAGTGGGTTGAAAGCTGCTGTTGTGGGAAATGGCCACAAGGAGGCAGCATTTCTCCATTCCCAAATCTGAGTACTAGGGCAGCAGAGCCTTTCTGGAAGTCGTGTTCCTAGGTTGTAAATTAGAATGGAATGTGCCAGGAGAAACCCCCATAAGTTTAGGTCTCATTACTTCTTGTTTTTGTTAATTTTTTTAATCGGGGTAAGGACTAGAATATTGTTTGTCCTAGGGGTACACAATCTGGTTCATTTGTACATTATATATGTCTACTCTACAGATCCTCTTCCCATGTAAAATATTATAGAGTGTTCTGTAGACCTCCCTTGCTATATGGTCGGTCGTTTTGAAATATGTATATAATATGTATTTGGATATGTATAGTAACACTAATCTCATTTATCCATTCCCCCCACCTTTCCTTTTAGATGAGCACAGTTGGTTTTCTAAGTCTGTGAGTGTCTTTCTCTGTGGAAATATGTTCATTTGTGTCAGTGATCAGATAACGCCTCTAAGGGATATCATAGGATATAGGTCTTTTGCTTTCCGACTTACCTCATGTTTTGTGATTATCTCCAGGCTCATCTCTGGTGCCTCAAAGAGCAGTGTTTCATTGTTTTCCATGGCTAATATTCCATTGTGTACATGGACTCTTTCTTCTTTATCCATTCACCTGTTGATGGACATTTTGGTTGCTTCCCATCTTGGCTATTTTGAATAAGGCTGCAGTGCAGCCTTTGCAGCCTGTGTCTTTTCGATCCTGGTCTTCTCAGGTGAGAGGCCCAGTGGTGTGCCTGTTGGATTGAATGGTACCTCAGTTTTCACTTTTCAACGCAGTTCCTTTCGGTACTCCTTACTGGCTGTTAACCACTTTACATCTCACCAGCACCTAGAGGTTACACAGTTCTCTACAACCCCATCAGCATTTATCGTTGGTAGAGTTTTTGCTGACGGTCAGTCGACAGGTGTGAGTTGAAACCTTTTGGTTGATTAGATTGCATGAGTCTAATCATTCCTGAGGTTGAGCTTTTACCCATTTTCCTGTTTTTTTGTTTAAAGAGAGTGAGGAATACTTACCTCTGCATACTATCTTCTTGAAACATTCGCCTGTTTTGAATTTTTTTGTCCATTCCCTACCTGAGCACAATTTTTGATGGCAGGTGTCCTTTACAGCCCTGAGTCCTTGTGAATTTCAAGTGACCAGTAGCTGTGGGTTTAAAGCTGCTCTTGCGGGAAACGGCCACAAGGGGGCAGCATATCTCCTTTACCAAATCTGGTCACTAGGGCAACAGAGCCTTAAAGGAAGTCGTGTTCTAGGTTGTAAATTACAATGGAATGTGCCGGGAAAAAGCCCTTTAAGTGTATGTGTCATTCCTTCTTGTTTGTATTTTTAACAAAATTTTTATTCTTTATCACAGCAAATTCGATTACAATGGTTTGTTTGGTCTAGGTGTGCAAGATGTGGTTCCTTCACACATATACATATATCTATTCTTCTTTGGAATCTTTTCCCGTGTAGGTTATGACACAATGTTGAGTAGTCTTCTCTTGGTATTCTGTAGGTCTTTGGTGATTATATATTTCACGTGTGTTTGTATATCTCTGTTCACCTCAATATGGTAATGTACCCAATCCTCACACCTTTCCATTTGGTGAACCTTAAGTTTTTGTACTGAATCTGTGATTGCCTTTCTCTGTGGAAGTATCTTCGTTTGTATCAATTTTTAGGTAACACCTCTATGTGGTATGATAGGATATGTGTCTTTCGCTTTCTCACTTACTCCAAGTTGCGTGATTACTTCTAGAGTCATCTATGGTGCTGCAAATGGCATTGCTTCATTTTATCGCTAGCTCATAATCCATCTGTACATGTAGCAGTTCTTCTTTGTCCACCCATCTGTCGGTGGACTTTTTGGTGACTTCCATATCTTGGCTATGGTAATACTGTGCAATGCAGATGTGCCTGCCTCTTTCTTTCCAATTCTGTCTTCTTAGGTTATAGGTCCAGGAATAAGCCTCTGGATCGTACGGTAGCTCAATGTTTACCTTTTAACGGCACCTCCACTCTGCTCTCATGAGTGGCTCTCTCCAGGTTACATCCCACTTAAAGTGGAGGGTTTGCATTTCTCCACAGCACCTTGAGCATTTATTCTTTGTGGTTTTTTACTGATGGTTATTCTGACTGGTGTGCGCTGATACGTCTTTGTGGTTGAATTTGCATGTGTCTCATGATCCATTAAAACTGAGCTTTAAGGCAGGTCCTTTTCATTTTTCAGGCTGTGAGTACAGCTTAGTTCTTCAAAGTGTTTTCTTAAAGTATGTATGTCATAATTTTAAAATTTTTTGGCCATTACCTCCCTGAAGACATTTTGCGGTGACCATTAGCACAGGCTTAAACCTGTGTTTGCAGGTAACGGCCAGAGGGTGGCAGTCTTTCTACGTTCCCCATGCTGGTACTAGGGCAACAGACCTTCCGGCCAGTGGTGTTCCTCGGTTATAAATTAGAGTGGAATGTGCCTGAAGAAACCCACAAATGCTGATGTCTCCTTACTTATGTTTGTCTTTTAAATTTACCTTATATTTATTATTGGAGCAATATTACATTGTGTACATGGAAGAGTTCTTCTTGGTGCGTTCCTCTGTTGATGGACATTTTCATTGCTTCCAAATGTTGGCTATGGTCAATATGGCTGGAGTGCAGGATTGCCAGCCTGTGACGTTTTGATTCTCATTTTCTCAGGGGATAGGCCCAGCAGTGGGTATGACTGATTGACGGGTAGCTCAGTGTTTACCTTTTCAAGGCACTTCCATTGTGTTTTCATTAGTGGCTCTTACCAAGTCCCCCTTAGGGCCGAGTGTACGCATTCCTCCACAGTCCCTTCAGCATTTATTTTTTGAAACATTTTTGCTGATGGCCATTCTGACTGCTGTGAGCTGATAGGTTTTTGTAATTTGGGTTTGCATGTCTTTAAAGATTCCTAAAATATATCATTTTCCCACACCTTTTTCTTTCCTCTTCTTTAAAGGAAAAGCTGTGAGTACCACATAGCTCTTGAAATTGTCTTCTTGGAAGGTTGCCCACTTTTGAAATTTTTGCTCCATTTTTGATCCCAGGATTTATTTGGAGGGCAGGTGTCATTTACAGAATGGCAAGTTGGTGAATATTTAGTGACCTTTAGCAGTGGGTTGAAAGCTGCTGTTGTGGGAAATGGCCACAAGGAGGCAGCATTTCTCCATTCCCAAATCTGAGTACTAGGGCAGCAGAGCCTTTCTGGAAGTCGTGTTCCTAGGTTGTAAATTAGAATGGAATGTGCCAGGAGAAACCCCCATAAGTTTAGGTCTCATTACTTCTTGTTTTTGTTAATTTTTTTAATCGGGGTAAGGACTAGAATATTGTTTGTCCTAGGGGTACACAATCTGGTTCATTTGTACATTATATATGTCTACTCTACAGATCCTCTTCCCATGTAAAATATTATAGAGTGTTCTGCAGACCTCCCTTGCTATATGGTCGGTCGTTTTGAAATATGTATATAATATGTATTTGGATATGTATAGTAACACTAATCTCATTTATCCATTCCCCCCACCTTTCCTTTTAGATGAGCATAGTTGGTTTTCTAAGTCTGTGAGTGTCTTTCTCTGTGGAAATATGTTCATTTGTGTCAGTGATTAGATAACGCCTCTAAGGGATATCATAGGATATAGGTCTTTTGCTTTCCGACTTACCTCATGTTTTGTGATTATCTCCAGGCTCATCTCTGGTGCCTCAAAGAGCAGTGTTTCATTGTTTTCCATGGCTAATATTCCATTGTGTACATGGACTCTTTCTTCTTTATCCATTCACCTATTGATGGACATTTTGGTTGCTTCCCATCTTGGCTATTTTGAATAAGGCTGCAGTGCAGCCTTTGCAGCCTGTGTCTTTTCGATCCTGGTCTTCTCAGGTGAGAGGCCCAGTGGTGTGCCTGCTGGATTGAATGGTACCTCAGTTTTCACTTTTCAACGCAGTTCCTTTCGGTAGTCATTATTGGCTGTTAACCACTTTCCTTCCCACCAGCACCTAGAGGTTACACAGTTCTCTACAACCCCGTCAGCATTTATTGTTGGTAGACTTTTTGCTGACGGTCAGTCGACAGGTGTGAGTTGAAACCTTTTGGTTGATTAGATTGCATGAGTCTAATAATTCCTGAGGTTGAGCTTTTACCCATTTTCCTGTTTTTTTGTTTAAAGAGAGTGAGGAATACTTACCTCTGCATACTATCTTCTTGAAACATTCGCCTGTTTTGAATTTCTTTTGTCCATTCCCCACCTGAGCACAATTTTTGACGGCAGGTGTCCTTTACAGCCCTGAGCCCTTGTGAATTTTAAGTGACCAGTAGCTGTGGGTTTAAAGCTGCTCTTGCGGGAAACGGCCACAAGGGGGCAGCATTTCTCCTTTACCAAATCTGGTCACTAGGGCAACAGAGCCTTAATGGAAGTCGTGTTCTAGGTTGTAAATTACAATGGAATGTGCCGGGAAAAAGCCCTTTAAGTTTATGTGTCATTCCTTCTTGTTTGTATTTTTAACAAAATTTTTATTCTTTATCACAGCAAATTCGATTACAATGGTTTGTTTGGTCTAGGTGTGCAAGACGTGGTTCCTTCACACATATACATATATCTATTCTTCTTTGGAATCTTTTCCCGTGTAGGTTATGACACAATGTTGAGTAGTCTTCTCCTGGTATTCTGTAGGTCTTTGGTGATTATATATTTCACGTGTGTTTGTATATCTCTGTTCACCTCAATATGGTAATGTACCCAATCCTCACACCTTTCCATTTGGTGAACCTTAAGTTTTTGTACTGAATCTGTGATTGCCTTTCTCTGTGGAAGTATCTTCGTTTGTATCAATTTTTAGGTAACACCTCTATGTGGTATGATAGGATATGTGTCTTTCGTTTTCTCACTTATTCCAAGTTGCGTGATTACTTCTAGTGTCATCTATGGTGCTGCAAATGGCATTGCTTCATTTTATCGCTAGCTCATAATCCATCTGTACATGTAGCAGTTCTTCTTTGTCCACCCATCTGTCGGTGGACTTTTTGGTGACATCCATATCTTGGCTATGGTAATACTGTGCAATGCAGATTTGCCTGCCTCTTTCTTTCCAATTCTGTCTTCTTAGGTTATAGGTCCAGGAATAAGCCTCTGGATCGTACGGTAGCTCAATGTTTACCTTTTAACGGCACCTCCACTCTGCTCTCGTGAGTGGCTCTCTCCAGGTTATATCCCACTTAAAGTGGAGGGTTTGCATTTCTCCACAGCACCTTCAGCATTTATTCTTTGTGGTTTTTTACTGATGGTTATTCTGACTGGTGTGAGCTGATACGTCTTTGTGGCTGAATTTGCATGTGTCTCATGATCCATTAAAACTGAGCTTTAAGGCAGGTCCTTTTCATTTTTCAGGCTGTGAGTACCGCTTAGTTCTTCAAAGTGTTTTCTTAAAGTATGTATGTCATAATTTTAAAATTTTTTGGCCATTACCTCCCTGAAGACATTTTGCGGTGACCATTAGCACAGGCTTAAACCTGCGTTTGCAGGTAACGGCCAGAGGGTGGCAGTCTTTCTACGTTCCCCATGCTGGTACTAGGGCAACAGGCCTTCCGGCCAGTGGTGTTCCTCGGTTATGAATTAGAGTGGAATGTGCCTGAAGAAACCCACAAATGCTGATGTCTCCTTACTTATGTTTGTCTTTTAAATTTACCTTATATTTATTATTGGAGCAATATTACATTGTGTACATGGAACAGTTCTTCTTGGTGCGTTCCTCTGTTGATGGACATTTTCATTGCTTCCAAATGTTGGCTATGGTCAATATGGCTGGAGTGCAGGATTGCCAGCCTGTGACGTTTTGATTCTCATTTTCTCAGGGGATAGGCCCAGCAGTGGGTATGACTGATTGACGGGTAGCTCAGTGTTTACCTTTTCAAGGCACTTCCATTGTGTTTTCATTAGTGGCTCTTACCACGTCCCCCTTAGGGCCGAGTGTACGCATTCCTCCACAGTCCCTTCAGCATTTATTTTTTGAAACATTTTTGCTGATGGCCATTCTGACGGCTGTGAGCTGATAGGTTTTTGTAATTTGGGTTTGCATGTCTTTAAAAATTCCTAAAATATATCATTTTCCCACACCTTTTTCTTTCCTCTTCTTTAAAGGAAAAGCTGTGAGTACCACATAGCTCTTGAAATTGTCTTCTTGGAAGGTTGCCCTCTTTTGAAATTTTTGCTCCATTTTTGATCCCAGGATTTATTTGGAGGGCAGGTGTCATTTACAGAATGGCAAGTTGGTGAATATTTAGTGACCTTTAGCAGTGGGTTGAAAGCTGCTGTTGTGGGAAATGGCCACAAGGAGGCAGCATTTCTCCATTCCCAAATCTGAGTACTAGGGCAGCAGAGCCTTTCTGGAAGTCGTGTTCCTAGGTTGTAAATTAGAATGGAATGTGCCAGGAGAAACCCCCATAAGTTTAGGTCTCATTACTTCTTGTTTTTGTTAATTTTTTTAATCGGGGTAAGGACTAGAATATTGTTTGTCCTAGGGGTACACAATCTGGTTCAATTGTACATTATATATGTCTACTCTACAGATCCTCTTCCCATGTAAAATATTACAGAGTGTTCTGTAGACCTCCCTTGCTATATGGTCGGTCGTTTTGAAATATGTATATAATATGTATTTGGATATGTATAGTAACACTAATCTCATTTATCCATTCCCCTCACCTTTCCTTTTAGATGAGCATAGTTGGTTTTCTAAGTCTGTGAGTGTCTTTCTCTGTGGAAATATGTTCATTTGTGTCAGTGATTAGATAACGCCTCTAAGGGATATCATAGGATATAGGTCTTTTGCTTTCCGACTTACCTCATGTTTTGTGATTATCTCCAGGCTCATCTCTGGTGCCTCAAAGAGCAGTGTTTCATTGTTTTCCATGGCTAATATTCCATTGTGTACATGGACTCCTTCTTCTTTATCCATTCACCTGTTGATGGACATTTTGGCTGCTTCCCATCTTGGCTATTTTGAATAAGGCTGCAGTGCAGCCTTTGCAGCCTGTGTCTTTTCGATCCTGGTCTTCTCAGGTGAGAGGCCCAGTGGTGTGCCTGCTGGATTAAATGGTACCTCAGTTTTCACTTTTCAACGCAGTTCTTTTCGGTAGTCATTATTGGCTGTTAACCACTTTCCATCCCACCAGCACCTAGAGGTTACACAGTTCTCTACAACCCCGTCAGCATTTATTGTTGGTAGACTTTTTGCTGACGGTCAGTCGACAGGTGTGAGTTGAAACCTTTTGGTTGATTAGATTGCATGAGTCTAATAATTCCTGAGGTTGAGCTTTTACCCATTTTCCTGTTTTTTTGTTTAATGAGAGTGAGGAATACTTACCTCTGCATACTATCTTCTTGAAACATTCGCCTCTTTTGAATTTCTTTTGTCCATTCCCCACCTGAGCACAATTTTTGACGGCAGGTGTCCTTTGCAGCCCTGAGCCCTTGTGAATTTTAAGTGACCAGTAGCTGTGGGTTTAAAGCTGCTCTTGCGGGAAACGGCCACAAGGGGGCAGCATTTCTCCTTTACCAAATCTGGTCACTAGGGCAACAGAGCCTTAATGGAAGTCGTGTTCTAGGTTGTAAAGTACAATGGAATGTGCCGGGAAAAAGCCGTTTAAGTGTATGTGTCATTCCTTCTTGTTTGTATTTTTAACAAAATTTTTATTCTTTATCACAGCAAATTCGATTACAATGGTTTGTTTGGTCTAGGTGTGCAAGACGTGGTTCCTTCACACATATACATATATCTATTCTTCTTTGGAATCTTTTCCCGTGTAGGTTATGACACAATGTTGAGTAGTCTTCTCCTGGTATTCTGTAGGTCTTTGGTGATTATATATTTCACGTGTGTTTGTATATCTCTGTTCACCTCAATATGGTAATGTACCCAATCCTCACACCTTTCCATTTGGTGAACCTTAAGTTTTTGTACTGAATCTGTGATTGCCTTTCTCTGTGGAAGTATCTTCGTTTGTATCAATTTTTAGGTAACACCTCTATGTGGTATGATAGGATATGGGTCTTTCGTTTTCTCACTTACTCCAAGTTGCGTGATTACTTCTAGAGTCATCTATGGTGCTGCAAATGGCATTGTTTCATTTTATCGCTAGCTCATAATCCATCTGTACATGTAGCAGTTCTTCTTTGTCCACCCATCTGTCGGTGGACTTTTTGGTGACTTCCATATCTTGGCTATGGTAATACTGTGCAATGCAGATTTGCCTGCCTCTTTCTTTCCAATTCTGTCTTCTTAGGTTATAGGTCCAGGAATAAGCCTCTGGATCGTACGGTAGCTCAATGTTTACCTTTTAACGGCACCTCCACTCTGCTCTCATGAGTGGCTCTCTCCAGGTTACATCCCACTTAAAGTGGAGGGTTTGCATTTCTCCACAGCACCTTCAGCATTTATTCTTTGTGGTTTTTTACTGATGGTTATTCTGACTGGTGTGAGCTGATACGTCTTTGTGGCTGAATTTGCATGTGTCTCATGATCCATTAAAACTGAGCTTTAAGGCAGGTCCTTTTCATTTTTCAGGCTGTGAGTACCGCTTAGTTCTTCAAAGTGTTTTCTTAAAGTATGTATGTCATAATTTTAAAATTTTTTGGCCATTACCTCCCTGAAGACATTTTGCGGTGACCATTAGCACAGGCTTAAACCTGCGTTTGCAGGTAACGGCCAGAGGGTGGCGGTCTTTCTACGTTCCCCATGCTGGTACTAGGGCAACAGGCCTTCTGGCCAGTGGTGTTCCTCGGTTATAATTTAGAGTGGAATGTGCCTGAAGAAACCCACAAATGCTGATGTCTCCTTACTTATGTTTGTCTTTTAAATTTACCTTATATTTATTATTGGAGCAATATTACATTGTGTACATGGAACAGTTCTTCTTGGTGCGTTCCTCTGTTGATGGACATTTTCATTGCTTCCAAATGTTGGCTATGGTCAATATGGCTGGAGTGCAGGATTGCCAGCCTGTGACGTTTTGATTCTCATTTTCTCAGGGGATAGGCCCAGCAGTGGGTATGACTGATTGACGGGTAGCTCAGTGTTTACCTTTTCAAGGCACTTCCATCGTGTTTTCATTAGTGGCTCTTACCACGTCCCCCTTAGGGCCGAGTGTACGCATTCCTCCACAGTCCCTTCAGCATTTATTTTTTGAAACATTTTTGCTGATGGCCATTCTGACTGCTGTGAGCTGATAGGTTTTTGTAATTTGGGTTTGCATGTCTTTAAAAATTCCTAAAATATATCATTTTCCCACACCTTTTTCTTTCCTCTTCTTTAAAGGAAAAGCTGTGAGTACCACATAGCTCTTGAAATTGTCTTCTTGGAAGGTTGCCCTCTTTTGAAATTTTTGCTCCATTTTTGATCCCAGGATTTATTTGGAGGGCAGGTGTCATTTACAGAATGGCAAGTTGGTGAATATTTAGTGACCTTTAGCAGTGGGTTGAAAGCTGCTGTTGTGGGAAATGGCCACAAGGAGGCAGCATTTCTCCATTCCCAAATCTGAGTACTAGGGCAGCAGAGCCTTTCTGGAAGTCGTGTTCCTAGGTTGTAAATTAGAATGGAATGTGCCAGGAGAAACCCCCATAAGTTTAGGTCTCATTACTTCTTGTTTTTGTTAATTTTTTTAATCGGGGTAAGGACTAGAATATTGTTTGTCCTAGGGGTACACAATCTGGTTCATTTGTACATTATATATGTCTACTCTACAGATCCTCTTCCCATGTAAAATATTACAGAGTGTTCTGTAGACCTCCCTTGCTATATGGTCGGTCGTTTTGAAATATGTATATAATATGTATTTGGATATGTATAGTAACACTAATCTCATTTATCCATTCCCCCCACCTTTCCTTTTAGATGAGCATAGTTGGTTTTCTAAGTCTGTGAGTGTCTTTCTCTGTGGAAATATGTTCATTTGTGTCAGTGATTAGATAACGCCTCTAAGGGATATCATAGGATATAGGTCTTTTGCTTTCCGACTTACCTCATGTTTTGTGATTATCTCCAGGCTCATCTCTGGTGCCTCAAAGAGCAGTGTTTCATTGTTTTCCATGGCTAATATTCCATTGTGTACATGGACTCCTTCTTCTTTATCCATTCACCTGTTGATGGACATTTTGGTTGCTTCCCATCTTGGCTATTTTGAATAAGGCTGCAGTGCAGCATTTGCAGCCTGTGTCTTTTCGATCCTGGTCTTCTCAGGTGAGAGGCCCAGTGGTGTGCCTGCTGGATTGAATGGTACCTCAGTTTTCACTTTTCAACGCAGTTCCTTTCGGTAGTCATAATTGGCTGTTAACCACTTTCCATCCCACCAGCACCTAGAGGTTACACAGTTCTCTACAACCCCGTCAGCATTTATTGTTGGTAGACTTTTTGCTGACGGTCAGTCGACAGGTGTGAGATGAAACCTTTTGGTTGATTAGATTGCATGAGTCTAATAATTCCTGAGGTTGAGCTTTTACCCATTTTCCTGTTTTTTTGTTTAAAGAGAGTGAGGAATACTTACCTCTGCATACTATCTTCTTGAAACATTCGCCTGTTTTGAATTTCTTTTGTCCATTCCCCACCTGAGCACAATTTTTGACGGCAGGTGTCCTTTACAGCCCTGAGCCCTTGTGAATTTTAAGTGACCAGTAGCTGTGGGTTTAAAGCTGCTCTTGCGGGAAACGGCCACAAGGGGGCAGCATTTCTCCTTTACCAAATCTGGTCACTAGGGCAACAGAGCCTTAATGGAAGTCGTGTTCTAGGTTGTAAATTACAATGGAATGTGCCGGGAAAAAGCCCTTTAAGTTTATGTGTCATTCCTTCTTGTTTGTATTTTTAACAAAATTTTTATTCTTTATCACAGCAAATTCGATTACAATGGTTTGTTTGGTCTAGGTGTGCAAGACGTGGTTCCTTCACACATATACATATATCTATTCTTCTTTGGAATCTTTTCCCGTGTAGGTTATGACACAATGTTGAGTAGTCTTCTCCTGGTATTCTGTAGGTCTTTGGTGATTATATATTTCACGTGTGTTTGTATATCTCTGTTCACCTCAATATGGTAATGTACCCAATCCTCACACCTTTCCATTTGGTGAACCTTAAGTTTTTGTACTGAATCTGTGATTGCCTTTCTCTGTGGAAGTATCTTCGTTTGTATCAATTTTTAGGTAACACCTCTATGTGGTATGATAGGATATGGGTCTTTCGTTTTCTCACTTACTCCAAGTTGCGTGATTACTTCTAGAGTCATCTATGGTGCTGCAAATGGCATTGTTTCATTTTATCGCTAGCTCATAATCCATCTGTACATGTAGCAGTTCTTCTTTGTCCACCCATCTGTCGGTGGACTTTTTGGTGACTTCCATATCTTGGCTATGGTAATACTGTGCAATGCAGATTTGCCTGCCTCTTTCTTTCCAATTCTGTCTTCTTAGGTTATAGGTCCAGGAATAAGCCTCTGGATCGTACGGTAGCTCAATGTTTACCTTTTAACGGCACCTCCACTCTGCTCTCATGAGTGGCTCTCTCCAGGTTACATCCCACTTAAAGTGGAGGGTTTGCATTTCTCCACAGCACCTTCAGCATTTATTCTTTGTGGTTTTTTACTGATGGTTATTCTGACTGGTGTGAGCTGATACGTCTTTGTGGCTGAATTTGCATGTGTCTCATGATCCATTAAAACTGAGCTTTAAGGCAGGTCCTTTTCATTTTTCAGGCTGTGAGTACCGCTTAGTTCTTCAAAGTGTTTTCTTAAAGTATGTATGTCATAATTTTAAAATTTTTTGGCCATTACCTCCCTGAAGACATTTTGCGGTGACCATTAGCACAGGCTTAAACCTGCGTTTGCAGGTAACGGCCAGAGGGTGGCGGTCTTTCTACGTTCCCCATGCTGGTACTAGGGCAACAGGCCTTCTGGCCAGTGGTGTTCCTCGGTTATAATTTAGAGTGGAATGTGCCTGAAGAAACCCACAAATGCTGATGTCTCCTTACTTATGTTTGTCTTTTAAATTTACCTTATATTTATTATTGGAGCAATATTACATTGTGTACATGGAACAGTTCTTCTTGGTGCGTTCCTCTGTTGATGGACATTTTCATTGCTTCCAAATGTTGGCTATGGTCAATATGGCTGGAGTGCAGGATTGCCAGCCTGTGACGTTTTGATTCTCATTTTCTCAGGGGATAGGCCCAGCAGTGGGTATGACTGATTGACGGGTAGCTCAGTGTTTACCTTTTCAAGGCACTTCCATCGTGTTTTCATTAGTGGCTCTTACCACGTCCCCCTTAGGGCCGAGTGTACGCATTCCTCCACAGTCCCTTCAGCATTTATTTTTTGAAACATTTTTGCTGATGGCCATTCTGACTGCTGTGAGCTGATAGGTTTTTGTAATTTGGGTTTGCATGTCTTTAAAAATTCCTAAAATATATCATTTTCCCACACCTTTTTCTTTCCTCTTCTTTAAAGGAAAAGCTGTGAGTACCACATAGCTCTTGAAATTGTCTTCTTGGAAGGTTGCCCTCTTTTGAAATTTTTGCTCCATTTTTGATCCCAGGATTTATTTGGAGGGCAGGTGTCATTTACAGAATGGCAAGTTGGTGAATATTTAGTGACCTTTAGCAGTGGGTTGAAAGCTGCTGTTGTGGGAAATGGCCACAAGGAGGCAGCATTTCTCCATTCCCAAATCTGAGTACTAGGGCAGCAGAGCCTTTCTGGAAGTCGTGTTCCTAGGTTGTAAATTAGAATGGAATGTGCCAGGAGAAACCCCCATAAGTTTAGGTCTCATTACTTCTTGTTTTTGTTAATTTTTTTAATCGGGGTAAGGACTAGAATATTGTTTGTCCTAGGGGTACACAATCTGGTTCATTTGTACATTATATATGTCTACTCTACAGATCCTCTTCCCATGTAAAATATTACAGAGTGTTCTGTAGACCTCCCTTGCTATATGGTCGGTCGTTTTGAAATATGTATATAATATGTATTTGGATATGTATAGTAACACTAATCTCATTTATCCATTCCCCCCACCTTTCCTTTTAGATGAGCATAGTTGGTTTTCTAAGTCTGTGAGTGTCTTTCTCTGTGGAAATATGTTCATTTGTGTCAGTGATTAGATAACGCCTCTAAGGGATATCATAGGATATAGGTCTTTTGCTTTCCGACTTACCTCATGTTTTGTGATTATCTCCAGGCTCATCTCTGGTGCCTCAAAGAGCAGTGTTTCATTGTTTTCCATGGCTAATATTCCATTGTGTACATGGACTCCTTCTTCTTTATCCATTCACCTGTTGATGGACATTTTGGTTGCTTCCCATCTTGGCTATTTTGAATAAGGCTGCAGTGCAGCATTTGCAGCCTGTGTCTTTTCGATCCTGGTCTTCTCAGGTGAGAGGCCCAGTGGTGTGCCTGCTGGATTGAATGGTACCTCAGTTTTCACTTTTCAACGCAGTTCCTTTCGGTAGTCATAATTGGCTGTTAACCACTTTCCATCCCACCAGCACCTAGAGGTTACACAGTTCTCTACAACCCCGTCAGCATTTATTGTTGGTAGACTTTTTGCTGACGGTCAGTCGACAGGTGTGAGATGAAACCTTTTGGTTGATTAGATTGCATGAGTCTAATAATTCCTGAGGTTGAGCTTTTACCCATTTTCCTGTTTTTTTGTTTAAAGAGAGTGAGGAATACTTACCTCTGCATACTATCTTCTTGAAACATTCGCCTGTTTTGAATTTCTTTTGTCCATTCCCCACCTGAGCACAATTTTTGACGGCAGGTGTCCTTTACAGCCCTGAGCCCTTGTGAATTTTAAGTGACCAGTAGCTGTGGGTTTAAAGCTGCTCTTGCGGGAAACGGCCACAAGGGGGCAGCATTTCTCCTTTACCAAATCTGGTCACTAGGGCAACAGAGCCTTAATGGAAGTCGTGTTCTAGGTTGTAAATTACAATGGAATGTGCCGGGAAAAAGCCCTTTAAGTTTATGTCTCATTCCTTCTTGTTTGTATTTTTAACAAAATTTTTATTCTTTATCACAGCAAATTCGATTACAATGGTTTGTTTGGTCTAGGTGTGCAAGACGTGGTTCCTTCACACATATACATATATCTATTCTTCTTTGGAATCTTTTCCCGTGTAGGTTATGACACAATGTTGAGTAGTCTTCTCCTGGTATTCTGTAGGTCTTTGGTGATTATATATTTCACGTGTGTTTGTATATCTCTGTTCACCTCAATATGGTAATGTACCCAATCCTCACACCTTTCCATTTGGTGAACCTTAAGTTTTTGTACTGAATCTGTGATTGCCTTTCTCTGTGGAAGTATCTTCGTTTGTATCAATTTTTAGGTAACACCTCTATGTGGTATGATAGGATATGTGTCTTTCGCTTTCTCACTTACTCCAAGTTGCGTGATTACTTCTAGAGTCATCTATGGTGCTGCAAATGGCATTGTTTCATTTTATCGCTAGCTCATAATCCATCTGTACATGTAGCAGTTCTTCTTTGTCCACCCATCTGTCGGTGGACTTTTTGGTGACTTCCATATCTTGGCTATGGTAATACTGTGCAATGCAGATTTGCCTGCCTCTTTCTTTCCAATTCTGTCTTCTTAGGTTATAGGTCCAGGAATAAGCCTCTGGATCGTACGGTAGCTCAATGTTTACCTTTTAACGGCACCTCCACTCTGCTCTCATGAGTGGCTCTCTCCAGGTTACATCCCACTTAAAGTGGAGGGTTTGCATTTCTCCACAGCACCTTCAGCATTTATTCTTTGTGGTTTTTTACTGATGGTTATTCTGACTGGTGTGAGCTGATACGTCTTTGTGGCTGAATTTGCATGTGTCTCATGATCCATTAAAACTGAGCTTTAAGGCAGGTCCTTTTCATTTTTCAGGCTGTGAGTACCGCTTAGTTCTTCAAAGTGTTTTCTTAAAGTATGTATGTCATAATTTTAAAATTTTTTGGCCATTACCTCCCTGAAGACATTTTGCGGTGACCATTAGCACAGGCTTAAACCTGCGTTTGCAGGTAACGGCCAGAGGGTGGCGGTCTTTCTACGTTCCCCATGCTGGTACTAGGGCAACAGGCCTTCTGGCCAGTGGTGTTCCTCGGTTATAAATTAGAGTGGAATGTGCCTGAAGAAACCCACAAATGCTGATGTCTCCTTACTTATGTTTGTCTTTTAAATTTACCTTATATTTATTATTGGAGCAATATTACATTGTGTACATGGAACAGTTCTTCTTGGTGCGTTCCTCTGTTGATGGACATTTTCATTGCTTCCAAATGTTGGCTATGGTCAATATGGCTGGAGTGCAGGATTGCCAGCCTGTGACGTTTTGATTCTCATTTTCTCAGGGGATAGGCCCAGCAGTGGGTATGACTGATTGACGGGTAGCTCAGTGTTTACCTTTTCAAGGCACTTCCATCGTGTTTTCATTAGTGGCTCTTACCACGTCCCCCTTAGGGCCGAGTGTACGCATTCCTCCACAGTCCCTTCAGCATTTATTTTTTGAAACATTTTTGCTGATGGCCATTCTGACTGCTGTGAGCTGATAGGTTTTTGTAATTTGGGTTTGCATGTCTTTAAAAATTCCTAAAATATATCATTTTCCCACACCTTTTTCTTTCCTCTTCTTTAAAGGAAAAGCTGTGAGTACCACATAGCTCTTGAAATTGTCTTCTTGGAAGGTTGCCCTCTTTTGAAATTTTTGCTCCATTTTTGATCCCAGGATTTATTTGGAGGGCAGGTGTCATTTACAGAATGGCAAGTTGGTGAATATTTAGTGACCTTTAGCAGTGGGTTGAAAGCTGCTGTTGCGGGAAATGGCCACAAGGAGGCAGCATTTCTCCATTCCCAAATCTGAGTACTAGGGCAGCAGAGCCTTTCTGGAAGTCGTGTTCCTAGGTTGTAAATTAGAATGGAATGTGCCAGGAGAAACCCCCATAAGTTTAGGTCTCATTACTTCTTGTTTTTGTTAATTTTTTTAATCGGGGTAAGGACTAGAATATTGTTTGTCCTAGGGGTACACAATCTGGTTCATTTGTACATTATATATGTCTACTCTACAGATCCTCTTCCCATGTAAAATATTACAGAGTGTTCTGTAGACCTCCCTTGCTATATGGTCGGTCGTTTTGAAATATGTATATAATATGTATTTGGATATGTATAGTAACACTAATCTCATTTATCCATTCCCCCCACCTTTCCTTTTAGATGAGCATAGTTGGTTTTCTAAGTCTGTGAGTGTCTTTCTCTGTGGAAATATGTTCATTTGTGTCAGTGATTAGATAACGCCTCTAAGGGATATCATAGGATATAGGTCTTTTGCTTTCCGACTTACCTCATGTTTTGTGATTATCTCCAGGCTCATCTCTGGTGCCTCAAAGAGCAGTGTTTCATTGTTTTCCATGGCTAATATTCCATTGTGTACATGGACTCCTTCTTCTTTATCCATTCACCTGTTGATGGACATTTTGGTTGCTTCCCATCTTGGCTATTTTGAATAAGGCTGCAGTGCAGCCTTTGCAGCCTGTGTCTTTTCGATCCTGGTCTTCTCAGGTGAGAGGCCCAGTGGTGTGCCTGTTGCATTGAGTGGTACCTCAATTTTCACTTTTCAACGCAGTTCCTTTTGGTACTCCTTACTGGCTGTTAACCACTTTACATCTCACCAGCACCTAGAGGTTACACAGTTCTCTACAACCCCGTCAGCATTTATTGTTGGTAGACTTTTTGCTGACGGTCAGTCGACAGGTGTGAGTTGAAACCTTTTGGTTGATTAGATTGCATGAGTCTAATAATTCCTGAGGTTGAGCTTTTACCCATTTTCCTGTTTTTTTGTTTAAAGAGAGTGAGGAATACTTACCTCTGCATACTATCTTCTTGAAACATTCGCCTGTTTTGAATTTCTTTTGTCCATTCCCCACCTGAGCACAATTTTTGACGGCAGGTGTCCTTTACAGCCCTGAGCCCTTGTGAATTTTAAGTGACCAGTAGCTGTGGGTTTAAAGCTGCTCTTGCGGGAAACGGCCACAAGGGGGCAGCATTTCTCCTTTACCAAATCTGGTCACTAGGGCAACAGAGCCTTAATGGAAGTCGTGTTCTAGGTTGTAAAGTACAATGGAATGTGCCGGGAAAAAGCCCTTTAAGTGTATGTGTCATTCCTTCTTGTTTGTATTTTTAACAAAATTTTTATTCTTTATCACAGCAAATTCGATTACAATGGTTTGTTTGGTCTAGGTGTGCAAGATGTGGTTCCTTCACACATATACATATATCTATTCTTCTTTGGAATCTTTTCCCGTGTAGGTTATGACACAATGTTGAGTAGTCTTCTCTTGGTATTCTGTAGGTCTTTGGTGATTATATATTTCACGTGTGTTTGTATATCTCTGTTCACCTCAATATGGTAATGTACCCAATCCTCACACCTTTCCATTTGGTGAACCTTAAGTTTTTGTACTGAATCTGTGATTGCCTTTCTCTGTGGAAGTATCTTCGTTTGTATCAATTTTTAGGTAAAACCTCTATGTGGTATGATAGGATATGGGTCTTTCGTTTTCTCACTTACTCCAAGTTGCGTGATTACTTCTAGAGTCATCTATGGTGCTGCAAATGGCATTGCTTCATTTTATCGCTAGCTCATAATCCATCTGTACATGTAGCAGTTCTTCTTTGTCCACCCATCTGTCGGTGGACTTTTTGGTGACTTCCATATCTT
The DNA here is from genome assembly GCF_028021215.1 of Eschrichtius robustus. Classification (NCBI taxonomy): domain Eukaryota; kingdom Metazoa; phylum Chordata; class Mammalia; order Artiodactyla; family Eschrichtiidae; genus Eschrichtius; species Eschrichtius robustus. The sequence goes on from NC_090828.1 coordinate 107,807,099, forward strand.
GGCTATGGTAATACTGTGCAATGCAGATTTGCCTGCCTCTTTCTTTCCAATTCTGTCTTCTTAGGTTATAGGTCCAGGAATAAGCCTCTGGATCGTACGGTAGCTCAATGTTTACCTTTTAACGGCACCTCCACTCTGCTCTCATGAGTGGCTCTCTCCAGGTTACATCCCACTTAAAGTGGAGGGTTTGCATTTCTTCACAGCACCTTCAGCATTTATTCTTTGTGGTTTTTTACTGATGGTTATTCTGACTGGTGTGAGCTGATACGTCTTTGTGGCTGAATTTGCATGTGTCTCATGATCCATTAAAACTGAGCTTTAAGGCAGGTCCTTTTCATTTTTCAGGCTGTGAGTACCGCTTAGTTCTTCAAAGTGTTTTCTTAAAGTATGTATGTCATAATTTTAAAATTTTTTGGCCATTACCTCCCTGAAGACATTTTGCGGTGACCATTAGCACAGGCTTAAACCTGCGTTTGCAGGTAACGGCCAGAGGGTGGCGGTCTTTCTACGTTCCCCATGCTGGTACTAGGGCAACAGGCCTTCCGGCCAGTGGTGTTCCTCGGTTATAAATTAGAGTGGAATGTGCCTGAAGAAACCCACAAATGCTGATGTCTCCTTACTTATGTTTGTCTTTTAAATTTACCTTATATTTATTATTGGAGCAATATTACATTGTGTACATGGAACAGTTCTTCTTGGTGCGTTCCTCTGTTGATGGACATTTTCATTGCTTCCAAATGTTGGCTATGGTCAATATGGCTGGAGTGCAGGGTTGCCAGCCTGTGACGTTTTGATTCTCATTTTCTCAGGGGATAGGCCCAGCAGTGGGTATGACTGATTGACGGGTAGCTCAGTGTTTACCTTTTCAAGGCACTTCCATTGTGTTTTCATTAGTGGCTCTTACCACGTCCCCCTTAGGGCCGAGTGTACGCATTCCTCCACAGTCCCTTCAGCATTTATTTTTTGAAACATTTTTGCTGATGGCCATTCTGACTGCTGTGAGCTGATAGGGTTTTGTAATTTGGGTTTGCATGTCTTTAAAAATTCCTAAAATATATCATTTTCCCACACCTTTTCTTTCCTCTTTAAAGGAAAAGCTGTGAGTACCACATAGCTCTTGATATTGTCTTCTTGGAAGGTTGCCCTCTTTTGAAATTTTTGCTCCATTTTTGATCCCAGGATTTATTTGGAGGGCAGGTGTCATTTACAGAATGGCAAGTTGGTGAATATTTAGTGACCTTTAGCAGTGGGTTGAAAGCTGCTGTTGTGGGAAATGGCCACAAGGAGGCAGCATTTCTCCATTCCCAAATCTGAGTACTAGGGCAGCAGAGCCTTTCTGGAAGTCGTGTTCCTAGGTTGTAAATTAGAATGGAATGTGCCAGGAGAAACCCCCATAAGTTTAGGTCTCATTACTTCTTGTTTTTGTTAATTTTTTTAATCGGGGTAAGGACTAGAATATTGTTTGTCCTAGGGGTACACAATCTGGTTCATTTGTACATTATATATGTCTACTCTACAGATCCTCTTCCCATGTAAAATATTACAGAGTGTTCTGTAGACCTCCCTTGCTATATGGTCGGTCGTTTTGAAATATGTATATAATATGTATTTGGATATGTATAGTAACACTAATCTCATTTATCCATTCCCCCCACCTTTCCTTTTAGATGAGCATAGTTGGTTTTCTAAGTCTGTGAGTGTCTTTCTCTGTGGAAATATGTTCATTTGTGTCAGTGATTAGATAACGCCTCTAAGGGATATCATAGGATATAGGTCTTTTGCTTTCCGACTTACCTCATGTTTTGTGATTATCTCCAGGCTCATCTCTGGTGCCTCAAAGAGCAGTGTTTCATTGTTTTCCATGGCTAATATTCCATTGTGTACATGGACTCCTTCTTCTTTATCCATTCACCTGTTGATGGACATTTTGGTTGCTTCCCATCTTGGCTATTTTGAATAAGGCTGCAGTGCAGCCTTTGCAGCCTGTGTCTTTTCGATCCTGGTCTTCTCAGGTGAGAGGCCCAGTGGTGTGCCTGTTGCATTGAGTGGTACCTCAATTTTCACTTTTCAACGCAGTTCCTTTTGGTACTCCTTACTGGCTGTTAACCACTTTACATCTCACCAGCACCTAGAGGTTACACAGTTCTCTACAACCCCGTCAGCATTTATTGTTGGTAGACTTTTTGCTGACGGTCAGTGGACAGGTGTGAGTTGAAACCTTTTGGTTGATTAGATTGCATGAGTCTAATAATTCCTGAGGTTGAGCTTTTACCCATTTTCCTGTTTTTTTGTTTAAAGAGAGTGAGGAATACTTACCTCTGCATACTATCTTCTTGAAACATTCGCCTGTTTTGAATTTCTTTTGTCCATTCCCCACCTGAGCACAATTTTTGACGGCAGGTGTCCTTTACAGCCCTGAGCCCTTGTGAATTTTAAGTGACCAGTAGCTGTGGGTTTAAAGCTGCTCTTGCGGGAAACGGCCACAAGGGGGCAGCATTTCTCCTTTACCAAATCTGGTCACTAGGGCAACAGAGCCTTAATGGAAGTCGTGTTCTAGGTTGTAAGTTACAATGGAATGTGCCGGGAAAAAGCCCTTTAAGTTTATGTGTCATTCCTTCTTGTTTGTATTTTTAACAAAATTTTTATTCTTTATCACAGCAAATTCGATTACAATGGTTTGTTTGGTCTAGGTGTGCAAGACGTGGTTCCTTCACACATATACATATATCTATTCTTCTTTGGAATCTTTTCCCGTGTAGGTTATGACACAATGTTGAGTAGTCTTCTCCTGGTATTCTGTAGGTCTTTGGTGATTATATATTTCACGTGTGTTTGTATATCTCTGTTCACCTCAATATGGTAATGTACCCAATCCTCACACCTTTCCATTTGGTGAACCTTAAGTTTTTGTACTGAATCTGTGATTGCCTTTCTCTGTGGAAGTATCTTCGTTTGTATCAATTTTTAGGTAACACCTCTATGTGGTATGATAGGATATGTGTCTTTCGCTTTCTCACTTACTCCAAGTTGCGTGATTACTTCTAGAGTCATCTATGGTGCTGCAAATGGCATTGTTTCATTTTATCGCTAGCTCATAATCCATCTGTACATGTAGCAGTTCTTCTTTGTCCACCCATCTGTCGGTGGACTTTTTGGTGACTTCCATATCTTGGCTATGGTAATACTGTGCAATGCAGATTTGCCTGCCTCTTTCTTTCCAATTCTGTCTTCTTAGGTTATAGGTCCAGGAATAAGCCTCTGGATCGTACGGTAGCTCAATGTTTACCTTTTAACGGCACCTCCACTCTGCTCTCATGTGTGGCTCTCTCCAGGTTACATCCCACTTAAAGTGGAGGGTTTGCATTTCTCCACAGCACCTTCAGCATTTATTCTTTGTGGTTTTTTACTGATGGTTATTCTGACTGGTGTGAGCTGATACGTCTTTGTGGCTGAATTTGCATGTGTCTCATGATCCATTAAAACTGAGCTTTAAGGCAGGTCCTTTTCATTTTTCAGGCTGTGAGTACCGCTTAGTTCTTCAAAGTGTTTTCTTAAAGTATGTATGTCATAATTTTAAAATTTTTTGGCCATTACCTCCCTGAAGACATTTTGCGGTGACCATTAGCACAGGCTTAAACCTGCGTTTGCAGGTAACGGCCAGAGGGTGGCGGTCTTTCTACGTTCCCCATGCTGGTACTAGGGCAACAGGCCTTCTGGCCAGTGGTGTTCCTCGGTTATAATTTAGAGTGGAATGTGCCTGAAGAAACCCACAAATGCTGATGTCTCCTTACTTATGTTTGTCTTTTAAATTTACCTTATATTTATTATTGGAGCAATATTACATTGTGTACATGGAACAGTTCTTCTTGGTGCGTTCCTCTGTTGATGGACATTTTCATTGCTTCCAAATGTTGGCTATGGTCAATATGGCTGGAGTGCAGGATTGCCAGCCTGTGACGTTTTGATTCTCATTTTCTCAGGGGATAGGCCCAGCAGTGGGTATGACTGATTGACGGGTAGCTCAGTGTTTACCTTTTCAAGGCACTTCCATCGTGTTTTCATTAGTGGCTCTTACCACGTCCCCCTTAGGGCCGAGTGTACGCATTCCTCCACAGTCCCTTCAGCATTTATTTTTTGAAACATTTTTGCTGATGGCCATTCTGACTGCTGTGAGCTGATAGGTTTTTGTAATTTGGGTTTGCATGTCTTTAAAAATTCCTAAAATATATCATTTTCCCACACCTTTTTCTTTCCTCTTCTTTAAAGGAAAAGCTGTGAGTACCACATAGCTCTTGAAATTGTCTTCTTGGAAGGTTGCCCTCTTTTGAAATTTTTGCTCCATTTTTGATCCCAGGATTTATTTGGAGGGCAGGTGTCATTTACAGAATGGCAAGTTGGTGAATATTTAGTGACCTTTAGCAGTGGGTTGAAAGCTGCTGTTGTGGGAAATGGCCACAAGGAGGCAGCATTTCTCCATTCCCAAATCTGAGTACTAGGGCAGCAGAGCCTTTCTGGAAGTCGTGTTCCTAGGTTGTAAATTAGAATGGAATGTGCCAGGAGAAACCCCCATAAGTTTAGGTCTCATTACTTCTTGTTTTTGTTAATTTTTTTAATCGGGGTAAGGACTAGAATATTGTTTGTCCTAGGGGTACACAATCTGGTTCATTTGTACATTATATATGTCTACTCTACAGATCCTCTTCCCATGTAAAATATTACAGAGTGTTCTGTAGACCTCCCTTGCTATATGGTCGGTCGTTTTGAAATATGTATATAATATGTATTTGGATATGTATAGTAACACTAATCTCATTTATCCATTCCCCCCACCTTTCCTTTTAGATGAGCATAGTTGGTTTTCTAAGTCTGTGAGTGTCTTTCTCTGTGGAAATATGTTCATTTGTGTCAGTGATTAGATAACGCCTCTAAGGGATATCATAGGATATAGGTCTTTTGCTTTCCGACTTACCTCATGTTTTGTGATTATCTCCAGGCTCATCTCTGGTGCCTCAAAGAGCAGTGTTTCATTGTTTTCCATGGCTAATATTCCATTGTGTACATGGACTCCTTCTTCTTTATCCATTCACCTGTTGATGGACATTTTGGTTGCTTCCCATCTTGGCTATTTTGAATAAGGCTGCAGTGCAGCATTTGCAGCCTGTGTCTTTTCGATCCTGGTCTTCTCAGGTGAGAGGCCCAGTGGTGTGCCTGCTGGATTGAATGGTACCTCAGTTTTCACTTTTCAACGCAGTTCCTTTCGGTAGTCATAATTGGCTGTTAACCACTTTCCATCCCACCAGCACCTAGAGGTTACACAGTTCTCTACAACCCCGTCAGCATTTATTGTTGGTAGACTTTTTGCTGACGGTCAGTCGACAGGTGTGAGATGAAACCTTTTGGTTGATTAGATTGCATGAGTCTAATAATTCCTGAGGTTGAGCTTTTACCCATTTTCCTGTTTTTTTGTTTAAAGAGAGTGAGGAATACTTACCTCTGCATACTATCTTCTTGAAACATTCGCCTGTTTTGAATTTCTTTTGTCCATTCCCCACCTGAGCACAATTTTTGACGGCAGGTGTCCTTTACAGCCCTGAGCCCTTGTGAATTTTAAGTGACCAGTAGCTGTGGGTTTAAAGCTGCTCTTGCGGGAAACGGCCACAAGGGGGCAGCATTTCTCCTTTACCAAATCTGGTCACTAGGGCAACAGAGCCTTAATGGAAGTCGTGTTCTAGGTTGTAAATTACAATGGAATGTGCCGGGAAAAAGCCCTTTAAGTTTATGTCTCATTCCTTCTTGTTTGTATTTTTAACAAAATTTTTATTCTTTATCACAGCAAATTCGATTACAATGGTTTGTTTGGTCTAGGTGTGCAAGACGTGGTTCCTTCACACATATACATATATCTATTCTTCTTTGGAATCTTTTCCCGTGTAGGTTATGACACAATGTTGAGTAGTCTTCTCCTGGTATTCTGTAGGTCTTTGGTGATTATATATTTCACGTGTGTTTGTATATCTCTGTTCACCTCAATATGGTAATGTACCCAATCCTCACACCTTTCCATTTGGTGAACCTTAAGTTTTTGTACTGAATCTGTGATTGCCTTTCTCTGTGGAAGTATCTTCGTTTGTATCAATTTTTAGGTAACACCTCTATGTGGTATGATAGGATATGGGTCTTTCGTTTTCTCACTTACTCCAAGTTGCGTGATTACTTCTAGAGTCATCTATGGTGCTGCAAATGGCATTGTTTCATTTTATCGCTAGCTCATAATCCATCTGTACATGTAGCAGTTCTTCTTTGTCCACCCATCTGTCGGTGGACTTTTTGGTGACTTCCATATCTTGGCTATGGTAATACTGTGCAATGCAGATTTGCCTGCCTCTTTCTTTCCAATTCTGTCTTCTTAGGTTATAGGTCCAGGAATAAGCCTCTGGATCGTACGGTAGCTCAATGTTTACCTTTTAACGGCACCTCCACTCTGCTCTCATGAGTGGCTCTCTCCAGGTTACATCCCACTTAAAGTGGAGGGTTTGCATTTCTCCACAGCACCTTCAGCATTTATTCTTTGTGGTTTTTTACTGATGGTTATTCTGACTGGTGTGAGCTGATACGTCTTTGTGGCTGAATTTGCATGTGTCTCATGATCCATTAAAACTGAGCTTTAAGGCAGGTCCTTTTCATTTTTCAGGCTGTGAGTACCGCTTAGTTCTTCAAAGTGTTTTCTTAAAGTATGTATGTCATAATTTTAAAATTTTTTGGCCATTACCTCCCTGAAGACATTTTGCGGTGACCATTAGCACAGGCTTAAACCTGCGTTTGCAGGTAACGGCCAGAGGGTGGCGGTCTTTCTACGTTCCCCATGCTGGTACTAGGGCAACAGGCCTTCTGGCCAGTGGTGTTCCTCGGTTATAATTTAGAGTGGAATGTGCCTGAAGAAACCCACAAATGCTGATGTCTCCTTACTTATGTTTGTCTTTTAAATTTACCTTATATTTATTATTGGAGCAATATTACATTGTGTACATGGAACAGTTCTTCTTGGTGCGTTCCTCTGTTGATGGACATTTTCATTGCTTCCAAATGTTGGCTATGGTCAATATGGCTGGAGTGCAGGATTGCCAGCCTGTGACGTTTTGATTCTCATTTTCTCAGGGGATAGGCCCAGCAGTGGGTATGACTGATTGACGGGTAGCTCAGTGTTTACCTTTTCAAGGCACTTCCATCGTGTTTTCATTAGTGGCTCTTACCACGTCCCCCTTAGGGCCGAGTGTACGCATTCCTCCACAGTCCCTTCAGCATTTATTTTTTGAAACATTTTTGCTGATGGCCATTCTGACTGCTGTGAGCTGATAGGTTTTTGTAATTTGGGTTTGCATGTCTTTAAAAATTCCTAAAATATATCATTTTCCCACACCTTTTTCTTTCCTCTTCTTTAAAGGAAAAGCTGTGAGTACCACATAGCTCTTGAAATTGTCTTCTTGGAAGGTTGCCCTCTTTTGAAATTTTTGCTCCATTTTTGATCCCAGGATTTATTTGGAGGGCAGGTGTCATTTACAGAATGGCAAGTTGGTGAATATTTAGTGACCTTTAGCAGTGGGTTGAAAGCTGCTGTTGTGGGAAATGGCCACAAGGAGGCAGCATTTCTCCATTCCCAAATCTGAGTACTAGGGCAGCAGAGCCTTTCTGGAAGTCGTGTTCCTAGGTTGTAAATTAGAATGGAATGTGCCAGGAGAAACCCCCATAAGTTTAGGTCTCATTACTTCTTGTTTTTGTTAATTTTTTTAATCGGGGTAAGGACTAGAATATTGTTTGTCCTAGGGGTACACAATCTGGTTCATTTGTACATTATATATGTCTACTCTACAGATCCTCTTCCCATGTAAAATATTACAGAGTGTTCTGTAGACCTCCCTTGCTATATGGTCGGTCGTTTTGAAATATGTATATAATATGTATTTGGATATGTATAGTAACACTAATCTCATTTATCCATTCCCCCCACCTTTCCTTTTAGATGAGCATAGTTGGTTTTCTAAGTCTGTGAGTGTCTTTCTCTGTGGAAATATGTTCATTTGTGTCAGTGATTAGATAACGCCTCTAAGGGATATCATAGGATATAGGTCTTTTGCTTTCCGACTTACCTCATGTTTTGTGATTATCTCCAGGCTCATCTCTGGTGCCTCAAAGAGCAGTGTTTCATTGTTTTCCATGGCTAATATTCCATTGTGTACATGGACTCCTTCTTCTTTATCCATTCACCTGTTGATGGACATTTTGGTTGCTTCCCATCTTGGCTATTTTGAATAAGGCTGCAGTGCAGCATTTGCAGCCTGTGTCTTTTCGATCCTGGTCTTCTCAGGTGAGAGGCCCAGTGGTGTGCCTGCTGGATTGAATGGTACCTCAGTTTTCACTTTTCAACGCAGTTCCTTTCGGTAGTCATAATTGGCTGTTAACCACTTTCCATCCCACCAGCACCTAGAGGTTACACAGTTCTCTACAACCCCGTCAGCATTTATTGTTGGTAGACTTTTTGCTGACGGTCAGTCGACAGGTGTGAGATGAAACCTTTTGGTTGATTAGATTGCATGAGTCTAATAATTCCTGAGGTTGAGCTTTTACCCATTTTCCTGTTTTTTTGTTTAAAGAGAGTGAGGAATACTTACCTCTGCATACTATCTTCTTGAAACATTCGCCTGTTTTGAATTTCTTTTGTCCATTCCCCACCTGAGCACAATTTTTGACGGCAGGTGTCCTTTACAGCCCTGAGCCCTTGTGAATTTTAAGTGACCAGTAGCTGTGGGTTTAAAGCTGCTCTTGCGGGAAACGGCCACAAGGGGGCAGCATTTCTCCTTTACCAAATCTGGTCACTAGGGCAACAGAGCCTTAATGGAAGTCGTGTTCTAGGTTGTAAATTACAATGGAATGTGCCGGGAAAAAGCCCTTTAAGTTTATGTCTCATTCCTTCTTGTTTGTATTTTTAACAAAATTTTTATTCTTTATCACAGCAAATTCGATTACAATGGTTTGTTTGGTCTAGGTGTGCAAGACGTGGTTCCTTCACACATATACATATATCTATTCTTCTTTGGAATCTTTTCCCGTGTAGGTTATGACACAATGTTGAGTAGTCTTCTCCTGGTATTCTGTAGGTCTTTGGTGATTATATATTTCACGTGTGTTTGTATATCTCTGTTCACCTCAATATGGTAATGTACCCAATCCTCACACCTTTCCATTTGGTGAACCTTAAGTTTTTGTACTGAATCTGTGATTGCCTTTCTCTGTGGAAGTATCTTCGTTTGTATCAATTTTTAGGTAACACCTCTATGTGGTATGATAGGATATGGGTCTTTCGTTTTCTCACTTACTCCAAGTTGCGTGATTACTTCTAGAGTCATCTATGGTGCTGCAAATGGCATTGTTTCATTTTATCGCTAGCTCATAATCCATCTGTACATGTAGCAGTTCTTCTTTGTCCACCCATCTGTCGGTGGACTTTTTGGTGACTTCCATATCTTGGCTATGGTAATACTGTGCAATGCAGATTTGCCTGCCTCTTTCTTTCCAATTCTGTCTTCTTAGGTTATAGGTCCAGGAATAAGCCTCTGGATCGTACGGTAGCTCAATGTTTACCTTTTAACGGCACCTCCACTCTGCTCTCATGAGTGGCTCTCTCCAGGTTACATCCCACTTAAAGTGGAGGGTTTGCATTTCTCCACAGCACCTTCAGCATTTATTCTTTGTGGTTTTTTACTGATGGTTATTCTGACTGGTGTGAGCTGATACGTCTTTGTGGCTGAATTTGCATGTGTCTCATGATCCATTAAAACTGAGCTTTAAGGCAGGTCCTTTTCATTTTTCAGGCTGTGAGTACCGCTTAGTTCTTCAAAGTGTTTTCTTAAAGTATGTATGTCATAATTTTAAAATTTTTTGGCCATTACCTCCCTGAAGACATTTTGCGGTGACCATTAGCACAGGCTTAAACCTGCGTTTGCAGGTAACGGCCAGAGGGTGGCGGTCTTTCTACGTTCCCCATGCTGGTACTAGGGCAACAGGCCTTCTGGCCAGTGGTGTTCCTCGGTTATAATTTAGAGTGGAATGTGCCTGAAGAAACCCACAAATGCTGATGTCTCCTTACTTATGTTTGTCTTTTAAATTTACCTTATATTTATTATTGGAGCAATATTACATTGTGTACATGGAACAGTTCTTCTTGGTGCGTTCCTCTGTTGATGGACATTTTCATTGCTTCCAAATGTTGGCTATGGTCAATATGGCTGGAGTGCAGGATTGCCAGCCTGTGACGTTTTGATTCTCATTTTCTCAGGGGATAGGCCCAGCAGTGGGTATGACTGATTGACGGGTAGCTCAGTGTTTACCTTTTCAAGGCACTTCCATCGTGTTTTCATTAGTGGCTCTTACCACGTCCCCCTTAGGGCCGAGTGTACGCATTCCTCCACAGTCCCTTCAGCATTTATTTTTTGAAACATTTTTGCTGATGGCCATTCTGACTGCTGTGAGCTGATAGGTTTTTGTAATTTGGGTTTGCATGTCTTTAAAAATTCCTAAAATATATCATTTTCCCACACCTTTTTCTTTCCTCTTCTTTAAAGGAAAAGCTGTGAGTACCACATAGCTCTTGAAATTGTCTTCTTGGAAGGTTGCCCTCTTTTGAAATTTTTGCTCCATTTTTGATCCCAGGATTTATTTGGAGGGCAGGTGTCATTTACAGAATGGCAAGTTGGTGAATATTTAGTGACCTTTAGCAGTGGGTTGAAAGCTGCTGTTGTGGGAAATGGCCACAAGGAGGCAGCATTTCTCCATTCCCAAATCTGAGTACTAGGGCAGCAGAGCCTTTCTGGAAGTCGTGTTCCTAGGTTGTAAATTAGAATGGAATGTGCCAGGAGAAACCCCCATAAGTTTAGGTCTCATTACTTCTTGTTTTTGTTAATTTTTTTAATCGGGGTAAGGACTAGAATATTGTTTGTCCTAGGGGTACACAATCTGGTTCATTTGTACATTATATATGTCTACTCTACAGATCCTCTTCCCATGTAAAATATTACAGAGTGTTCTGTAGACCTCCCTTGCTATATGGTCGGTCGTTTTGAAATATGTATATAATATGTATTTGGATATGTATAGTAACACTAATCTCATTTATCCATTCCCCCCACCTTTCCTTTTAGATGAGCATAGTTGGTTTTCTAAGTCTGTGAGTGTCTTTCTCTGTGGAAATATGTTCATTTGTGTCAGTGATTAGATAACGCCTCTAAGGGATATCATAGGATATAGGTCTTTTGCTTTCCGACTTACCTCATGTTTTGTGATTATCTCCAGGCTCATCTCTGGTGCCTCAAAGAGCAGTGTTTCATTGTTTTCCATGGCTAATATTCCATTGTGTACATGGACTCCTTCTTCTTTATCCATTCACCTGTTGATGGACATTTTGGTTGCTTCCCATCTTGGCTATTTTGAATAAGGCTGCAGTGCAGCATTTGCAGCCTGTGTCTTTTCGATCCTGGTCTTCTCAGGTGAGAGGCCCAGTGGTGTGCCTGCTGGATTGAATGGTACCTCAGTTTTCACTTTTCAACGCAGTTCCTTTCGGTAGTCATAATTGGCTGTTAACCACTTTCCATCCCACCAGCACCTAGAGGTTACACAGTTCTCTACAACCCCGTCAGCATTTATTGTTGGTAGACTTTTTGCTGACGGTCAGTCGACAGGTGTGAGATGAAACCTTTTGGTTGATTAGATTGCATGAGTCTAATAATTCCTGAGGTTGAGCTTTTACCCATTTTCCTGTTTTTTTGTTTAAAGAGAGTGAGGAATACTTACCTCTGCATACTATCTTCTTGAAACATTCGCCTGTTTTGAATTTCTTTTGTCCATTCCCCACCTGAGCACAATTTTTGACGGCAGGTGTCCTTTACAGCCCTGAGCCCTTGTGAATTTTAAGTGACCAGTAGCTGTGGGTTTAAAGCTGCTCTTGCGGGAAACGGCCACAAGGGGGCAGCATTTCTCCTTTACCAAATCTGGTCACTAGGGCAACAGAGCCTTAATGGAAGTCGTGTTCTAGGTTGTAAATTACAATGGAATGTGCCGGGAAAAAGCCATTTAAGTTTATGTCTCATTCCTTCTTGTTTGTATTTTTAACAAAATTTTTATTCTTTATCACAGCAAATTCGATTACAATGGTTTGTTTGGTCTAGGTGTGCAAGACGTGGTTCCTTCACACATATACATATATCTATTCTTCTTTGGAATCTTTTCCCGTGTAGGTTATGACACAATGTTGAGTAGTCTTCTCCTGGTATTCTGTAGGTCTTTGGTGATTATATATTTCACGTGTGTTTGTATATCTCTGTTCACCTCAATATGGTAATGTACCCAATCCTCACACCTTTCCATTTGGTGAACCTTAAGTTTTTGTACTGAATCTGTGATTGCCTTTCTCTGTGGAAGTATCTTCGTTTGTATCAATTTTTAGGTAACACCTCTATGTGGTATGATAGGATATGTGTCTTTCGCTTTCTCACTTACTCCAAGTTGCGTGATTACTTCTAGAGTCATCTATGGTGCTGCAAATGGCATTGTTTCATTTTATCGCTAGCTCATAATCCATCTGTACATGTAGCAGTTCTTCTTTGTCCACCCATCTGTCGGTGGACTTTTTGGTGACTTCCATATCTTGGCTATGGTAATACTGTGCAATGCAGATTTGCCTGCCTCTTTCTTTCCAATTCTGTCTTCTTAGGTTATAGGTCCAGGAATAAGCCTCTGGATCGTACGGTAGCTCAATGTTTACCTTTTAACGGCACCTCCACTCTGCTCTCATGAGTGGCTCTCTCCAGGTTACATCCCACTTAAAGTGGAGGGTTTGCATTTCTCCACAGCACCTTCAGCATTTATTCTTTGTGGTTTTTTACTGATGGTTATTCTGACTGGTGTGAGCTGATACGTCTTTGTGGCTGAATTTGCATGTGTCTCATGATCCATTAAAACTGAGCTTTAAGGCAGGTCCTTTTCATTTTTCAGGCTGTGAGTACCGCTTAGTTCTTCAAAGTGTTTTCTTAAAGTATGTATGTCATAATTTTAAAATTTTTTGGCCATTACCTCCCTGAAGACATTTTGCGGTGACCATTAGCACAGGCTTAAACCTGCGTTTGCAGGTAACGGCCAGAGGGTGGCGGTCTTTCTACGTTCCCCATGCTGGTACTAGGGCAACAGGCCTTCTGGCCAGTGGTGTTCCTCGGTTATAAATTAGAGTGGAATGTGCCTGAAGAAACCCACAAATGCTGATGTCTCCTTACTTATGTTTGTCTTTTAAATTTACCTTATATTTATTATTGGAGCAATATTACATTGTGTACATGGAACAGTTCTTCTTGGTGCGTTCCTCTGTTGATGGACATTTTCATTGCTTCCAAATGTTGGCTATGGTCAATATGGCTGGAGTGCAGGATTGCCAGCCTGTGACGTTTTGATTCTCATTTTCTCAGGGGATAGGCCCAGCAGTGGGTATGACTGATTGACGGGTAGCTCAGTGTTTACCTTTTCAAGGCACTTCCATCGTGTTTTCATTAGTGGCTCTTACCACGTCCCCCTTAGGGCCGAGTGTACGCATTCCTCCACAGTCCCTTCAGCATTTATTTTTTGAAACATTTTTGCTGATGGCCATTCTGACTGCTGTGAGCTGATAGGTTTTTGTAATTTGGGTTTGCATGTCTTTAAAAATTCCTAAAATATATCATTTTCCCACACCTTTTTCTTTCCTCTTCTTTAAAGGAAAAGCTGTGAGTACCACATAGCTCTTGAAATTGTCTTCTTGGAAGGTTGCCCTCTTTTGAAATTTTTGCTCCATTTTTGATCCCAGGATTTATTTGGAGGGCAGGTGTCATTTACAGAATGGCAAGTTGGTGAATATTTAGTGACCTTTAGCAGTGGGTTGAAAGCTGCTGTTGCGGGAAATGGCCACAAGGAGGCAGCATTTCTCCATTCCCAAATCTGAGTACTAGGGCAGCAGAGCCTTTCTGGAAGTCGTGTTCCTAGGTTGTAAATTAGAATGGAATGTGCCAGGAGAAACCCCCATAAGTTTAGGTCTCATTACTTCTTGTTTTTGTTAATTTTTTTAATCGGGGTAAGGACTAGAATATTGTTTGTCCTAGGGGTACACAATCTGGTTCATTTGTACATTATATATGTCTACTCTACAGATCCTCTTCCCATGTAAAATATTACAGAGTGTTCTGTAGACCTCCCTTGCTATATGGTCGGTCGTTTTGAAATATGTATATAATATGTATTTGGATATGTATAGTAACACTAATCTCATTTATCCATTCCCCCCACCTTTCCTTTTAGATGAGCATAGTTGGTTTTCTAAGTCTGTGAGTGTCTTTCTCTGTGGAAATATGTTCATTTGTGTCAGTGATTAGATAACGCCTCTAAGGGATATCATAGGATATAGGTCTTTTGCTTTCCGACTTACCTCATGTTTTGTGATTATCTCCAGGCTCATCTCTGGTGCCTCAAAGAGCAGTGTTTCATTGTTTTCCATGGCTAATATTCCATTGTGTACATGGACTCCTTCTTCTTTATCCATTCCCCTGTTGATGGACATTTTGGTTGCTTCCCATCTTGGCTATTTTGAATAAGGCTGCAGTGCAGCATTTGCAGCCTGTGTCTTTTCGATCCTGGTCTTCTCAGGTGAGAGGCCCAGTGGTGTGCCTGCTGGATTGAATGGTACCTCAGTTTCCACTTTTCAACGCAGTTCCTTTCGGTAGTCATTATTGGCTGTTAACCACTTTCCATCCCACCAGCACCTAGAGGTTACACAGTTCTCTACAACCCCGTCAGCATTTATTGTTGGTAGACTTTTTGCTGACGGTCAGTCGACAGGTGTGAGATGAAACCTTTTGGTTGATTAGATTGCATGAGTCTAATAATTCCTGAGGTTGAGCTTTTACCCATTTTCCTGTTTTTTTGTTTAAAGAGAGTGAGGAATACTTACCTCTGCATACTATCTTCTTGAAACATTCGCCTGTTTTGAATTTCTTTTGTCCATTCCCCACCTGAGCACAATTTTTGACGGCAGGTGTCCTTTACAGCCCTGAGCCCTTGTGAATTTTAAGTGACCAGTACCTGTGGGTTTAAAGCTGCTCTTGCGGGAAACGGCCACAAGGGGGCAGCATTTCTCCTTTACCAAATCTGGTCACTAGGGCAACAGAGCCTTAATGGAAGTCGTGTTCTAGGTTGTAAATTACAATGGAATGTGCCGGGAAAAAGCCCTTTAAGTTTATGTGTCATTCCTTCTTGTTTGTATTTTTAACAAAATTTTTATTCTTTATCACAGCAAATTCGATTACAATGGTTTGTTTGGTCTAGGTGTGCAAGACGTGGTTCCTTCACACATATACATATATCTATTCTTCTTTGGAATCTTTTCCCGTGTAGGTTATGACACAATGTTGAGTAGTCTTCTCTTGGTATTCTGTAGGTCTTTGGTGATTATATATTTCACGTGTGTTTGTATATCTCTGTTCACCTCAATATGGTAATGTACCCAATCCTCACACCTTTCCATTTGGTGAACCTTAAGTTTTTGTACTGAATCTGTGATTGCCTTTCTCTGTGAAAGTATCTTCGTTTGTATCAATTTTTAGGTAACACCTCTATGTGGTATGATAGGATATGGGTCTTTCGTTTTCTCACTTACTCCAAGTTGCGTGATTACTTCTAGAGTCATCTATGGTGCTGCAAATGGCATTGCTTCATTTTATCGCTAGCTCATAATCCATCTGTACATGTAGCAGTTCTTCTTTGTCCACCCATCTGTCCGTGGACTTTTTGGTGACTTCCATATCTTGGCTATGGTAATACTGTGCAATGCAGATTTGCCTGCCTCTTTCTTTCCAATTCTGTCTTCTTAGGTTATAGGTCCAGGAATAAGCCTCTGGATCGTACGGTAGCTCAATGTTTACCTTTTAATGGCACCTCCACTCTGCTCTCATGAGTGGCTCTCTCCAGGTTACATCCCACTTAAAGTGGAGGGTTTGCATTTCTCCACAGCACCTTCAGCATTTATTCTTTGTGGTTTTTTACTGATGGTTATTCTGACTGGTGTGAGCTGATACGTCTTTGTGGCTGAATTTGCATGTGTCTCATGATCCATTAAAACTGAGCTTTAAGGCAGGTCCTTTTCATTTTTCAGGCTGTGAGTACCGCTTAGTTCTTCAAAGTGTTTTCTTAAAGTATGTATGTCATAATTTTAAAATTTTTTGGCCATTACCTCCCTGAAGACATTTTGCGGTGACCATTAGCACAGGCTTAAACCTGCGTTTGCAGGTAACGGCCAGAGGGTGGCGGTCTTTCTACGTTCCCCATGCTGGTACTAGGGCAACAGGCCTTCCGGCCAGTGGTGTTCCTCGGTTATAAATTAGAGTGGAATGTGCCTGAAGAAACCCACAAATGCTGATGTCTCCTTACTTATGTTTGTCTTTTAAATTTACCTTATATTTATTATTGGAGCAATATTACATTGTGTACATGGAACAGTTCTTCTTGGTGCGTTCCTCTGTTGATGGACATTTTCATTGCTTCCAAATGTTGGCTATGGTCAATATGGCTGGAGTGCAGGATTGCCAGCCTGTGACGTTTTGATTCTCATTTTCTCAGGGGATAGGCCCAGCAGCGGGTATGACTGATTGACAGGTAGCTCAGTGTTTACCTTTTCAAGGCACTTCCATTGTGTTTTCATTAGTGGCTCTTACCACGTCCCCCTTAGGGCCGAGTGTACGCGTTCCTCCACAGTCCCTTCAGCATTTATTTTTTGAAACATTTTTGCTGATGGCCATTCTGACTGCTGTGAGCTGATAGGGTTTTGTAATTTGGGTTTGCATGTCTTTAAAAATTCCTAAAATATATCATTTTCCCACACCTTTTTCTTTCCTCTTCTTTAAAGGAAAAGCTGTGAGTACCACATAGCTCTTGAAATTGTCTTCTTTGAAGGTTGCCCTCTTTTGAAATTTTTGCTCCATTTTTGATCCCAGGATTTATTTGGAGGGCAGGTGTCATTTACAGAATGGCAAGTTGGTGAATATTTAGTGACCTTTAGCAGTGGGTTGAAAGCTGCTGTTGTGGGAAATGGCCACAAGGAGGCAGCATTTCTCCATTCCCAAATCTGAGTACTAGGGCAGCAGAGCCTTTCTGGAAGTCGTGTTCCTAGGTTGTAAATTAGAATGGAATGTGCCAGGAGAAACCCCCATAAGTTTAGGTCTCATTACTTCTTGTTTTTGTTAATTTTTTTAATCGGGGTAAGGACTAGAATATTGTTTGTCCTAGGGGTACACAATCTGGTTCAATTGTACATTATATATGTCTACTCTACAGATCCTCTTCCCATGTAAAATATTACAGAGTGTTCTGTAGATCTCCCTTGCTATATGGTCGGTCGTTTTGAAATATGTATATAATATGTATTTGGATATGTATAGTAACACTAATCTCATTTATCCATTCCCCCCACCTTTCCTTTTAGATGAGCATAGTTGGTTTTCTAAGTCTGTGAGTGTCTTTCTCTGTGGAAATATGTTCATTTGTGTCAGTGATTAGATAACGCCTCTAAGGGATATCATAGGATATAGGTCTTTTGCTTTCCGACTTACCTCATGTTTTGTGATTATCTCCAGGCTCATCTCTGGTGCCTCAAAGAGCAGTGTTTCATTGTTTTCCATGGCTAATATTCCATTGTGTACATGGACTCCTTCTTCTTTATCCATTCACCTGTTGATGGACATTTTGGTTGCTTCCCATCTTGGCTATTTTGAATAAGGCTGCAGTGCAGCCTTTGCAGCCTGTGTCTTTTCGATCCTGGTCTTCTCAGGTGAGAGGCCCAGTGGTGTGCCTGTTGCATTGAGTGGTACCTCAATTTTCACTTTTTAACGCAGTTCCTTTTGGTACTCCTTACTGGCTGTTAACCACTTTACATCTCACCAGCACCTAGAGGTTACACAGTTCTCTACAACCCCGTCAGCATTTATTGTTGGTAGACTTTTTGCTGACGGTCAGTGGACAGGTGTGAGTTGAAACCTTTTGGTTGATTAGATTGCATGAGTCTAATAATTCCTGAGGTTGAGCTTTTACCCATTTTCCTGTTTTTTTGTTTAAAGAGAGTGAGGAATACTTACCTCTGCATACTATCTTCTTGAAACATTCGCCTGTTTTGAATTTCTTTTGTCCATTCCCCACCTGAGCACAATTTTTGACGGCAGGTGTCCTTTACAGCCCTGAGCCCTTGTGAATTTTAAGTGACCAGTAGCTGTGGGTTTAAAGCTGCTCTTGCGGGAAACGGCCACAAGGGGGCAGCATTTCTCCTTTACCAAATCTGGTCACTAGGGCAACAGAGCCTTAATGGAAGTCGTGTTCTAGGTTGTAAGTTACAATGGAATGTGCCGGGAAAAAGCCCTTTAAGTTTATGTGTCATTCCTTCCTGTTTGTATTTTTAACAAAATTTTTATTCTTTATCACAGCAAATTCGATTACAATGGTTTGTTTGGTCTAGGTGTGCAAGACGTGGTTCCTTCACACATATACATATATCTATTCTTCTTTGGAATCTTTTCCCGTGTAGGTTATGACACAATGTTGAGTAGTCTTCTCTTGGTATTCTGTAGGTCTTTGGTGATTATATATTTCACGTGTGTTTGTATATCTCTGTTCACCTCAATATGGTAATGTACCCAATCCTCACACCTTTCCATTTGGTGAACCTTAAGTTTTTGTACTGAATCTGTGATTGCCTTTCTCTGTGGAAGTATCTTCGTTTGTATCAATTTTTAGGTAACACCTCTTTGTGGTATGATAGGATATGTGTCTTTCGTTTTCTCACTTACTCCAAGTTGCATGATTACTTCTAGAGTCATCTATGGTGCTGCAAATGGCATTGCTTCATTTTATCGCTAGCTCATAATCCATCTGTACATGTAGCAGTTCTTCTTTGTCCACCCATCTGTCGGTGGACTTTTTGGTGACTTCCATATCTTGGCTATGGTAATACTGTGCAATGCAGATTTGCCTGCCTCTTTCTTTCCAATTCTGTCTTCTTAGGTTATAGGTCCAGGAATAAGCCTCTGGATCGTACGGTAGCTCAATGTTTACCTTTTAACAGCACCTCCACTCTGCTCTCATGAGTGGCTCTCTCCAGGTTACATCCCACTTAAAGTGGAGGGTTTGCATTTCTCCACAGCACCTTCAGCATTTATTCTTTGTGGTTTTTACTGATGGTTATTCTGACTGGTGTGAGCTGATACGTCTTTGTGGCTGAATTTGCATGTGTCTCATGATCCATTAAAACTGAGCTTTAAGGCAGGTCCTTTTCATTTTTCAGGCTGTGAGTACCGCTTAGTTCTTCAAAGTGTTTTCTTAAAGTATGTATGTCATAATTTTAAAATTTTTTGGCCATTACCTCCCTGAAGACATTTTGCGGTGACCATTAGCACAGGCTTAAACCTGCGTTTGCAGGTAACGGCCAGAGGGTGGCGGTCTTTCTACGTTCCCCATGCTGGTACTAGGGCAACAGGCCTTCCGGCCAGTGGTGTTCCTCGGTTATAAATTAGAGTGGAATGTGCCTGAAGAAACCCACAAATGCTGATGTCTCCTTACTTATGTTTGTCTTTTAAATTTACCTTATATTTATTATTGGAGCAATATTACATTGTGTACATGGAACAGTTCTTCTTGGTGCGTTCCTCTGTTGATGGACATTTTCATTGCTTCCAAATGTTGGCTATGGTCAATATGGCTGGAGTGCAGGATTGCCAGCCTGTGACGTTTTGATTCTCATTTTCTCAGGGGATAGGCCCAGCAGCGGGTATGACTGATTGACAGGTAGCTCAGTGTTTACCTTTTCAAGGCACTTCCATTGTGTTTTCATTAGTGGCTCTTACCACGTCCCCCTTAGGGCCGAGTGTACGCGTTCCTCCACAGTCCCTTCAGCATTTATTTTTTGAAACATTTTTGCTGATGGCCATTCTGACTGCTGTGAGCTGATAGGGTTTTGTAATTTGGGTTTGCATGTCTTTAAAAATTCCTAAAATATATCATTTTCCCACACCTTTTCTTTCCTCTTTAAAGGAAAAGCTGTGAGTACCACATAGCTCTTGAAATTGTCTTCTTGGAAGGTTGCCCTCTTTTGAAATTTTTGCTCCATTTTTGATCCCAGGATTTATTTGGAGGGCAGGTGTCATTTACAGAATTGCAAGTTGGTGAATATTTAGTGACCTTTAGCAGTGGGTTGAAAGCTGCTGTTGTGGGAAATGGCCACAAGGAGACAGCATTTCTCCATTCCCAAATCTGAGTACTAGGGCAGCAGAGCCTTTCTGGAAGTCGTGTTCCTAGGTTGTAAATTAGAATGGAATGTGCCAGGAGAAACCCCCATAAGTTTAGGTCTCATTACTTCTTGTTTTTGTTAATTTTTTTAATCGGGGTAAGGACTAGAATATTGTTTGTCCTAGGGGTACACAATCTGGTTCATTTGTACATTATATATGTCTACTCTACAGATCCTCTTCCCATGTAAAATATTACAGAGTGTTCTGTAGACCTCCCTTGCTATATGGTCGGTCGTTTTGAAATATGTATATAATATGTATTTGGATATGTATAGTAACACTAATCTCATTTATCCATTCCCCCCACCTTTCCTTTTAGATGAGCATAGTTGGTTTTCTAAGTCTGTGAGTGTCTTTCTCTGTGGAAATATGTTCATTTGTGTCAGTGATTAGATAACGCCTCTAAGGGATATCATAGGATATAGGTCTTTTGCTTTCCGACTTACCTCATGTTTTGTGATTATCTCCAGGCTCATCTCTGGTGCCTCAAAGAGCAGTGTTTCATTGTTTTCCATGGCTAATATTCCATTGTGTACATGGACTCCTTCTTCTTTATCCATTCACCTGTTGATGGACATTTTGGTTGCTTCCCATCTTGGCTATTTTGAATAAGGCTGCAGTGCAGCCTTTGCAGCCTGTGTCTTTTCGATCCTGGTCTTCTCAGGTGAGAGGCCCAGTGGTGTGCCTGTTGCATTGAGTGGTACCTCAATTTTCACTTTTCAACGCAGTTCCTTTTGGTACTCCTTACTGGCTGTTAACCACTTTACATCTCACCAGCACCTAGAGGTTACACAGTTCTCTACAACCCCGTCAGCATTTATTGTTGGTAGACTTTTTGCTGACGGTCAGTGGACAGGTGTGAGTTGAAACCTTTTGGTTGATTAGATTGCATGAGTCTAATAATTCCTGAGGTTGAGCTTTTACCCATTTTCCTGTTTTTTTGTTTAAAGAGAGTGAGGAATACTTACCTCTGCATACTATCTTCTTGAAACATTCGCCTGTTTTGAATTTCTTTTGTCCATTCCCCACCTGAGCACAATTTTTGACGGCAGGTGTCCTTTACAGCCCTGAGCCCTTGTGAATTTTAAGTGACCAGTAGCTGTGGGTTTAAAGCTGCTCTTGCGGGAAACGGCCACAAGGGGGCAGCATTTCTCCTTTACCAAATCTGGTCACTAGGGCAACAGAGCCTTAATGGAAGTCGTGTTCTAGGTTGTAAGTTACAATGGAATGTGCCGGGAAAAAGCCCTTTAAGTTTATGTGTCATTCCTTCTTGTTTGTATTTTTAACAAAATTTTTATTCTTTATCACAGCAAATTCGATTACAATGGTTTGTTTGGTCTAGGTGTGCAAGACGTGGTTCCTTCACACATATACATATATCTATTCTTCTTTGGAATCTTTTCCCGTGTAGGTTATGACACAATGTTGAGTAGTCTTCTCTTGGTATTCTGTAGGTCTTTGGTGATTATATATTTCACGTGTGTTTGTATATCTCTGTTCACCTCAATATGGTAATGTACCCAATCCTCACACCTTTCCATTTGGTGAACCTTAAGTTTTTGTACTGAATCTGTGATTGCCTTTCTCTGTGGAAGTATCTTCGTTTGTATCAATTTTTAGGTAACACCTCTTTGTGGTATGATAGGATATGTGTCTTTCGTTTTCTCACTTACTCCAAGTTGCATGATTACTTCTAGAGTCATCTATGGTGCTGCAAATGGCATTGCTTCATTTTATCGCTAGCTCATAATCCATCTGTACATGTAGCAGTTCTTCTTTGTCCACCCATCTGTCGGTGGACTTTTTGGTGACTTCCATATCTTGGCTATGGTAATACTGTGCAATGCAGATTTG
This sequence comes from Eschrichtius robustus, assembly GCF_028021215.1. Lineage (NCBI taxonomy): Eukaryota > Metazoa > Chordata > Mammalia > Artiodactyla > Eschrichtiidae > Eschrichtius > Eschrichtius robustus. Next base: position 107,829,346 of record NC_090828.1, read on the forward strand.
CCTGCCTCTTTCTTTCCAATTCTGTCTTCTTAGGTTATAGGTCCAGGAATAAGCCTCTGGATCGTACGGTAGCTCAATGTTTACCTTTTAACAGCACCTCCACTCTGCTCTCATGAGTGGCTCTCTCCAGGTTACATCCCACTTAAAGTGGAGGGTTTGCATTTCTCCACAGCACCTTCAGCATTTATTCTTTGTGGTTTTTACTGATGGTTATTCTGACTGGTGTGAGCTGATACGTCTTTGTGGCTGAATTTGCATGTGTCTCATGATCCATTAAAACTGAGCTTTAAGGCAGGTCCTTTTCATTTTTCAGGCTGTGAGTACCGCTTAGTTCTTCAAAGTGTTTTCTTAAAGTATGTATGTCATAATTTTAAAATTTTTTGGCCATTACCTCCCTGAAGACATTTTGCGGTGACCATTAGCACAGGCTTAAACCTGCGTTTGCAGGTAACGGCCAGAGGGTGGCGGTCTTTCTACGTTCCCCATGCTGGTACTAGGGCAACAGGCCTTCCGGCCAGTGGTGTTCCTCGGTTATAAATTAGAGTGGAATGTGCCTGAAGAAACCCACAAATGCTGATGTCTCCTTACTTATGTTTGTCTTTTAAATTTACCTTATATTTATTATTGGAGCAATATTACATTGTGTACATGGAAGAGTTCTTCTTGGTGCGTTCCTCTGTTGATGGACATTTTCATTGCTTCCAAATGTTGGCTATGGTCAATATGGCTGGAGTGCAGGATTGCCAGCCTGTGACGTTTTGATTCTCATTTTCTCAGGGGATAGGCCCAGCAGTGGGTATGACTGATTGACGGGTAGCTCAGTGTTTACCTTTTCAAGGCACTTCCATTGTGTTTTCATTAGTGGCTCTTACCACGTCCCCCTTAGGGCCGAGTGTACGCATTCCTCCACAGTCCCTTCAGCATTTATTTTTTGAAACATTTTTGCTGATGGCCATTCTGACTGCTGTGAGCTGATAGGGTTTTGTAATTTGGGTTTGCATGTCTTTAAAAATTCCTAAAATATATCATTTTCCCACACCTTTTCTTTCCTCTTTAAAGGAAAAGCTGTGAGTACCACATAGCTCTTGAAATTGTCTTCTTGGAAGGTTGCCCTCTTTTGAAATTTTTGCTCCATTTTTGATCCCAGGATTTATTTGGAGGGCAGGTGTCATTTACAGAATTGCAAGTTGGTGAATATTTAGTGACCTTTAGCAGTGGGTTGAAAGCTGCTGTTGTGGGAAATGGCCACAAGGAGACAGCATTTCTCCATTCCCAAATCTGAGTACTAGGGCAGCAGAGCCTTTCTGGAAGTCGTGTTCCTAGGTTGTAAATTAGAATGGAATGTGCCAGGAGAAACCCCCATAAGTTTAGGTCTCATTACTTCTTGTTTTTGTTAATTTTTTTAATCGGGGTAAGGACTAGAATATTGTTTGTCCTAGGGGTACACAATCTGGTTCATTTGTACATTATATATGTCTACTCTACAGATCCTCTTCCCATGTAAAATATTACAGAGTGTTCTGTAGACCTCCCTTGCTATATGGTCGGTCGTTTTGAAATATGTATATAATATGTATTTGGATATGTATAGTAACACTAATCTCATTTATCCATTCCCCCCACCTTTCCTTTTAGATGAGCATAGTTGGTTTTCTAAGTCTGTGAGTGTCTTTCTCTGTGGAAATATGTTCATTTGTGTCAGTGATTAGATAACGCCTCTAAGGGATATCATAGGATATAGGTCTTTTGCTTTCCGACTTACCTCATGTTTTGTGATTATCTCCAGGCTCATCTCTGGTGCCTCAAAGAGCAGTGTTTCATTGTTTTCCATGGCAAATATTCCATTGTGTACATGGACTCCTTCTTCTTTATCCATTCACCTGTTGATGGACATTTTGGTTGCTTCCCATCTTGGCTATTTTGAATAAGGCTGCAGTGCAGCCTTTGCAGCCTGTGTCTTTTCGATCCTGGTCTTCTCAGGTGAGAGGCCCAGTGGTGTGCCTGTTGCATTGAGTGGTACCTCAATTTTCACTTTTCAACGCAGTTCCTTTTGGTACTCCTTACTGGCTGTTAACCACTTTACATCTCACCAGCACCTAGAGGTTACACAGTTCTCTACAACCCCGTCAGCATTTATTGTTGGTAGACTTTTTGCTGACGGTCAGTGGACAGGTGTGAGTTGAAACCTTTTGGTTGATTAGATTGCATGAGTCTAATAATTCCTGAGGTTGAGCTTTTACCCATTTTCCTGTTTTTTTGTTTAAAGAGAGTGAGGAATACTTACCTCTGCATACTATCTTCTTGAAACATTCGCCTGTTTTGAATTTCTTTTGTCCATTCCCCACCTGAGCACAATTTTTGACGGCAGGTGTCCTTTACAGCCCTGAGCCCTTGTGAATTTTAAGTGACCAGTAGCTGTGGGTTTAAAGCTGCTCTTGCGGGAAACGGCCACAAGGGGGCAGCATTTCTCCTTTACCAAATCTGGTCACTAGGGCAACAGAGCCTTAATGGAAGTCGTGTTCTAGGTTGTAAGTTACAATGGAATGTGCCGGGAAAAAGCCCTTTAAGTGTATGTGTCATTCCTTCCTGTTTGTATTTTTAACAAAATTTTTATTCTTTATCACAGCAAATTCGATTACAATGGTTTGTTTGGTCTAGGTGTGCAAGACGTGGTTCCTTCACACATATACATATATCTATTCTTCTTTGGAATCTTTTCCCGTGTAGGTTATGACACAATGTTGAGTAGTCTTCTCTTGGTATTCTGTAGGTCTTTGGTGATTATATATTTCACGTGTGTTTGTATATCTCTGTTCACCTCAATATGGTAATGTACCCAATCCTCACACCTTTCCATTTGGTGAACCTTAAGTTTTTGTACTGAATCTGTGATTGCCTTTCTCTGTGGAAGTATCTTCGTTTGTATCAATTTTTAGGTAACACCTCTTTGTGGTATGATAGGATATGTGTCTTTCGTTTTCTCACTTACTCCAAGTTGCATGATTACTTCTAGAGTCATCTATGGTGCTGCAAATGGCATTGCTTCATTTTATCGCTAGCTCATAATCCATCTGTACATGTAGCAGTTCTTCTTTGTCCACCCATCTGTCGGTGGACTTTTTGGTGACTTCCATATCTTGGCTATGGTAATACTGTGCAATGCAGATTTGCCTGCCTCTTTCTTTCCAATTCTGTCTTCTTAGGTTATAGGTCCAGGAATAAGCCTCTGGATCGTACGGTAGCTCAATGTTTACCTTTTAACAGCACCTCCACTCTGCTCTCATGAGTGGCTCTCTCCAGGTTACATCCCACTTAAAGTGGAGGGTTTGCATTTCTCCACAGCACCTTCAGCATTTATTCTTTGTGGTTTTTACTGATGGTTATTCTGACTGGTGTGAGCTGATACGTCTTTGTGGCTGAATTTGCATGTGTCTCATGATCCATTAAAACTGAGCTTTAAGGCAGGTCCTTTTCATTTTTCAGGCTGTGAGTACCGCTTAGTTCTTCAAAGTGTTTTCTTAAAGTATGTATGTCATAATTTTAAAATTTTTTGGCCATTACCTCCCTGAAGACATTTTGCGGTGACCATTAGCACAGGCTTAAACCTGCGTTTGCAGGTAACGGCCAGAGGGTGGCGGTCTTTCTACGTTCCCCATGCTGGTACTAGGGCAACAGGCCTTCCGGCCAGTGGTGTTCCTCGGTTATAAATTAGAGTGGAATGTGCCTGAAGAAACCCACAAATGCTGATGTCTCCTTACTTATGTTTGTCTTTTAAATTTACCTTATATTTATTATTGGAGCAATATTACATTGTGTACATGGAACAGTTCTTCTTGGTGCGTTCCTCTGTTGATGGACATTTTCATTGCTTCCAAATGTTGGCTATGGTCAATATGGCTGGAGTGCAGGATTGCCAGCCTGTGACGTTTTGATTCTCATTTTCTCAGGGGATAGGCCCAGCAGTGGGTATGACTGATTGACGGGTAGCTCAGTGTTTACCTTTTCAAGGCACTTCCATTGTGTTTTCATTAGTGGCTCTTACCACGTCCCCCTTAGGGCCGAGTGTACGCATTCCTCCACAGTCCCTTCAGCATTTATTTTTTGAAACATTTTTGCTGATGGCCATTCTGACTGCTGTGAGCTGATAGGGTTTTGTAATTTGGGTTTGCATGTCTTTAAAAATTCCTAAAATATATCATTTTCCCACACCTTTTCTTTCCTCTTTAAAGGAAAAGCTGTGAGTACCACATAGCTCTTGAAATTGTCTTCTTGGAAGGTTGCCCTCTTTTGAAATTTTTGCTCCATTTTTGATCCCAGGATTTATTTGGAGGGCAGGTGTCATTTACAGAATGGCAAGTTGGTGAATATTTAGTGACCTTTAGCAGTGGGTTGAAAGCTGCTGTTGTGGGAAATGGCCACAAGGAGACAGCATTTCTCCATTCCCAAATCTGAGTACTAGGGCAGCAGAGCCTTTCTGGAAGTCGTGTTCCTAGGTTGTAAATTAGAATGGAATGTGCCAGGAGAAACCCCCATAAGTTTAGGTCTCATTACTTCTTGTTTTTGTTAATTTTTTTAATCGGGGTAAGGACTAGAATATTGTTTGTCCTAGGGGTACACAATCTGGTTCATTTGTACATTATATATGTCTACTCTACAGATCCTCTTCCCATGTAAAATATTACAGAGTGTTCTGTAGACCTCCCTTGCTATATGGTCGGTCGTTTTGAAATATGTATATAATATGTATTTGGATATGTATAGTAACACTAATCTCATTTATCCATTCCCCCCACCTTTCCTTTTAGATGAGCATAGTTGGTTTTCTAAGTCTGTGAGTGTCTTTCTCTGTGGAAATATGTTCATTTGTGTCAGTGATTAGATAACGCCTCTAAGGGATATCATAGGATATAGGTCTTTTGCTTTCCGACTTACCTCATGTTTTGTGATTATCTCCAGGCTCATCTCTGGTGCCTCAAAGAGCAGTGTTTCATTGTTTTCCATGGCTAATATTCCATTGTGTACATGGACTCCTTCTTCTTTATCCATTCACCTGTTGATGGACATTTTGGTTGCTTCCCATCTTGGCTATTTTGAATAAGGCTGCAGTGCAGCCTTTGCAGCCTGTGTCTTTTCGATCCTGGTCTTCTCAGGTGAGAGGCCCAGTGGTGTGCCTGTTGCATTGAGTGGTACCTCAATTTTCACTTTTCAACGCAGTTCCTTTTGGTACTCCTTACTGGCTGTTAACCACTTTACATCTCACCAGCACCTAGAGGTTACACAGTTCTCTACAACCCCGTCAGCATTTATTGTTGGTAGACTTTTTGCTGACGGTCAGTGGACAGGTGTGAGTTGAAACCTTTTGGTTGATTAGATTGCATGAGTCTAATAATTCCTGAGGTTGAGCTTTTACCCATTTTCCTGTTTTTTTGTTTAAAGAGAGTGAGGAATACTTACCTCTGCATACTATCTTCTTGAAACATTCGCCTGTTTTGAATTTCTTTTGTCCATTCCCCACCTGAGCACAATTTTTGACGGCAGGTGTCCTTTACAGCCCTGAGCCCTTGTGAATTTTAAGTGACCAGTAGCTGTGGGTTTAAAGCTGCTCTTGCGGGAAACGGCCACAAGGGGGCAGCATTTCTCCTTTACCAAATCTGGTCACTAGGGCAACAGAGCCTTAATGGAAGTCGTGTTCTAGGTTGTAAGTTACAATGGAATGTGCCGGGAAAAAGCCCTTTAAGTGTATGTGTCATTCCTTCCTGTTTGTATTTTTAACAAAATTTTTATTCTTTATCACAGCAAATTCGATTACAATGGTTTGTTTGGTCTAGGTGTGCAAGACGTGGTTCCTTCACACATATACATATATCTATTCTTCTTTGGAATCTTTTCCCGTGTAGGTTATGACACAATGTTGAGTAGTCTTCTCTTGGTATTCTGTAGGTCTTTGGTGATTATATATTTCACGTGTGTTTGTATATCTCTGTTCACCTCAATATGGTAATGTACCCAATCCTCACACCTTTCCATTTGGTGAACCTTAAGTTTTTGTACTGAATCTGTGATTGCCTTTCTCTGTGGAAGTATCTTCGTTTGTATCAATTTTTAGGTAACACCTCTTTGTGGTATGATAGGATATGTGTCTTTCGTTTTCTCACTTACTCCAAGTTGCATGATTACTTCTAGAGTCATCTATGGTGCTGCAAATGGCATTGCTTCATTTTATCGCTAGCTCATAATCCATCTGTACATGTAGCAGTTCTTCTTTGTCCACCCATCTGTCGGTGGACTTTTTGGTGACTTCCATATCTTGGCTATGGTAATACTGTGCAATGCAGATTTGCCTGCCTCTTTCTTTCCAATTCTGTCTTCTTAGGTTATAGGTCCAGGAATAAGCCTCTGGATCGTACGGTAGCTCAATGTTTACCTTTTAACAGCACCTCCACTCTGCTCTCATGAGTGGCTCTCTCCAGGTTACATCCCACTTAAAGTGGAGGGTTTGCATTTCTCCACAGCACCTTCAGCATTTATTCTTTGTGGTTTTTACTGATGGTTATTCTGACTGGTGTGAGCTGATACGTCTTTGTGGCTGAATTTGCATGTGTCTCATGATCCATTAAAACTGAGCTTTAAGGCAGGTCCTTTTCATTTTTCAGGCTGTGAGTACCGCTTAGTTCTTCAAAGTGTTTTCTTAAAGTATGTATGTCATAATTTTAAAATTTTTTGGCCATTACCTCCCTGAAGACATTTTGCGGTGACCATTAGCACAGGCTTAAACCTGCGTTTGCAGGTAACGGCCAGAGGGTGGCGGTCTTTCTACGTTCCCCATGCTGGTACTAGGGCAACAGGCCTTCCGGCCAGTGGTGTTCCTCGGTTATAAATTAGAGTGGAATGTGCCTGAAGAAACCCACAAATGCTGATGTCTCCTTACTTATGTTTGTCTTTTAAATTTACCTTATATTTATTATTGGAGCAATATTACATTGTGTACATGGAACAGTTCTTCTTGGTGCGTTCCTCTGTTGATGGACATTTTCATTGCTTCCAAATGTTGGCTATGGTCAATATGGCTGGAGTGCAGGATTGCCAGCCTGTGACGTTTTGATTCTCATTTTCTCAGGGGATAGGCCCAGCAGTGGGTATGACTGATTGACGGGTAGCTCAGTGTTTACCTTTTCAAGGCACTTCCATTGTGTTTTCATTAGTGGCTCTTACCACGTCCCCCTTAGGGCCGAGTGTACGCATTCCTCCACAGTCCCTTCAGCATTTATTTTTTGAAACATTTTTGCTGATGGCCATTCTGACTGCTGTGAGCTGATAGGGTTTTGTAATTTGGGTTTGCATGTCTTTAAAAATTCCTAAAATATATCATTTTCCCACACCTTTTCTTTCCTCTTTAAAGGAAAAGCTGTGAGTACCACATAGCTCTTGAAATTGTCTTCTTGGAAGGTTGCCCTCTTTTGAAATTTTTGCTCCATTTTTGATCCCAGGATTTATTTGGAGGGCAGGTGTCATTTACAGAATGGCAAGTTGGTGAATATTTAGTGACCTTTAGCAGTGGGTTGAAAGCTGCTGTTGTGGGAAATGGCCACAAGGAGACAGCATTTCTCCATTCCCAAATCTGAGTACTAGGGCAGCAGAGCCTTTCTGGAAGTCGTGTTCCTAGGTTGTAAATTAGAATGGAATGTGCCAGGAGAAACCCCCATAAGTTTAGGTCTCATTACTTCTTGTTTTTGTTAATTTTTTTAATCGGGGTAAGGACTAGAATATTGTTTGTCCTAGGGGTACACAATCTGGTTCATTTGTACATTATATATGTCTACTCTACAGATCCTCTTCCCATGTAAAATATTACAGAGTGTTCTGTAGACCTCCCTTGCTATATGGTCGGTCGTTTTGAAATATGTATATAATATGTATTTGGATATGTATAGTAACACTAATCTCATTTATCCATTCCCCCCACCTTTCCTTTTAGATGAGCATAGTTGGTTTTCTAAGTCTGTGAGTGTCTTTCTCTGTGGAAATATGTTCATTTGTGTCAGTGATTAGATAACGCCTCTAAGGGATATCATAGGATATAGGTCTTTTGCTTTCCGACTTACCTCATGTTTTGTGATTATCTCCAGGCTCATCTCTGGTGCCTCAAAGAGCAGTGTTTCATTGTTTTCCATGGCTAATATTCCATTGTGTACATGGACTCCTTCTTCTTTATCCATTCACCTGTTGATGGACATTTTGGTTGCTTCCCATCTTGGCTATTTTGAATAAGGCTGCAGTGCAGCCTTTGCAGCCTGTGTCTTTTCGATCCTGGTCTTCTCAGGTGAGAGGCCCAGTGGTGTGCCTGTTGCATTGAGTGGTACCTCAATTTTCACTTTTCAACGCAGTTCCTTTTGGTACTCCTTACTGGCTGTTAACCACTTTACATCTCACCAGCACCTAGAGGTTACACAGTTCTCTACAACCCCGTCAGCATTTATTGTTGGTAGACTTTTTGCTGACGGTCAGTGGACAGGTGTGAGTTGAAACCTTTTGGTTGATTAGATTGCATGAGTCTAATAATTCCTGAGGTTGAGCTTTTACCCATTTTCCTGTTTTTTTGTTTAAAGAGAGTGAGGAATACTTACCTCTGCATACTATCTTCTTGAAACATTCGCCTGTTTTGAATTTCTTTTGTCCATTCCCCACCTGAGCACAATTTTTGACAGCAGGTGTCCTTTACAGCCCTGAGCCCTTGTGAATTTTAAGTGACCAGTAGCTGTGGGTTTAAAGCTGCTCTTGCGGGAAACGGCCACAAGGGGGCAGCATTTCTCCTTTACCAAATCTGGTCACTAGGGCAACAGAGCCTTAATGGAAGTCGTGTTCTAGGTTGTAAGTTACAATGGAATGTGCCGGGAAAAAGCCCTTTAAGTGTATGTGTCATTCCTTCCTGTTTGTATTTTTAACAAAATTTTTATTCTTTATCACAGCAAATTCGATTACAATGGTTTGTTTGGTCTAGGTGTGCAAGACGTGGTTCCTTCACACATATACATATATCTATTCTTCTTTGGAATCTTTTCCCGTGTAGGTTATGACACAATGTTGAGTAGTCTTCTCTTGGTATTCTGTAGGTCTTTGGTGATTATATATTTCACGTGTGTTTGTATATCTCTGTTCACCTCAATATGGTAATGTACCCAATCCTCACACCTTTCCATTTGGTGAACCTTAAGTTTTTGTACTGAATCTGTGATTGCCTTTCTCTGTGGAAGTATCTTCGTTTGTATCAATTTTTAGGTAACACCTCTTTGTGGTATGATAGGATATGTGTCTTTCGTTTTCTCACTTACTCCAAGTTGCATGATTACTTCTAGAGTCATCTATGGTGCTGCAAATGGCATTGCTTCATTTTATCGCTAGCTCATAATCCATCTGTACATGTAGCAGTTCTTCTTTGTCCACCCATCTGTCGGTGGACTTTTTGGTGACTTCCATATCTTGGCTATGGTAATACTGTGCAATGCAGATTTGCCTGCCTCTTTCTTTCCAATTCTGTCTTCTTAGGTTATAGGTCCAGGAATAAGCCTCTGGATCGTACGGTAGCTCAATGTTTACCTTTTAACAGCACCTCCACTCTGCTCTCATGAGTGGCTCTCTCCAGGTTACATCCCACTTAAAGTGGAGGGTTTGCATTTCTCCACAGCACCTTCAGCATTTATTCTTTGTGGTTTTTACTGATGGTTATTCTGACTGGTGTGAGCTGATACGTCTTTGTGGCTGAATTTGCATGTGTCTCATGATCCATTAAAACTGAGCTTTAAGGCAGGTCCTTTTCATTTTTCAGGCTGTGAGTACCGCTTAGTTCTTCAAAGTGTTTTCTTAAAGTATGTATGTCATAATTTTAAAATTTTTTGGCCATTACCTCCCTGAAGACATTTTGCGGTGACCATTAGCACAGGCTTAAACCTGCGTTTGCAGGTAACGGCCAGAGGGTGGCGGTCTTTCTACGTTCCCCATGCTGGTACTAGGGCAACAGGCCTTCCGGCCAGTGGTGTTCCTCGGTTATAAATTAGAGTGGAATGTGCCTGAAGAAACCCACAAATGCTGATGTCTCCTTACTTATGTTTGTCTTTTAAATTTACCTTATATTTATTATTGGAGCAATATTACATTGTGTACATGGAACAGTTCTTCTTGGTGCGTTCCTCTGTTGATGGACATTTTCATTGCTTCCAAATGTTGGCTATGGTCAATATGGCTGGAGTGCAGGATTGCCAGCCTGTGACGTTTTGATTCTCATTTTCTCAGGGGATAGGCCCAGCAGTGGGTATGACTGATTGACGGGTAGCTCAGTGTTTACCTTTTCAAGGCACTTCCATTGTGTTTTCATTAGTGGCTCTTACCACGTCCCCCTTAGGGCCGAGTGTACGCATTCCTCCACAGTCCCTTCAGCATTTATTTTTTGAAACATTTTTGCTGATGGCCATTCTGACTGCTGTGAGCTGATAGGGTTTTGTAATTTGGGTTTGCATGTCTTTAAAAATTCCTAAAATATATCATTTTCCCACACCTTTTCTTTCCTCTTTAAAGGAAAAGCTGTGAGTACCACATAGCTCTTGATATTGTCTTCTTGGAAGGTTGCCCTCTTTTGAAATTTTTGCTCCATTTTTGATCCCAGGATTTATTTGGAGGGCAGGTGTCATTTACAGAATGGCAAGTTGGTGAATATTTAGTGACCTTTAGCAGTGGGTTGAAAGCTGCTGTTGTGGGAAATGGCCACAAGGAGACAGCATTTCTCCATTCCCAAATCTGAGTACTAGGGCAGCAGAGCCTTTCTGGAAGTCGTGTTCCTAGGTTGTAAATTAGAATGGAATGTGCCAGGAGAAACCCCCATAAGTTTAGGTCTCATTACTTCTTGTTTTTGTTAATTTTTTTAATCGGGGTAAGGACTAGAATATTGTTTGTCCTAGGGGTACACAATCTGGTTCATTTGTACATTATATATGTCTACTCTACAGATCCTCTTCCCATGTAAAATATTACAGAGTGTTCTGTAGACCTCCCTTGCTATATGGTCGGTCGTTTTGAAATATGTATATAATATGTATTTGGATATGTATAGTAACACTAATCTCATTTATCCATTCCCCCCACCTTTCCTTTTAGATGAGCATAGTTGGTTTTCTAAGTCTGTGAGTGTCTTTCTCTGTGGAAATATGTTCATTTGTGTCAGTGATTAGATAACGCCTCTAAGGGATATCATAGGATATAGGTCTTTTGCTTTCCGACTTACCTCATGTTTTGTGATTATCTCCAGGCTCATCTCTGGTGCCTCAAAGAGCAGTGTTTCATTGTTTTCCATGGCTAATATTCCATTGTGTACATGGACTCCTTCTTCTTTATCCATTCACCTGTTGATGGACATTTTGGTTGCTTCCCATCTTGGCTATTTTGAATAAGGCTGCAGTGCAGCCTTTGCAGCCTGTGTCTTTTCGATCCTGGTCTTCTCAGGTGAGAGGCCCAGTGGTGTGCCTGTTGCATTGAGTGGTACCTCAATTTTCACTTTTCAACGCAGTTCCTTTTGGTACTCCTTACTGGCTGTTAACCACTTTACATCTCACCAGCACCTAGAGGTTACACAGTTCTCTACAACCCCGTCAGCATTTATTGTTGGTAGACTTTTTGCTGACGGTCAGTCGACAGGTGTGAGTTGAAACCTTTTGGTTGATTAGATTGCATGAGTCTAATAATTCCTGAGGTTGAGCTTTTACCCATTTTCCTGTTTTTTTGTTTAAAGAGAGTGAGGAATACTTACCTCTGCATACTATCTTCTTGAAACATTCGCCTGTTTTGAATTTCTTTTGTCCATTCCCCACCTGAGCACAATTTTTGACGGCAGGTGTCCTTTACAGCCCTGAGCCCTTGTGAATTTTAAGTGACCAGTAGCTGTGGGTTTAAAGCTGCTCTTGCGGGAAACGGCCACAAGGGGGCAGCATTTCTCCTTTACCAAATCTGGTCACTAGGGCAACAGAGCCTTAATGGAAGTCGTGTTCTAGGTTGTAAGTTACAATGGAATGTGCCGGGAAAAAGCCCTTTAAGTGTATGTGTCATTCCTTCCTGTTTGTATTTTTAACAAAATTTTTATTCTTTATCACAGCAAATTCGATTACAATGGTTTGTTTGGTCTAGGTGTGCAAGACGTGGTTCCTTCACACATATACATATATCTATTCTTCTTTGGAATCTTTTCCCGTGTAGGTTATGACACAATGTTGAGTAGTCTTCTCTTGGTATTCTGTAGGTCTTTGGTGATTATATATTTCACGTGTGTTTGTATATCTCTGTTCACCTCAATATGGTAATGTACCCAATCCTCACACCTTTCCATTTGGTGAACCTTAAGTTTTTGTACTGAATCTGTGATTGCCTTTCTCTGTGGAAGTATCTTCGTTTGTATCAATTTTTAGGTAACACCTCTTTGTGGTATGATAGGATATGTGTCTTTCGTTTTCTCACTTACTCCAAGTTGCGTGATTACTTCTAGAGTCATCTATGGTGCTGCAAATGGCATTGCTTCATTTTATCGCTAGCTCATAATCCATCTGTACATGTAGCAGTTCTTCTTTGTCCACCCATCTGTCGGTGGACTTTTTGGTGACTTCCATATCTTGGCTATGGTAATACTGTGCAATGCAGATTTGCCTGCCTCTTTCTTTCCAATTCTGTCTTCTTAGGTTATAGGTCCAGGAATAAGCCTCTGGATCGTACGGTAGCTCAATGTTTACCTTTTAACGGCACCTCCACTCTGCTCTCATGAGTGGCTCTCTCCAGGTTACATCCCACTTAAAGTGGAGGGTTTGCATTTCTCCACAGCACCTTCAGCATTTATTCTTTGTGGTTTTTACTGATGGTTATTCTGACTGGTGTGAGCTGATACGTCTTTGTGGCTGAATTTGCATGTGTCTCATGATCCATTAAAACTGAGCTTTAAGGCAGGTCCTTTTCATTTTTCAGGCTGTGAGTACCGCTTAGTTCTTCAAAGTGTTTTCTTAAAGTATGTATGTCATAATTTTAAAATTTTTTGGCCATTACCTCCCTGAAGACATTTTGCGGTGACCATTAGCACAGGCTTAAACCTGCGTTTGCAGGTAACGGCCAGAGGGTGGCAGTCTTTCTACGTTCCCCATGCTGGTACTAGGGCAACAGGCCTTCCGGCCAGTGGTGTTCCTCGGTTATAAATTAGAGTGGAATGTGCCTGAAGAAACCCACAAATGCTGATGTCTCCTTACTTATGTTTGTCTTTTAAATTTACCTTATATTTATTATTGGAGCAATATTACATTGTGTACATGGAACAGTTCTTCTTGGTGCGTTCCTCTGTTGATGGACATTTTCATTGCTTCCAAATGTTGGCTATGGTCAATATGGCTGGAGTGCAGGGTTGCCAGCCTGTGACGTTTTGATTCTCATTTTCTCAGGGGATAGGCCCAGCAGTGGGTATGACTGATTGACGGGTAGCTCAGTGTTTACCTTTTCAAGGCACTTCCATTGTGTTTTCATTAGTGGCTCTTACCACGTCCCCCTTAGGGCCGAGTGTACGCATTCCTCCACAGTCCCTTCAGCATTTATTTTTTGAAACATTTTTGCTGATGGCCATTCTGACTGCTGTGAGCTGATAGGGTTTTGTAATTTGGGTTTGCATGTCTTTAAAAATTCCTAAAATATATCATTTTCCCACACCTTTTCTTTCCTCTTTAAAGGAAAAGCTGTGAGTACCACATAGCTCTTGATATTGTCTTCTTGGAAGGTTGCCCTCTTTTGAAATTTTTGCTCCATTTTTGATCCCAGGATTTATTTGGAGGGCAGGTGTCATTTACAGAATGGCAAGTTGGTGAATATTTAGTGACCTTTAGCAGTGGGTTGAAAGCTGCTGTTGTGGGAAATGGCCACAAGGAGGCAGCATTTCTCCATTCCCAAATCTGAGTACTAGGGCAGCAGAGCCTTTCTGGAAGTCGTGTTCCTAGGTTGTAAATTAGAATGGAATGTGCCAGGAGAAACCCCCATAAGTTTAGGTCTCATTACTTCTTGTTTTTGTTAATTTTTTTAATCGGGGTAAGGACTAGAATATTGTTTGTCCTAGGGGTACACAATCTGGTTCATTTGTACATTATATATGTCTACTCTACAGATCCTCTTCCCATGTAAAATATTACAGAGTGTTCTGTAGACCTCCCTTGCTATATGGTCGGTCGTTTTGAAATATGTATATAATATGTATTTGGATATGTATAGTAACACTAATCTCATTTATCCATTCCCCCCACCTTTCCTTTTAGATGAGCATAGTTGGTTTTCTAAGTCTGTGAGTGTCTTTCTCTGTGGAAATATGTTCATTTGTGTCAGTGATTAGATAACGCCTCTAAGGGATATCATAGGATATAGGTCTTTTGCTTTCCGACTTACCTCATGTTTTGTGATTATCTCCAGGCTCATCTCTGGTGCCTCAAAGAGCAGTGTTTCATTGTTTTCCATGGCTAATATTCCATTGTGTACATGGACTCCTTCTTCTTTATCCATTCACCTGTTGATGGACATTTTGGTTGCTTCCCATCTTGGCTATTTTGAATAAGGCTGCAGTGCAGCCTTTGCAGCCTGTGTCTTTTCGATCCTGGTCTTCTCAGGTGAGAGGCCCAGTGGTGTGCCTGTTGCATTGAGTGGTACCTCAATTTTCACTTTTCAACGCAGTTCCTTTTGGTACTCCTTACTGGCTGTTAACCACTTTACATCTCACCAGCACCTAGAGGTTACACAGTTCTCTACAACCCCGTCAGCATTTATTGTTGGTAGACTTTTTGCTGACGGTCAGTCGACAGGTGTGAGTTGAAACCTTTTGGTTGATTAGATTGCATGAGTCTAATAATTCCTGAGGTTGAGCTTTTACCCATTTTCCTGTTTTTTTGTTTAAAGAGAGTGAGGAATACTTACCTCTGCATACTATCTTCTTGAAACATTCGCCTGTTTTGAATTTCTTTTGTCCATTCCCCACCTGAGCACAATTTTTGACGGCAGGTGTCCTTTACAGCCCTGAGCCCTTGTGAATTTTAAGTGACCAGTAGCTGTGGGTTTCAAGCTGCTCTTGCGGGAAACGGCCACAAGGGGGCAGCATTTCTCCTTTACCAAATCTGGTCACTAGGGCAACAGAGCCTTAATGGAAGTCGTGTTCTAGGTTGTAAGTTACAATGGAATGTGCCGGGAAAAAGCCCTTTAAGTTTATGTGTCATTCCTTCTTGTTTGTATTTTTAACAAAATTTTTATTCTTTATCACAGCAAATTCGATTACAATGGTTTGTTTGGTCTAGGTGTGCAAGACGTGGTTCCTTCACACATATACATATATCTATTCTTCTTTAGAATCTTTTCCCGTGTAGGTTATGACACAATGTTGAGTAGTCTTCTCTTGGTATTCTGTAGGTCTTTGGTGATTATATATTTCACGTGTGTTTGTATATCTCTGTTCACCTCAATATGGTAATGTACCCAATCCTCACACCTTTCCATTTGGTGAACCTTAAGTTTTTGTACTGAATCTGTGATTGCCTTTCTCTGTGGAAGTATCTTCGTTTGTATCAATTTTTAGGTAACACCTCTTTGTGGTATGATAGGATATGTGTCTTTCGTTTTCTCACTTACTCCAAGTTGCGTGATTACTTCTAGAGTCATCTATGGTGCTGCAAATGGCATTGCTTCATTTTATCGCTAGCTCATAATCCATCTGTACATGTAGCAGTTCTTCTTTGTCCACCCATCTGTCGGTGGAGTTTTTGGTGACTTCCATATCTTGGCTATGGTAATACTGTGCAATGCAGATTTGCCTGCCTCTTTCTTTCCAATTCTGTCTTCTTAGGTTATAGGTCCAGGAATAAGCCTCTGGATCGTACGGTAGCTCAATGTTTACCTTTTAACGGCACCTCCACTCTGCTCTCATGAGTGGCTCTCTCCAGGTTACATCCCACTTAAAGTGGAGGGTTTGCATTTCTCCACAGCACCTTCAGCATTTATTCTTTGTGGTTTTTACTGATGGTTATTCTGACTGGTGTGAGCTGATACGTCTTTGTGGCTGAATTTGCATGTGTCTCATGATCCATTAAAACTGAGCTTTAAGGCAGGTCCTTTTCACTTTTCAGGCTGTGAGTACCGCTTAGTTCTTCAAAGTGTTTTCTTAAAGTATGTATGTCATAATTTTAAAATTTTTTGGCCATTACCTCCCTGAAGACATTTTGCGGTGACCATTAGCACAGGCTTAAACCTGCGTTTGCAGGTAACGGCCAGAGGGTGGCGGTCTTTCTACGTTCCCCATGCTGGTACTAGGGCAACAGGCCTTCCGGCCAGTGGTGTTCCTCGGTTATAAATTAGAGTGGAATGTGCCTGAAGAAACCCACAAATGCTGATGTCTCCTTACTTATGTTTGTCTTTTAAATTTACCTTATATTTATTATTGGAGCAATATTACATTGTGTACATGGAACAGTTCTTCTTGGTGCGTTCCTCTGTTGATGGACATTTTCATTGCTTCCAAATGTTGGCTATGGTCAATATGGCTGGAGTGCAGGATTGCCAGCCTGTGACGTTTTGATTCTCATTTTCTCAGGGGATAGGCCCAGCAGTGGGTATGACTGATTGACGGGTAGCTCAGTGTTTACCTTTTCAAGGCACTTCCATTGTGTTTTCATTAGTGGCTCTTACCACGTCCCCCTTAGGGCCGAGTGTACGCATTCCTCCACAGTCCCTTCAGCATTTATTTTTTGAAACATTTTTGCTGATGGCCATTCTGACTGCTGTGAGCTGATAGGTTTTTGTAATTTGGGTTTGCATGTCTTTAAAAATTCCTAAAATATATCATTTTCCCACACCTTTTTCTTTCCTCTTCTTTAAAGGAAAAGCTGTGAGTACCACATAGCTCTTGAAATTGTCTTCTTGGAAGGTTGCCCTCTTTTGAAATTTTTGCTCCATTTTTGATCCCAGGATTTATTTGGAGGGCAGGTGTCATTTACAGAATGGCAAGTTGGTGAATATTTAGTGACCTTTAGCAGTGGGTTGAAAGCTGCTGTTGTGGGAAATGGCCACAAGGAGGCAGCATTTCTCCATTCCCAAATCTGAGTACTAGGGCAGCAGAGCCTTTCTGGAAGTCGTGTTCCTAGGTTGTAAATTAGAATGGAATGTGCCAGGAGAAACCCCCATAAGTTTAGGTCTCATTACTTCTTGTTTTTGTTAATTTTTTTAATCGGGGTAAGGACTAGAATATTGTTTGTCCTAGGGGTACACAATCTGGTTCATTTGTACATTATATATGTCTACTCTACAGATCCTCTTCCCATGTAAAATATTACAGAGTGTTCTGTAGACCTCCCTTGCTATATGGTCGGTCGTTTTGAAATATGTATATAATATGTATTTGGATATGTATAGTAACACTAATCTCATTTATCCATTCCCCCCACCTTTCCTTTTAGATGAGCATAGTTGGTTTTCTAAGTCTGTGAGTGTCTTTCTCTGTGGAAATATGTTCATTTGTGTCAGTGATTAGATAACGCCTCTAAGGGATATCATAGGATATAGGTCTTTTGCTTTCCGACTTACCTCATGTTTTGTGATTATCTCCAGGCTCATCTCTGGTGCCTCAAAGAGCAGTGTTTCATTGTTTTCCATGGCTAATATTCCATTGTGTACATGGACTCCTTCTTCTTTATCCATTCACCTGTTGATGGACATTTTGGTTGCTTCCCATCTTGGCTATTTTGAATAAGGCTGCAGTGCAGCCTTTGCAGCCTGTGTCTTTTCGATCCTGGTCTTCTCAGGTGAGAGGCCCAGTGGTGTGCCTGTTGCATTGAGTGGTACCTCAATTTTCACTTTTCAACGCAGTTCCTTTTGGTACTCCTTACTGGCTGTTAACCACTTTACATCTCACCAGCACCTAGAGGTTACACAGTTCTCTACAACCCCGTCAGCATTTATTGTTGGTAGACTTTTTGCTGACGGTCAGTCGACAGGTGTGAGTTGAAACCTTTTGGTTGATTAGATTGCATGAGTCTAATAATTCCTGAGGTTGAGCTTTTACCCATTTTCCTGTTTTTTTGTTTAAAGAGAGTGAGGAATACTTACCTCTGCATACTATCTTCTTGAAACATTCGCCTGTTTTGAATTTCTTTTGTCCATTCCCCACCTGAGCACAATTTTTGACGGCAGGTGTCCTTTACAGCCCTGAGCCCTTGTGAATTTTAAGTGACCAGTAGCTGTGGGTTTAAAGCTGCTCTTGCGGGAAACGGCCACAAGGGGGCAGCATTTCTCCTTTACCAAATCTGGTCACTAGGGCAACAGAGCCTTAATGGAAGTCGTGTTCTAGGTTGTAAGTTACAATGGAATGTGCCGGGAAAAAGCCCTTTAAGTGTATGTGTCATTCCTTCCTGTTTGTATTTTTAACAAAATTTTTATTCTTTATCACAGCAAATTCGATTACAATGGTTTGTTTGGTCTAGGTGTGCAAGACGTGGTTCCTTCACACATATACATATATCTATTCTTCTTTGGAATCTTTTCCCGTGTAGGTTATGACACAATGTTGAGTAGTCTTCTCTTGGTATTCTGTAGGTCTTTGGTGATTATATATTTCACGTGTGTTTGTATATCTCTGTTCACCTCAATAT
Source organism: Eschrichtius robustus (assembly GCF_028021215.1). Taxonomy (NCBI): domain Eukaryota; kingdom Metazoa; phylum Chordata; class Mammalia; order Artiodactyla; family Eschrichtiidae; genus Eschrichtius; species Eschrichtius robustus. The sequence goes on from NC_090828.1 coordinate 107,848,026, forward strand.
GGTAATGTACCCAATCCTCACACCTTTCCATTTGGTGAACCTTAAGTTTTTGTACTGAATCTGTGATTGCCTTTCTCTGTGGAAGTATCTTCGTTTGTATCAATTTTTAGGTAACACCTCTTTGTGGTATGATAGGATATGTGTCTTTCGTTTTCTCACTTACTCCAAGTTGCGTGATTACTTCTAGAGTCATCTATGGTGCTGCAAATGGCATTGCTTCATTTTATCGCTAGCTCATAATCCATCTGTACATGTAGCAGTTCTTCTTTGTCCACCCATCTGTCGGTGGACTTTTTGGTGACTTCCATATCTTGGCTATGGTAATACTGTGCAATGCAGATTTGCCTGCCTCTTTCTTTCCAATTCTGTCTTCTTAGGTTATAGGTCCAGGAATAAGCCTCTGGATCGTACGGTAGCTCAATGTTTACCTTTTAACGGCACCTCCACTCTGCTCTCATGAGTGGCTCTCTCCAGGTTACATCCCACTTAAAGTGGAGGGTTTGCATTTCTCCACAGCACCTTCAGCATTTATTCTTTGTGGTTTTTACTGATGGTTATTCTGACTGGTGTGAGCTGATACGTCTTTGTGGCTGAATTTGCATGTGTCTCATGATCCATTAAAACTGAGCTTTAAGGCAGGTCCTTTTCATTTTTCAGGCTGTGAGTACCGCTTAGTTCTTCAAAGTGTTTTCTTAAAGTATGTATGTCATAATTTTAAAATTTTTTGGCCATTACCTCCCTGAAGACATTTTGCGGTGACCATTAGCACAGGCTTAAACCTGCGTTTGCAGGTAACGGCCAGAGGGTGGCAGTCTTTCTACGTTCCCCATGCTGGTACTAGGGCAACAGGCCTTCCGGCCAGTGGTGTTCCTCGGTTATAAATTAGAGTGGAATGTGCCTGAAGAAACCCACAAATGCTGATGTCTCCTTACTTATGTTTGTCTTTTAAATTTACCTTATATTTATTATTGGAGCAATATTACATTGTGTACATGGAACAGTTCTTCTTGGTGCGTTCCTCTGTTGATGGACATTTTCATTGCTTCCAAATGTTGGCTATGGTCAATATGGCTGGAGTGCAGGGTTGCCAGCCTGTGACGTTTTGATTCTCATTTTCTCAGGGGATAGGCCCAGCAGTGGGTATGACTGATTGACGGGTAGCTCAGTGTTTACCTTTTCAAGGCACTTCCATTGTGTTTTCATTAGTGGCTCTTACCACGTCCCCCTTAGGGCCGAGTGTACGCATTCCTCCACAGTCCCTTCAGCATTTATTTTTTGAAACATTTTTGCTGATGGCCATTCTGACTGCTGTGAGCTGATAGGGTTTTGTAATTTGGGTTTGCATGTCTTTAAAAATTCCTAAAATATATCATTTTCCCACACCTTTTCTTTCCTCTTTAAAGGAAAAGCTGTGAGTACCACATAGCTCTTGATATTGTCTTCTTGGAAGGTTGCCCTCTTTTGAAATTTTTGCTCCATTTTTGATCCCAGGATTTATTTGGAGGGCAGGTGTCATTTACAGAATGGCAAGTTGGTGAATATTTAGTGACCTTTAGCAGTGGGTTGAAAGCTGCTGTTGTGGGAAATGGCCACAAGGAGGCAGCATTTCTCCATTCCCAAATCTGAGTACTAGGGCAGCAGAGCCTTTCTGGAAGTCGTGTTCCTAGGTTGTAAATTAGAATGGAATGTGCCAGGAGAAACCCCCATAAGTTTAGGTCTCATTACTTCTTGTTTTTGTTAATTTTTTTAATCGGGGTAAGGACTAGAATATTGTTTGTCCTAGGGGTACACAATCTGGTTCATTTGTACATTATATATGTCTACTCTACAGATCCTCTTCCCATGTAAAATATTACAGAGTGTTCTGTAGACCTCCCTTGCTATATGGTCGGTCGTTTTGAAATATGTATATAATATGTATTTGGATATGTATAGTAACACTAATCTCATTTATCCATTCCCCCCACCTTTCCTTTTAGATGAGCATAGTTGGTTTTCTAAGTCTGTGAGTGTCTTTCTCTGTGGAAATATGTTCATTTGTGTCAGTGATTAGATAACGCCTCTAAGGGATATCATAGGATATAGGTCTTTTGCTTTCCGACTTACCTCATGTTTTGTGATTATCTCCAGGCTCATCTCTGGTGCCTCAAAGAGCAGTGTTTCATTGTTTTCCATGGCTAATATTCCATTGTGTACATGGACTCCTTCTTCTTTATCCATTCACCTGTTGATGGACATTTTGGTTGCTTCCCATCTTGGCTATTTTGAATAAGGCTGCAGTGCAGCCTTTGCAGCCTGTGTCTTTTCGATCCTGGTCTTCTCAGGTGAGAGGCCCAGTGGTGTGCCTGTTGCATTGAGTGGTACCTCAATTTTCACTTTTCAACGCAGTTCCTTTTGGTACTCCTTACTGGCTGTTAACCACTTTACATCTCACCAGCACCTAGAGGTTACACAGTTCTCTACAACCCCGTCAGCATTTATTGTTGGTAGACTTTTTGCTGACGGTCAGTCGACAGGTGTGAGTTGAAACCTTTTGGTTGATTAGATTGCATGAGTCTAATAATTCCTGAGGTTGAGCTTTTACCCATTTTCCTGTTTTTTTGTTTAAAGAGAGTGAGGAATACTTACCTCTGCATACTATCTTCTTGAAACATTCGCCTGTTTTGAATTTCTTTTGTCCATTCCCCACCTGAGCACAATTTTTGACGGCAGGTGTCCTTTACAGCCCTGAGCCCTTGTGAATTTTAAGTGACCAGTAGCTGTGGGTTTCAAGCTGCTCTTGCGGGAAACGGCCACAAGGGGGCAGCATTTCTCCTTTACCAAATCTGGTCACTAGGGCAACAGAGCCTTAATGGAAGTCGTGTTCTAGGTTGTAAGTTACAATGGAATGTGCCGGGAAAAAGCCCTTTAAGTTTATGTGTCATTCCTTCTTGTTTGTATTTTTAACAAAATTTTTATTCTTTATCACAGCAAATTCGATTACAATGGTTTGTTTGGTCTAGGTGTGCAAGACGTGGTTCCTTCACACATATACATATATCTATTCTTCTTTAGAATCTTTTCCCGTGTAGGTTATGACACAATGTTGAGTAGTCTTCTCTTGGTATTCTGTAGGTCTTTGGTGATTATATATTTCACGTGTGTTTGTATATCTCTGTTCACCTCAATATGGTAATGTACCCAATCCTCACACCTTTCCATTTGGTGAACCTTAAGTTTTTGTACTGAATCTGTGATTGCCTTTCTCTGTGGAAGTATCTTCGTTTGTATCAATTTTTAGGTAACACCTCTTTGTGGTATGATAGGATATGTGTCTTTCGTTTTCTCACTTACTCCAAGTTGCGTGATTACTTCTAGAGTCATCTATGGTGCTGCAAATGGCATTGCTTCATTTTATCGCTAGCTCATAATCCATCTGTACATGTAGCAGTTCTTCTTTGTCCACCCATCTGTCGGTGGAGTTTTTGGTGACTTCCATATCTTGGCTATGGTAATACTGTGCAATGCAGATTTGCCTGCCTCTTTCTTTCCAATTCTGTCTTCTTAGGTTATAGGTCCAGGAATAAGCCTCTGGATCGTACGGTAGCTCAATGTTTACCTTTTAACGGCACCTCCACTCTGCTCTCATGAGTGGCTCTCTCCAGGTTACATCCCACTTAAAGTGGAGGGTTTGCATTTCTCCACAGCACCTTCAGCATTTATTCTTTGTGGTTTTTACTGATGGTTATTCTGACTGGTGTGAGCTGATACGTCTTTGTGGCTGAATTTGCATGTGTCTCATGATCCATTAAAACTGAGCTTTAAGGCAGGTCCTTTTCACTTTTCAGGCTGTGAGTACCGCTTAGTTCTTCAAAGTGTTTTCTTAAAGTATGTATGTCATAATTTTAAAATTTTTTGGCCATTACCTCCCTGAAGACATTTTGCGGTGACCATTAGCACAGGCTTAAACCTGCGTTTGCAGGTAACGGCCAGAGGGTGGCGGTCTTTCTACGTTCCCCATGCTGGTACTAGGGCAACAGGCCTTCCGGCCAGTGGTGTTCCTCGGTTATAAATTAGAGTGGAATGTGCCTGAAGAAACCCACAAATGCTGATGTCTCCTTACTTATGTTTGTCTTTTAAATTTACCTTATATTTATTATTGGAGCAATATTACATTGTGTACATGGAACAGTTCTTCTTGGTGCGTTCCTCTGTTGATGGACATTTTCATTGCTTCCAAATGTTGGCTATGGTCAATATGGCTGGAGTGCAGGATTGCCAGCCTGTGACGTTTTGATTCTCATTTTCTCAGGGGATAGGCCCAGCAGTGGGTATGACTGATTGACGGGTAGCTCAGTGTTTACCTTTTCAAGGCACTTCCATTGTGTTTTCATTAGTGGCTCTTACCACGTCCCCCTTAGGGCCGAGTGTACGCATTCCTCCACAGTCCCTTCAGCATTTATTTTTTGAAACATTTTTGCTGATGGCCATTCTGACTGCTGTGAGCTGATAGGTTTTTGTAATTTGGGTTTGCATGTCTTTAAAAATTCCTAAAATATATCATTTTCCCACACCTTTTTCTTTCCTCTTCTTTAAAGGAAAAGCTGTGAGTACCACATAGCTCTTGAAATTGTCTTCTTGGAAGGTTGCCCTCTTTTGAAATTTTTGCTCCATTTTTGATCCCAGGATTTATTTGGAGGGCAGGTGTCATTTACAGAATGGCAAGTTGGTGAATATTTAGTGACCTTTAGCAGTGGGTTGAAAGCTGCTGTTGTGGGAAATGGCCACAAGGAGGCAGCATTTCTCCATTCCCAAATCTGAGTACTAGGGCAGCAGAGCCTTTCTGGAAGTCGTGTTCCTAGGTTGTAAATTAGAATGGAATGTGCCAGGAGAAACCCCCATAAGTTTAGGTCTCATTACTTCTTGTTTTTGTTAATTTTTTTAATCGGGGTAAGGACTAGAATATTGTTTGTCCTAGGGGTACACAATCTGGTTCATTTGTACATTATATATGTCTACTCTACAGATCCTCTTCCCATGTAAAATATTACAGAGTGTTCTGTAGACCTCCCTTGCTATATGGTCGGTCGTTTTGAAATATGTATATAATATGTATTTGGATATGTATAGTAACACTAATCTCATTTATCCATTCCCCCCACCTTTCCTTTTAGATGAGCATAGTTGGTTTTCTAAGTCTGTGAGTGTCTTTCTCTGTGGAAATATGTTCATTTGTGTCAGTGATTAGATAACGCCTCTAAGGGATATCATAGGATATAGGTCTTTTGCTTTCCGACTTACCTCATGTTTTGTGATTATCTCCAGGCTCATCTCTGGTGCCTCAAAGAGCAGTGTTTCATTGTTTTCCATGGCTAATATTCCACTGTGTACATGGACTCCTTCTTCTTTATCCATTCACCTGTTGATGGACATTTTGGTTGCTTCCCATCTTGGCTATTTTGAATAAGGCTGCAGTGCAGCCTTTGCAGCCTGTGTCTTTTCGATCCTGGTCTTCTCAGGTGAGAGGCCCAGTGGTGTGCCTGTTGCATTGAGTGGTACCTCAATTTTCACTTTTCAACGCAGTTCCTTTTGGTACTCCTTACTGGCTGTTAACCACTTTACATCTCACCAGCACCTAGAGGTTACACAGTTCTCTACAACCCCGTCAGCATTTATTGTTGGTAGACTTTTTGCTGACGGTCAGTCGACAGGTGTGAGTTGAAACCTTTTGGTTGATTAGATTGCATGAGTCTAATCATTCCTGAGGTTGAGCTTTTACCCATTTTCCTGTTTTTTTGTTTAAAGAGAGTGAGGAATACTTACCTCTGCATACTATCTTCTTGAAACATTCGCCTGTTTTGAATTTCTTTTGTCCATTCCCCACCTGAGCACAATTTTTGACGGCAGGTGTCCTTTACAGCCCTGAGCCCTTGTGAATTTTAAGTGACCAGTAGCTGTGGGTTTCAAGCTGCTCTTGCGGGAAACGGCCACAAGGGGGCAGCATTTCTCCTTTACCAAATCTGGTCACTAGGGCAACAGAGCCTTAATGGAAGTCGTGTTCTAGGTTGTAAGTTACAATGGAATGTGCCGGGAAAAAGCCCTTTAAGTTTATGTGTCATTCCTTCTTGTTTGTATTTTTAACAAAATTTTTATTCTTTATCACAGCAAATTCGATTACAATGGTTTGTTTGGTCTAGGTGTGCAAGACGTGGTTCCTTCACACATATACATATATCTATTCTTCTTTAGAATCTTTTCCCGTGTAGGTTATGACACAATGTTGAGTAGTCTTCTCTTGGTATTCTGTAGGTCTTTGGTGATTATATATTTCACGTGTGTTTGTATATCTCTGTTCACCTCAATATGGTAATGTACCCAATCCTCACACCTTTCCATTTGGTGAACCTTAAGTTTTTGTACTGAATCTGTGATTGCCTTTCTCTGTGGAAGTATCTTCGTTTGTATCAATTTTTAGGTAACACCTCTTTGTGGTATGATAGGATATGTGTCTTTCGTTTTCTCACTTACTCCAAGTTGCGTGATTACTTCTAGAGTCATCTATGGTGCTGCAAATGGCATTGCTTCATTTTATCGCTAGCTCATAATCCATCTGTACATGTAGCAGTTCTTCTTTGTCCACCCATCTGTCGGTGGAGTTTTTGGTGACTTCCATATCTTGGCTATGGTAATACTGTGCAATGCAGATTTGCCTGCCTCTTTCTTTCCAATTCTGTCTTCTTAGGTTATAGGTCCAGGAATAAGCCTCTGGATCGTACGGTAGCTCAATGTTTACCTTTTAACGGCACCTCCACTCTGCTCTCATGAGTGGCTCTCTCCAGGTTACATCCCACTTAAAGTGGAGGGTTTGCATTTCTCCACAGCACCTTCAGCATTTATTCTTTGTGGTTTTTACTGATGGTTATTCTGACTGGTGTGAGCTGATACGTCTTTGTGGCTGAATTTGCATGTGTCTCATGATCCATTAAAACTGAGCTTTAAGGCAGGTCCTTTTCACTTTTCAGGCTGTGAGTACCGCTTAGTTCTTCAAAGTGTTTTCTTAAAGTATGTATGTCATAATTTTAAAATTTTTTGGCCATTACCTCCCTGAAGACATTTTGCGGTGACCATTAGCACAGGCTTAAACCTGCGTTTGCAGGTAACGGCCAGAGGGTGGCGGTCTTTCTACGTTCCCCATGCTGGTACTAGGGCAACAGGCCTTCCGGCCAGTGGTGTTCCTCGGTTATAAATTAGAGTGGAATGTGCCTGAAGAAACCCACAAATGCTGATGTCTCCTTACTTATGTTTGTCTTTTAAATTTACCTTATATTTATTATTGGAGCAATATTACATTGTGTACATGGAACAGTTCTTCTTGGTGCGTTCCTCTGTTGATGGACATTTTCATTGCTTCCAAATGTTGGCTATGGTCAATATGGCTGGAGTGCAGGATTGCCAGCCTGTGACGTTTTGATTCTCATTTTCTCAGGGGATAGGCCCAGCAGTGGGTATGACTGATTGACGGGTAGCTCAGTGTTTACCTTTTCAAGGCACTTCCATTGTGTTTTCATTAGTGGCTCTTACCACGTCCCCCTTAGGGCCGAGTGTACGCATTCCTCCACAGTCCCTTCAGCATTTATTTTTTGAAACATTTTTGCTGATGGCCATTCTGACTGCTGTGAGCTGATAGGTTTTTGTAATTTGGGTTTGCATGTCTTTAAAAATTCCTAAAATATATCATTTTCCCACACCTTTTTCTTTCCTCTTCTTTAAAGGAAAAGCTGTGAGTACCACATAGCTCTTGAAATTGTCTTCTTGGAAGGTTGCCCTCTTTTGAAATTTTTGCTCCATTTTTGATCCCAGGATTTATTTGGAGGGCAGGTGTCATTTACAGAATGGCAAGTTGGTGAATATTTAGTGACCTTTAGCAGTGGGTTGAAAGCTGCTGTTGTGGGAAATGGCCACAAGGAGGCAGCATTTCTCCATTCCCAAATCTGAGTACTAGGGCAGCAGAGCCTTTCTGGAAGTCGTGTTCCTAGGTTGTAAATTAGAATGGAATGTGCCAGGAGAAACCCCCATAAGTTTAGGTCTCATTACTTCTTGTTTTTGTTAATTTTTTTAATCGGGGTAAGGACTAGAATATTGTTTGTCCTAGGGGTACACAATCTGGTTCATTTGTACATTATATATGTCTACTCTACAGATCCTCTTCCCATGTAAAATATTACAGAGTGTTCTGTAGACCTCCCTTGCTATATGGTCGGTCGTTTTGAAATATGTATATAATATGTATTTGGATATGTATAGTAACACTAATCTCATTTATCCATTCCCCCCACCTTTCCTTTTAGATGAGCATAGTTGGTTTTCTAAGTCTGTGAGTGTCTTTCTCTGTGGAAATATGTTCATTTGTGTCAGTGATTAGATAACGCCTCTAAGGGATATCATAGGATATAGGTCTTTTGCTTTCCGACTTACCTCATGTTTTGTGATTATCTCCAGGCTCATCTCTGGTGCCTCAAAGAGCAGTGTTTCATTGTTTTCCATGGCTAATATTCCACTGTGTACATGGACTCCTTCTTCTTTATCCATTCACCTGTTGATGGACATTTTGGTTGCTTCCCATCTTGGCTATTTTGAATAAGGCTGCAGTGCAGCCTTTGCAGCCTGTGTCTTTTCGATCCTGGTCTTCTCAGGTGAGAGGCCCAGTGGTGTGCCTGTTGCATTGAGTGGTACCTCAATTTTCACTTTTCAACGCAGTTCCTTTTGGTACTCCTTACTGGCTGTTAACCACTTTACATCTCACCAGCACCTAGAGGTTACACAGTTCTCTACAACCCCGTCAGCATTTATTGTTGGTAGACTTTTTGCTGACGGTCAGTCGACAGGTGTGAGTTGAAACCTTTTGGTTGATTAGATTGCATGAGTCTAATCATTCCTGAGGTTGAGCTTTTACCCATTTTCCTGTTTTTTTGTTTAAAGAGAGTGAGGAATACTTACCTCTGCATACTATCTTCTTGAAACATTCGCCTGTTTTGAATTTCTTTTGTCCATTCCCCACCTGAGCACAATTTTTGACGGCAGGTGTCCTTTACAGCCCTGAGCCCTTGTGAATTTTAAGTGACCAGTAGCTGTGGGTTTAAAGCTGCTCTTGCGGGAAACGGCCACAAGGGGGCAGCATTTCTCCTTTACCAAATCTGGTCACTAGGGCAACAGAGCCTTAATGGAAGTCGTGTTCTAGGTTGTAAAGTACAATGGAATGTGCCGGGAAAAAGCCCTTTAAGTGTATGTGTCATTCCTTCTTGTTTGTATTTTTAACAAAATTTTTATTCTTTATCACAGCAAATTCGATTACAATGGTTTGTTTGGTCTAGGTGTGCAAGATGTGGTTCCTTCACACATATACATATATCTATTCTTCTTTGGAATCTTTTCCCGTGTAGGTTATGACACAATGTTGAGTAGTCTTCTCTTGGTATTCTGTAGGTCTTTGGTGATTATATATTTCACGTGTGTTTGTATATCTCTGTTCACCTCAATATGGTAATGTACCCAATCCTCACACCTTTCCATTTGGTGAACCTTAAGTTTTTGTACTGAATCTGTGATTGCCTTTCTCTGTGGAAGTATCTTCGTTTGTATCAATTTTTAGGTAACACCTCTATGTGGTATGATAGGATATGTGTCTTTCGCTTTCTCACTTACTCCAAGTTGCGTGATTACTTCTAGAGTCATCTATGGTGCTGCAAATGGCATTGTTTCATTTTATCGCTAGCTCATAATCCATCTGTACATGTAGCAGTTCTTCTTTGTCCACCCATCTGTCGGTGGACTTTTTGGTGACTTCCATATCTTGGCTATGGTAATACTGTGCAATGCAGATTTGCCTGCCTCTTTCTTTCCAATTCTGTCTTCTTAGGTTATAGGTCCAGGAATAAGCCTCTGGATCGTACGGTAGCTCAATGTTTACCTTTTAACGGCCCCTCCACTCTGCTCTCATGAGTGGCTCTCTCCAGGTTACATCCCACTTAAAGTGGAGGGTTTGCATTTCTCCACAGCACCTTCAGCATTTATTCTTTGTGGTTTTTTACTGATGGTTATTCTGACTGGTGTGAGCTGATACGTCTTTGTGGCTGAATTTGCATGTGTCTCATGATCCATTAAAACTGAGCTTTAAGGCAGGTCCTTTTCACTTTTCAGGCTGTGAGTACCGCTTAGTTCTTCAAAGTGTTTTCTTAAAGTATGTATGTCATAATTTTAAAATTTTTTGGCCATTACCTCCCTGAAGACATTTTGCGGTGACCATTAGCACAGGCTTAAACCTGCGTTTGCAGGTAACGGCCAGAGGGTGGCGGTCTTTCTACGTTCCCCATGCTGGTACTAGGGCAACAGGCCTTCCGGCCAGTGGTGTTCCTCGGTTATAAATTAGAGTGGAATGTGCCTGAAGAAACCCACAAATGCTGATGTCTCCTTACTTATGTTTGTCTTTTAAATTTACCTTATATTTATTATTGGAGCAATATTACATTGTGTACATGGAACAGTTCTTCTTGGTGCGTTCCTCTGTTGATGGACATTTTCATTGCTTCCAAATGTTGGCTATGGTCAATATGGCTGGAGTGCAGGATTGCCAGCCTGTGACGTTTTGATTCTCATTTTCTCAGGGGATAGGCCCAGCAGTGGGTATGACTGATTGACGGGTAGCTCAGTGTTTACCTTTTCAAGGCACTTCCATTGTGTTTTCATTAGTGGCTCTTACCACGTCCCCCTTAGGGCCGAGTGTACGCATTCCTCCACAGTCCCTTCAGCATTTATTTTTTGAAACATTTTTGCTGATGGCCATTCTGACTGCTGTGAGCTGATAGGGTTTTGTAATTTGGGTTTGCATGTCTTTAAAAATTCCTAAAATATATCATTTTCCCACACCTTTTTCTTTCCTCTTCTTTAAAGGAAAAGCTGTGAGTACCACATAGCTCTTGAAATTGTCTTCTTGGAAGGTTGCCCTCTTTTGAAATTTTTGCTCCATTTTTGATCCCAGGATTTATTTGGAGGGCAGGTGTCATTTACAGAATGGCAAGTTGGTGAATATTTAGTGACCTTTAGCAGTGGGTTGAAAGCTGCTGTTGTGGGAAATGGCCACAAGGAGGCAGCATTTCTCCATTCCCAAATCTGAGTACTAGGGCAGCAGAGCCTTTCTGGAAGTCGTGTTCCTAGGTTGTAAATTAGAATGGAATGTGCCAGGAGAAACCCCCATAAGTTTAGGTCTCATTACTTCTTGTTTTTGTTAATTTTTTTAATCGGGGTAAGGACTAGAATATTGTTTGTCCTAGGGGTACACAATCTGGTTCATTTGTACATTATATATGTCTACTCTACAGATCCTCTTCCCATGTAAAATATTACAGAGTGTTCTGTAGACCTCCCTTGCTATATGGTCGGTCGTTTTGAAATATGTATATAATATGTATTTGGATATGTATAGTAACACTAATCTCATTTATCCATTCCCCCCACCTTTCCTTTTAGATGAGCATAGTTGGTTTTCTAAGTCTGTGAGTGTCTTTCTCTGTGGAAATATGTTCATTTGTGTCAGTGATTAGATAACGCCTCTAAGGGATATCATAGGATATAGGTCTTTTGCTTTCCGACTTACCTCATGTTTTGTGATTATCTCCAGGCTCATCTCTGGTGCCTCAAAGAGCAGTGTTTCATTGTTTTCCATGGCTAATATTCCACTGTGTACATGGACTCCTTCTTCTTTATCCATTCACCTGTTGATGGACATTTTGGTTGCTTCCCATCTTGGCTATTTTGAATAAGGCTGCAGTGCAGCCTTTGCAGCCTGTGTCTTTTCGATCCTGGTCTTCTCAGGTGAGAGGCCCAGTGGTGTGCCTGTTGCATTGAGTGGTACCTCAATTTTCACTTTTCAACGCAGTTCCTTTTGGTACTCCTTACTGGCTGTTAACCACTTTACATCTCACCAGCACCTAGAGGTTACACAGTTCTCTACAACCCCGTCAGCATTTATTGTTGGTAGACTTTTTGCTGACGGTCAGTCGACAGGTGTGAGTTGAAACCTTTTGGTTGATTAGATTGCATGAGTCTAATCATTCCTGAGGTTGAGCTTTTACCCATTTTCCTGTTTTTTTGTTTAAAGAGAGTGAGGAATACTTACCTCTGCATACTATCTTCTTGAAACATTCGCCTGTTTTGAATTTCTTTTGTCCATTCCCCACCTGAGCACAATTTTTGACGGCAGGTGTCCTTTACAGCCCTGAGCCCTTGTGAATTTTAAGTGACCAGTAGCTGTGGGTTTAAAGCTGCTCTTGCGGGAAACGGCCACAAGGGGGCAGCATTTCTCCTTTACCAAATCTGGTCACTAGGGCAACAGAGCCTTAATGGAAGTCGTGTTCTAGGTTGTAAAGTACAATGGAATGTGCCGGGAAAAAGCCCTTTAAGTGTATGTGTCATTCCTTCTTGTTTGTATTTTTAACAAAATTTTTATTCTTTATCACAGCAAATTCGATTACAATGGTTTGTTTGGTCTAGGTGTGCAAGATGTGGTTCCTTCACACATATACATATATCTATTCTTCTTTGGAATCTTTTCCCGTGTAGGTTATGACACAATGTTGAGTAGTCTTCTCTTGGTATTCTGTAGGTCTTTGGTGATTATATATTTCACGTGTGTTTGTATATCTCTGTTCACCTCAATATGGTAATGTACCCAATCCTCACACCTTTCCATTTGGTGAACCTTAAGTTTTTGTACTGAATCTGTGATTGCCTTTCTCTGTGGAAGTATCTTCGTTTGTATCAATTTTTAGGTAACACCTCTATGTGGTATGATAGGATATGTGTCTTTCGCTTTCTCACTTACTCCAAGTTGCGTGATTACTTCTAGAGTCATCTATGGTGCTGCAAATGGCATTGTTTCATTTTATCGCTAGCTCATAATCCATCTGTACATGTAGCAGTTCTTCTTTGTCCACCCATCTGTCGGTGGACTTTTTGGTGACTTCCATATCTTGGCTATGGTAATACTGTGCAATGCAGATTTGCCTGCCTCTTTCTTTCCAATTCTGTCTTCTTAGGTTATAGGTCCAGGAATAAGCCTCTGGATCGTACGGTAGCTCAATGTTTACCTTTTAACGGCCCCTCCACTCTGCTCTCATGAGTGGCTCTCTCCAGGTTACATCCCACTTAAAGTGGAGGGTTTGCATTTCTCCACAGCACCTTCAGCATTTATTCTTTGTGGTTTTTTACTGATGGTTATTCTGACTGGTGTGAGCTGATACGTCTTTGTGGCTGAATTTGCATGTGTCTCATGATCCATTAAAACTGAGCTTTAAGGCAGGTCCTTTTCATTTTTCAGGCTGTGAGTACCGCTTAGTTCTTCAAAGTGTTTTCTTAAAGTATGTATGTCATAATTTTAAAATTTTTTGGCCATTACCTCCCTGAAGACATTTTGCGGTGACCATTAGCACAGGCTTAAACCTGCGTTTGCAGGTAACGGCCAGAGGGTGGCGGTCTTTCTACGTTCCCCGTGCTGGTACTAGGGCAACAGGCCTTCCGGCCAGTGGTGTTCCTCGGTTATAAATTAGAGTGGAATGTGCCTGAAGAAACCCACAAATGCTGATGTCTCCTTACTTATGTTTGTCTTTTAAATTTACCTTATATTTATTATTGGAGCAATATTACATTGTGTACATGGAAGAGTTCTTCTTGGTGCGTTCCTCTGTTGATGGACATTTTCATTGCTTCCAAATGTTGGCTATGGTCAATATGGCTGGAGTGCAGGATTGCCAGCCTGTGACGTTTTGATTCTCATTTTCTCAGGGGATAGGCCCAGCAGTGGGTATGACTGATTGACGGGTAGCTCAGTGTTTACCTTTTCAAGGCACTTCCATTGTGTTTTCATTAGTGGCTCTTAGCACGTCCCCCTTAGGGCCGAGTGTACGCATTCCTCCACAGTCCCTTCAGCATTTATTTTTTGAAACATTTTTGCTGATGGCCATTCTGACTGCTGTGAGCTGATAGGTTTTTGTAATTTGGGTTTGCATGTCTTTAAAAATTCCTAAAATATATCATTTTCCCACACCTTTTTCTTTCCTCTTCTTTAAAGGAAAAGCTGTGAGTACCACATAGCTCTTGAAATTGTCTTCTTGGAAGGTTGCCCTCTTTTGAAATTTTTGCTCCATTTTTGATCCCAGGATTTATTTGGAGGGCAGGTGTCATTTACAGAATGGCAAGTTGGTGAATATTTAGTGACCTTTAGCAGTGGGTTGAAAGCTGCTGTTGTGGGAAATGGCCACAAGGAGGCAGCATTTCTCCATTCCCAAATCTGAGTACTAGGGCAGCAGAGCCTTTCTGGAAGTCGTGTTCCTAGGTTGTAAATTAGAATGGAATGTGCCAGGAGAAACCCCCATAAGTTTAGGTCTCATTACTTCTTGTTTTTGTTAATTTTTTTAATCGGGGTAAGGACTAGAATATTGTTTGTCCTAGGGGTACACAATCTGGTTCATTTGTACATTATATATGTCTACTCTACAGATCCTCTTCCCATGTAAAATATTACAGAGTGTTCTGTAGACCTCCCTTGCTATATGGTCGGTCGTTTTGAAATATGTATATAATATGTATTTGGATATGTATAGTAACACTAATCTCATTTATCCATTCCCCCCACCTTTCCTTTTAGATGAGCATAGTTGGTTTTCTAAGTCTGTGAGTGTCTTTCTCTGTGGAAATATGTTCATTTGTGTCAGTGATTAGATAACGCCTCTAAGGGATATCATAGGATATAGGTCTTTTGCTTTCCGACTTACCTCATGTTTTGTGATTATCTCCAGGCTCATCTCTGGTGCCTCAAAGAGCAGTGTTTCATTGTTTTCCATGGCTAATATTCCACTGTGTACATGGACTCCTTCTTCTTTATCCATTCACCTGTTGATGGACATTTTGGTTGCTTCCCATCTTGGCTATTTTGAATAAGGCTGCAGTGCAGCCTTTGCAGCCTGTGTCTTTTCGATCCTGGTCTTCTCAGGTGAGAGGCCCAGTGGTGTGCCTGTTGCATTGAGTGGTACCTCAATTTTCACTTTTCAACGCAGTTCCTTTTGGTACTCCTTACTGGCTGTTAACCACTTTACATCTCACCAGCACCTAGAGGTTACACAGTTCTCTACAACCCCGTCAGCATTTATTGTTGGTAGACTTTTTGCTGACGGTCAGTCGACAGGTGTGAGTTGAAACCTTTTGGTTGATTAGATTGCATGAGTCTAATCATTCCTGAGGTTGAGCTTTTACCCATTTTCCTGTTTTTTTGTTTAAAGAGAGTGAGGAATACTTACCTCTGCATACTATCTTCTTGAAACATTCGCCTGTTTTGAATTTCTTTTGTCCATTCCCCACCTGAGCACAATTTTTGACGGCAGGTGTCCTTTACAGCCCTGAGCCCTTGTGAATTTTAAGTGACCAGTAGCTGTGGGTTTCAAGCTGCTCTTGCGGGAAACGGCCACAAGGGGGCAGCATTTCTCCTTTACCAAATCTGGTCACTAGGGCAACAGAGCCTTAATGGAAGTCGTGTTCTAGGTTGTAAAGTACAATGGAATGTGCCGGGAAAAAGCCCTTTAAGTGTATGTGTCATTCCTTCTTGTTTGTATTTTTAACAAAATTTTTATTCTTTATCACAGCAAATTCGATTACAATGGTTTGTTTGGTCTAGGTGTGCAAGATGTGGTTCCTTCACACATATACATATATCTATTCTTCTTTGGAATCTTTTCCCGTGTAGGTTATGACACAATGTTGAGTAGTCTTCTCTTGGTATTCTGTAGGTCTTTGGTGATTATATATTTCACGTGTGTTTGTATATCTCTGTTCACCTCAATATGGTAATGTACCCAATCCTCACACCTTTCCATTTGGTGAACCTTAAGTTTTTGTACTGAATCTGTGATTGCCTTTCTCTGTGGAAGTATCTTCGTTTGTATCAATTTTTAGGTAACACCTCTATGTGGTATGATAGGATATGTGTCTTTCGTTTTCTCACTTACTCCAAGTTGCGTGATTACTTCTAGAGTCATCTATGGTGCTGCAAATGGCATTGCTTCATTTTATCGCTAGCTCATAATCCATCTGTACATGTAGCAGATCTTCTTTGTCCACCCATCTGTCGGTGGACTTTTTGGTGACTTCCATATCTTGGCTATGGTAATACTGTGCAATGCAGATTTGCCTGCCTCTTTCTTTCCAATTCTGTCTTCTTAGGTTATAGGTCCAGGAATAAGCCTCTGGATCGTACGGTAGCTCAATGTTTACCTTTTAACGGCACCTCCACTCTGCTCTCATGAGTGGCTCTCTCCAGGTTACATCCCACTTAAAGTGGAGGGTTTGCATTTCTCCACAGCACCTTCAGCATTTATTCTTTGTGGTTTTTTACTGATGGTTATTCTGACTGGTGTGAGCTGATACGTCTTTGTGGCTGAATTTGCATGTGTCTCATGATCCATTAAAACTGAGCTTTAAGGCAGGTCCTTTTCATTTTTCAGGCTGTGAGTACAGCTTAGTTCTTCAAAGTGTTTTCTTAAAGTATGTATGTCATAATTTTAAGATTTTTTCGCCATTACCTCCCTGAAGACATTTTGCGGTGACCATTAGCACAGGCTGAAACCTGCGTTTGCAGGTAACGGCCAGAGGGTGGCGGTCTTTCTACGTTCCCCATGCTGGTACTAGGGCAACAGGCCTTCCGGCCAGTGGTGTTCCTCGGTTATAAATTAGAGTGGATTGTGCCTGAAGAAACCCACAAATGCTGATGTCTCCTTACTTATGTTTGTCTTTTAAATTTACCTTATATTTATTATTGGAGCAATATTACATTGTGTACATGGAACAGTTCTTCTTGGTGCGTTCCTCTGTTGATGGACATTTTCATTGCTTCCAAATGTTGGCTATGGTCAATATGGCTGGAGTGCAGGATTGCCAGCCTGTGACGTTTTGATTCTCATTTTCTCAGGGGATAGGCCCAGCAGTGGGTATGACTGATTGACGGGTAGCTCAGTGTTTACCTTTTCAAGGCACTTCCATTGTGTTTTCATTAGTGGCTCTTAGCACGTCCCCCTTAGGGCCGAGTGTACGCATTCCTCCACAGTCCCTTCAGCATTTATTTTTTGAAACATTTTTGCTGATGGCCATTCTGACTGCTGTGAGCTGATAGGTTTTTGTAATTTGGGTTTGCATGTCTTTAAAAATTCCTAAAATATATCATTTTCCCACACCTTTTTCTTTCCTCTTCTTTAAAGGAAAAGCTGTGAGTACCACATAGCTCTTGAAATTGTCTTCTTGGAAGGTTGCCCTCTTTTGAAATTTTTGCTCCATTTTTGATCCCAGGATTTATTTGGAGGGCAGGTGTCATTTACAGAATGGCAAGTTGGTGAATATTTAGTGACCTTTAGCAGTGGGTTGAAAGCTGCTGTTGTGGGAAATGGCCACAAGGAGGCAGCATTTCTCCATTCCCAAATCTGAGTACTAGGGCAGCAGAGCCTTTCTGGAAGTCGTGTTCCTAGGTTGTAAATTAGAATGGAATGTGCCAGGAGAAACCCCCATAAGTTTAGGTCTCATTACTTCTTGTTTTTGTTAATTTTTTTAATCGGGGTAAGGACTAGAATATTGTTTGTCCTAGGGGTACACAATCTGGTTCATTTGTACATTATATATGTCTACTCTACAGATCCTCTTCCCATGTAAAATATTACAGAGTGTTCTGTAGACCTCCCTTGCTATATGGTCGGTCGTTTTGAAATATGTATATAATATGTATTTGGATATGTATAGTAACACTAATCTCATTTATCCATTCCCCCCACCTTTCCTTTTAGATGAGCATAGTTGGTTTTCTGTGAGTGTCTTTCTCTGTGGAAATATGTTCATTTGTGTCAGTGATTAGATAACGCCTCTAAGGGATATCATAGGATATAGGTCTTTTGCTTTCCGACTTACCTCATGTTTTGTGATTATCTCCAGGCTCATCTCTGGTGCCTCAAAGAGCAGTGTTTCATTGTTTTCCATGGCTAATATTCCACTGTGTACATGGACTCCTTCTTCTTTATCCATTCACCTGTTGATGGACATTTTGGTTGCTTCCCATCTTGGCTATTTTGAATAAGGCTGCAGTGCAGCCTTTGCAGCCTGTGTCTTTTCGATCCTGGTCTTCTCAGGTGAGAGGCCCAGTGGTGTGCCTGTTGCATTGAGTGGTACCTCAATTTTCACTTTTCAATGCAGTTCCTTTTGGTACTCCTTACTGGCTGTTAACCACTTTACATCTCACCAGCACCTAGAGGTTACACAGTTCTCTACAACCCCGTCAGCATTTATTGTTGGTAGACTTTTTGCTGACGGTCAGTCGACAGGTGTGAGTTGAAACCTTTTGGTTGATTAGATTGCATGAGTCTAATCATTCCTGAGGTTGAGCTTTTACCCATTTTCCTGTTTTTTTGTTTAAAGAGAGTGAGGAATACTTACCTCTGCATACTATCTTCTTGAAACATTCGCCTGTTTTGAATTTCTTTTGTCCATTCCCCACCTGAGCACAATTTTTGACGGCAGGTGTCCTTTACAGCCCTGAGCCCTTGTGAATTTTAAGTGACCAGTAGCTGTGGGTTTAAAGCTGCTCTTGCGGGAAACGGCCACAAGGGGGCAGCATTTCTCCTTTACCAAATCTGGTCACTAGGGCAACAGAGCCTTAATGGAAGTCGTGTTCTAGGTTGTAAGTTACAATGGAATGTGCCGGGAAAAAGCCCTTTAAGTGTATGTGTCATTCCTTCTTGTTTGTATTTTTAACAAAATTTTTATTCTTTATCACAGCAAATTCGATTACAATGGTTTGTTTGGTCTAGGTGTGCAAGACGTGGTTCCTTCACACATATGCATATATCTATTCTTCTTTGGAATCTTTTCCCGTGTAGGTTATGACACAATGTTGAGTAGTCTTCTCTTGGTATTCTGTAGGTCTTTGGTGATTATATATTTCACGTGTGTTTGTATATCTCTGTTCACCTCAATATGGTAATGTACCCAATCCTCACACCTTTCCATTTGGTGAACCTTAAGTTTTTGTACTGAATCTGTGATTGCCTTTCTCTGTGGAAGTATCTTCGTTTGTATCAATTTTTAGGTAACACCTCTATGTGGTATGATAGGATATGTGTCTTTCGTTTTCTCACTTACTCCAAGTTGCGTGATTACTTCTAGAGTCATCTATGGTGCTGCAAATGGCATTGTTTCATTTTATCGCTAGCTCATAATCCATCTGTACATGTAGCAGTTCTTCTTTGTCCACCCATCTGTCGGTGGACTTTTTGGTGACTTCCATATCTTGGCTATGGTAATACTGTGCAATGCAGATTTGCCTGCCTCTTTCTTTCCAATTCTGTCTTCTTAGGTTATAGGTCCAGGAATAAGCCTCTGGATCGTACGGTAGCTCAATGTTTACCTTTTAACGGCACCTCCACTCTGCTCTCATGAGTGGCTCTCTCCAGGTTACATCCCACTTAAAGTGGAGGGTTTGCATTTCTCCACAGCACCTTCAGCATTTATTCTTTGTGGTTTTTTACTGATGGTTATTCTGACTGGTGTGAGCTGATACGTCTTTGTGGCTGAATTTGCATGTGTCTCATGATCCATTAAAACTGAGCTTTAAGGCAGGTCCTTTTCATTTTTCAGGCTGTGAGTACCGCTTAGTTCTTCAAAGTGTTTTCTTAAAGTATGTATGTCATAATTTTAAAATTTTTTGGCCATTACCTCCCTGAAGACATTTTGCGGTGACCATTAGCACAGGCTTAAACCTGCGTTTGCAGGTAACGGCCAGAGGGTGGCGGTCTTTCTACGTTCCCCATGCTGGTACTAGGGCAACAGGCCTTCCGGCCAGTGGTGTTCCTCGGTTATAAATTAGAGTGGAATGTGCCTGAAGAAACCCACAAATGCTGATGTCTCCTTACTTATGTTTGTGTTTTAAATTTACCTTATATTTATTATTGGAGCAATATTACATTGTGTACATGGAACAGTTCTTCTTGGTGCGTTCCTCTGTTGATGGACATTTTCATTGCTTCCAAATGTTGGCTATGGTCAATATGGCTGGAGTGCAGGGTTGCCAGCCTGTGACGTTTTGATTCTCATTTTCTCAGGGGATAGGCCCAGCAGTGGGTATGACTGATTGACGGGTAGCTCAGTGTTTACCTTTTCAAGGCACTTCCATTGTGTTTTCATTAGTGGCTCTTACCACGTCCCCCTTAGGGCCGAGTGTACGCATTCCTCCACAGTCCCTTCAGCATTTATTTTTTGAAACATTTTTGCTGATGGCCATTCTGACTGCTGTGAGCTGATAGGGGTTTGTAATTTGGGTTTGCATGTCTTTAAAAATTCCTAAAATATATCATTTTCCCACACCTTTTCTTTCCTCTTTAAAGGAAAAGCTGTGAGTACCACATAGCTCTTGAAATTTTCTTCTTGGAAGGTTGCCCTCTTTTGAAATTTTTGCTCCATTTTTGATCCCAGGATTTATTTGGAGGGCAGGTGTCATTTACAGAATTGCAAGTTGGTGAATATTTAGTGACCTTTAGCAGTGGGTTGAAAGCTGCTGTTGTGGGAAATGGCCACAAGGAGGCAGCATTTCTCCATTCCCAAATCTGAGTACTAGGGCAGCAGAGCCTTTCTGGAAGTCGTGTTCCTAGGTTGTAAATTAGAATGGAATGTGCCAGGAGAAACCCCCATAAGTTTAGGTCTCATTACTTCTTGTTTTTGTTAATTTTTTTAATCGGGGTAAGGACTAGAATATTGTTTGTCCTAGGGGTACACAATCTGGTTCATTTGTACATTATATATGTCTAGTCTACAGATCCTCTTCCCATGTAAAATATTACAGAGTGTTCTGTAGACCTCCCTTGCTATATGGTCGGTCGTTTTGAAATATGTATATAATATGTATTTGGATATGTATAGTAACACTAATCTCATTTATCCATTCCCCCCACCTTTCCTTTTAGATGAGCATAGTTGGTTTTCTAAGTCTGTGAGTGTCTTTCTCTGTGGAAATATGTTCATTTGTGTCAGTGATTAGATAACGCCTCTAAGGGATATCATAGGATATAGGTCTTTTGCTTTCCGACTTACCTCATGTTTTGTGATTATCTCCAGGCTCATCTCTGGTGCCTCAAAGAGCAGTGTTTCATTGTTTTCCATGGCTAATATTCCATTGTGTACATGGACTCCTTCTTCTTTATCCATTCACCTGTTGATGGACATTTTGGTTGCTTCCCATCTTGGCTATTTTGAATAAGGCTGCAGTGCAGCCTTTGCAGCCTGTGTCTTTTCGATCCTGGTCTTCTCAGGTGAGAGGCCCAGTGGTGTGCCTGTTGCATTGAGTGGTACCTCAATTTTCACTTTTCAACGCAGTTCCTTTTGGTACTCCTTACTGGCTGTTAACCACTTTACATCTCACCAGCACCTAGAGGTTACACAGTTCTCTACAACCCCGTCAGCATTTATTGTTGGTAGACTTTTTGCTGACGGTCAGTCGACAGGTGTGAGTTGAAACCTTTTGGTTGATTAGATTGCATGAGTCTAATCATTCCTGAGGTTGAGCTTTTACCCATTTTCCTGTTTTTTTGTTTAAAGAGAGTGAGGAATACTTACCTCTGCATACTATCTTCTTGAAACATTCGCCTGTTTTGAATTTCTTTTGTCCATTCCCCACCTGAGCACAATTTTTGACGGCAGGTGTCCTTTACAGCCCTGAGCCCTTGTGAATTTTAAGTGACCAGTAGCTGTGGGTTTCAAGCTGCTCTTGCGGGAAACGGCCACAAGGGGGCAGCATTTCTCCTTTACCAAATCTGGTCACTAGGGCAACAGAGCCTTAATGGAAGTCGTGTTCTAGGTTGTAAAGTACAATGGAATGTGCCGGGAAAAAGCCCTTTAAGTGTATGTGTCATTCCTTCTTGTTTGTATTTTTAACAAAATTTTTATTCTTTATCACAGCAAATTCGATTACAATGGTTTGTTTGGTCTAGGTGTGCAAGATGTGGTTCCTTCACACATATACATATATCTATTCTTCTTTGGAATCTTTTCCCGTGTAGGTTATGACACAATGTTGAGTAGTCTTCTCTTGGTATTCTGTAGGTCTTTGGTGATTATATATTTCACGTGTGTTTGTATATCTCTGTTCACCTCAATATGGTAATGTACCCAATCCTCACACCTTTCCATTTGGTGAACCTTAAGTTTTTGTACTGAATCTGTGATTGCCTTTCTCTGTGGAAGTATCTTCGTTTGTATCAATTTTTAGGTAACACCTCTATGTGGTATGATAGGATATGTGTCTTTCGCTTTCTCACTTACTCCAAGTTGCGTGATTACTTCTAGAGTCATCTATGGTGCTGCAAATGGCATTGTTTCATTTTATCGCTAGCTCATAATCCATCTGTACATGTAGCAGTTCTTCTTTGTCCACCCATCTGTCGGTGGACTTTTTGGTGACTTCCATATCTTGGCTATGGTAATACTGTGCAATGCAGATTTGCCTGCCTCTTTCTTTCCAATTCTGTCTTCTTAGGTTATAGGTCCAGGAATAAGCCTCTGGATCGTACGGTAGCTCAATGTTTACCTTTTAACGGCACCTCCACTCTGCTCTCATGAGTGGCTCTCTCCAGGTTACATCCCACTTAAAGTGGAGGGTTTGCATTTCTCCACAGCACCTTCAGCATTTATTCTTTGTGGTTTTTTACTGATGGTTATTCTGACTGGTGTGAGCTGATACGTCTTTGTGGCTGAATTTGCATGTGTCTCATGATCCATTAAAACTGAGCTTTAAGGCAGGTCCTTTTCATTTTTCAGGCTGTGAGTACAGCTTAGTTCTTCAAAGTGTTTTCTTAAAGTATGTATGTCATAATTTTAAAATTTTTTCGCCATTACCTCCCTGAAGACATTTTGCGGTGACCATTAGCACAGGCTTAAACCTGCGTTTGCAGGTAACGGCCAGAGGGTGGCAGTCTTTCTACGTTCCCCATGCTGGTACTAGGGCAACAGGCCTTCCGGCCAGTGGTGTTCCTCGGTTATAAATTAGAGTGGATTGTGCCTGAAGAAACCCACAAATGCTGATGTCTCCTTACTTATGTTTGTCTTTTAAATTTACCTTATATTTATTATTGGAGCAATATTACATTGTGTACATGGAACAGTTCTTCTTGGTGCGTTCCTCTGTTGATGGACATTTTCATTGCTTCCAAATGTTGGCTATGGTCAATATGGCTGGAGTGCAGGATTGCCAGCCTGTGACGTTTTGATTCTCATTTTCTCAGGGGATAGGCCCAGCAGTGGGTATGACTGATTGACGGGTAGCTCAGTGTTTACCTTTTCAAGGCACTTCCATTGTGTTTTCATTAGTGGCTCTTACCACGTCCCCCTTAGGGCCGAGTGTACGCATTCCTCCACAGTCCCTTCAGCATTTATTTTTTGAAACATTTTTGCTGATGGCCATTCTGACTGCTGTGAGCTGATAGGTTTTTGTAATTTGGGTTTGCATGTCTTTAAAAATTCCTAAAATATATCATTTTCCCACACCTTTTTCTTTCCTCTTCTTTAAAGGAAAAGCTGTGAGTACCACATAGCTCTTGAAATTGTCTTCTTGGAAGGTTGCCCTCTTTTGAAATTTTTGCTCCATTTTTGATCCCAGGATTTATTTGGAGGGCAGGTGTCATTTACAGAATGGCAAGTTGGTGAATATTTAGTGACCTTTAGCAGTGGGTTGAAAGCTGCTGTTGTGGGAAATGGCCACAAGGAGGCAGCATTTCTCCATTCCCAAATCTGAGTACTAGGGCAGCAGAGCCTTTCTGGAAGTCGTGTTCCTAGGTTGTAAATTAGAATGGAATGTGCCAGGAGAAACCCCCATAAGTTTAGGTCTCATTACTTCTTGTTTTTGTTAATTTTTTTAATCGGGGTAAGGACTAGAATATTGTTTGTCCTAGGGGTACACAATCTGGTTCATTTGTACATTATATATGTCTACTCTACAGATCCTCTTCCCATGTAAAATATTACAGAGTGTTCTGTAGACCTCCCTTGCTATATGGTCGGTCGTTTTGAAATATGTATATAATATGTATTTGGATATGTATAGTAACACTAATCTCATTTATCCATTCCCCCCACCTTTCCTTTTAGATGAGCATAGTTGGTTTTCTAAGTCTGTGAGTGTCTTTCTCTGTGGAAATATGTTCATTTGTGTCAGTGATTAGATAACGCCTCTAAGGGATATCATAGGATATAGGTCTTTTGCTTTCCGACTTACCTCATGTTTTGTGATTATCTCCAGGCTCATCTCTGGTGCCTCAAAGAGCAGTGTTTCATTGTTTTCCATGGCTAATATTCCACTGTGTACATGGACTCCTTCTTCTTTATCCATTCACCTGTTGATGGACATTTTGGTTGCTTCCCATCTTGGCTATTTTGAATAAGGCTGCAGTGCAGCCTTTGCAGCCTGTGTCTTTTCGATCCTGGTCTTCTCAGGTGAGAGGCCCAGTGGTGTGCCTGTTGCATTGAGTGGTACCTCAATTTTCACTTTTCAACGCAGTTCCTTTTGGTACTCCTTACTGGCTGTTAACCACTTTACATCTCACCAGCACCTAGAGGTTACACAGTTCTCTACAACCCCGTCAGCATTTATTGTTGGTAGACTTTTTGCTGACGGTCAGTCGACAGGTGTGAGTTGAAACCTTTTGGTTGATTAGATTGCATGAGTCTAATCATTCCTGAGGTTGAGCTTTTACCCATTTTCCTGTTTTTTTGTTTAAAGAGAGTGAGGAATACTTACCTCTGCATACTATCTTCTTGAAACATTCGCCTGTTTTGAATTTCTTTTGTCCATTCCCCACCTGAGCACAATTTTTGACGGCAGGTGTCCTTTACAGCCCTGAGCCCTTGTGAATTTTAAGTGACCAGTAGCTGTGGGTTTAAAGCTGCTCTTGCGGGAAACGGCCACAAGGGGGCAGCATTTCTCCTTTACCAAATCTGGTCACTAGGGCAACAGAGCCTTAATGGAAGTCGTGTTCTAGGTTGTAAAGTACAATGGAATGTGCCGGGAAAAAGCCCTTTAAGTGTATGTGTCATTCCTTCTTGTTTGTATTTTTAACAAAATTTTTATTCTTTATCACAGCAAATTCGATTACAATGGTTTGTTTGGTCTAGGTGTGCAAGATGTGGTTCCTTCACACATATACATATATCTATTCTTCTTTGGAATCTTTTCCCGTGTAGGTTATGACACAATGTTGAGTAGTCTTCTCTTGGTATTCTGTAGGTCTTTGGTGATTATATATTTCACGTGTGTTTGTATATCTCTGTTCACCTCAATATGGTAATGTACCCAATCCTCACACCTTTCCATTTGGTGAACCTTAAGTTTTTGTACTGAATCTGTGATTGCCTTTCTCTGTGGAAGTATCTTCGTTTGTATCAATTTTTAGGTAACACCTCTATGTGGTATGATAGGATATGTGTCTTTCGCTTTCTCACTTACTCCAAGTTGCGTGATTACTTCTAGAGTCATCTATGGTGCTGCAAATGGCATTGTTTCATTTTATCGCTAGCTCATAATCCATCTGTACATGTAGCAGTTCTTCTTTGTCCACCCATCTGTCGGTGGACTTTTTGGTGACTTCCATATCTTGGCTATGGTAATACTGTGCAATGCAGATTTGCCTGCCTCTTTCTTTCCAATTCTGTCTTCTTAGGTTATAGGTCCAGGAATAAGCCTCTGGATCGTACGGTAGCTCAATGTTTACCTTTTAACGGCACCTCCACTCTGCTCTCATGAGTGGCTCTCTCCAGGTTACATCCCACTTAAAGTGGAGGGTTTGCATTTCTCCACAGCACCTTCAGCATTTATTCTTTGAGGTTTTTTACTGATGGTTATTCTGACTGGTGTGAGCTGATACGTCTTTGTGGCTGAATTTGCATGTGTCTCATGATCCATTAAAACTGAGCTTTAAGGCAGGTCCTTTTCATTTTTCAGGCTGTGAGTACCGCTTAGTTCTTCAAAGTGTTTTCTTAAAGTATGTATGTCATAATTTTAAAATTTTTTCGCCATTACCTCCCTGAAGACATTTTGCGGTGACCATTAGCACAGGCTTAAACCTGCGTTTGCAGGTAACGGCCAGAGGGTGGCGGTCTTTCTACGTTCCCCATGCTGGTACTAGGGCAACAGGCCTTCCGGCCAGTGGTGTTCCTCGGTTATAAATTAGAGTGGATTGTGCCTGAAGAAACCCACAAATGCTGATGTCTCCTTACTTATGTTTGTCTTTTAAATTTACCTTATATTTATTATTGGAGCAATATTACATTGTGTACATGGAACAGTTCTTCTTGGTGCGTTCCTCTGTTGATGGACATTTTCATTGCTTCCAAATGTTGGCTATGGTCAATATGGCTGGAGTGCAGGATTGCCAGCCTGTGACGTTTTGATTCTCATTTTCTCAGGGGATAGGCCCAGCAGTGGGTATGACTGATTGACGGGTAGCTCAGTGTTTACCTTTTCAAGGCACTTCCATTGTGTTTTCATTAGTGGCTCTTAGCACGTCCCCCTTAGGGCCGAGTGTACGCATTCCTCCACAGTCCCTTCAGCATTTATTTTTTGAAACATTTTTGCTGATGGCCATTCTGACTGCTGTGAGCTGATAGGTTTTTGTAATTTGGGTTTGCATGTCTTTAAAAATTCCTAAAATATATCATTTTCCCACACCTTTTTCTTTCCTCTTCTTTAAAGGAAAAGCTGTGAGTACCACATAGCTCTTGAAATTGTCTTCTTGGAAGGTTGCCCTCTTTTGAAATTTTTGCTCCATTTTTGATCCCAGGATTTATTTGGAGGGCAGGTGTCATTTACAGAATGGCAAGTTGGTGAATATTTAGTGACCTTTAGCAGTGGGTTGAAAGCTGCTGTTGTGGGAAATGGCCACAAGGAGGCAGCATTTCTCCATTCCCAAATCTGAGTACTAGGGCAGCAGAGCCTTTCTGGAAGTCGTGTTCCTAGGTTGTAAATTAGAATGGAATGTGCCAGGAGAAACCCCCATAAGTTTAGGTCTCATTACTTCTTGTTTTTGTTAATTTTTTTAATCGGGGTAAGGACTAGAATATTGTTTGTCCTAGGGGTACACAATCTGGTTCATTTGTACATTATATATGTCTACTCTACAGATCCTCTTCCCATGTAAAATATTACAGAGTGTTCTGTAGACCTCCCTTGCTATATGGTCGGTCGTTTTGAAATATGTATATAATATGTATTTGGATATGTATAGTAACACTAATCTCATTTATCCATTCCCCCCACCTTTCCTTTTAGATGAGCATAGTTGGTTTTCTAAGTCTGTGAGTGTCTTTCTCTGTGGAAATATGTTCATTTGTGTCAGTGATTAGATAACGCCTCTAAGGGATATCATAGGATATAGGTCTTTTGCTTTCCGACTTACCTCATGTTTTGTGATTATCTCCAGGCTCATCTCTGGTGCCTCAAAGAGCAGTGTTTCATTGTTTTCCATGGCTAATATTCCACTGTGTACATGGACTCCTTCTTCTTTATCCATTCACCTGTTGATGGACATTTTGGTTGCTTCCCATCTTGGCTATTTTGAATAAGGCTGCAGTGCAGCCTTTGCAGCCTGTGTCTTTTCGATCCTGGTCTTCTCAGGTGAGAGGCCCAGTGGTGTGCCTGTTGCATTGAGTGGTACCTCAATTTTCACTTTTCAACGCAGTTCCTTTTGGTACTCCTTACTGGCTGTTAACCACTTTACATCTCACCAGCACCTAGAGGTTACACAGTTCTCTACAACCCCGTCAGCATTTATTGTTGGTAGACTTTTTGCTGACGGTCAGTCGACAGGTGTGAGTTGAAACCTTTTGGTTGATTAGATTGCATGAGTCTAATCATTCCTGAGGTTGAGCTTTTACCCATTTTCCTGTTTTTTTGTTTAAAGAGAGTGAGGAATACTTACCTCTGCATACTATCTTCTTGAAACATTCGCCTGTTTTGAATTTCTTTTGTCCATTCCCCACCTGAGCACAATTTTTGACGGCAGGTGTCCTTTACAGCCCTGAGCCCTTGTGAATTTTAAGTGACCAGTAGCTGTGGGTTTAAAGCTGCTCTTGCGGGAAACGGCCACAAGGGGGCAGCATTTCTCCTTTACCAAATCTGGTCACTAGGGCAACAGAGCCTTAATGGAAGTCGTGTTCTAGGTTGTAAAGTACAATGGAATGTGCCGGGAAAAAGCCCTTTAAGTGTATGTGTCATTCCTTCTTGTTTGTATTTTTAACAAAATTTTTATTCTTTATCACAGCAAATTCGATTACAATGGTTTGTTTGGTCTAGGTGTGCAAGATGTGGTTCCTTCACACATATACATATATCTATTCTTCTTTGGAATCTTTTCCCGTGTAGGTTATGACACAATGTTGAGTAGTCTTCTCTTGGTATTCTGTAGGTCTTTGGTGATTATATATTTCACGTGTGTTTGTATATCTCTGTTCACCTCAATATGGTAATGTACCCAATCCTCACACCTTTCCATTTGGTGAACCTTAAGTTTTTGTACTGAATCTGTGATTGCCTTTCTCTGTGGAAGTATCTTCGTTTGTATCAATTTTTAGGTAACACCTCTATGTGGTATGATAGGATATGTGTCTTTCGCTTTCTCACTTACTCCAAGTTGCGTGATTACTTCTAGAGTCATCTATGGTGCTGCAAATGGCATTGTTTCATTTTATCGCTAGCTCATAATCCATCTGTACATGTAGCAGTTCTTCTTTGTCCACCCATCTGTCGGTGGACTTTTTGGTGACTTCCATATCTTGGCTATGGTAATACTGTGCAATGCAGATTTGCCTGCCTCTTTCTTTCCAATTCTGTCTTCTTAGGTTATAGGTCCAGGAATAAGCCTCTGGATCGTACGGTAGCTCAATGTTTACCTTTTAACGGCACCTCCACTCTGCTCTCATGAGTGGCTCTCTCCAGGTTACATCCCACTTAAAGTGGAGGGTTTGCATTTCTCCACAGCACCTTCAGCATTTATTGTTTGTGGTTTTTTACTGATGGTTATTCTGACTGGTGTGAGCTGATACGTCTTTGTGGCTGAATTTGCATGTGTCTCATGATCCATTAAAACTGAGCTTTAAGGCAGGTCCTTTTCATTTTTCAGGCTGTGAGTACCGCTTAGTTCTTCAAAGTGTTTTCTTAAAGTATGTATGTCATAATTTTAAAATTTTTTGGCCATTACCTCCCTGAAGACATTTTGCGGTGACCATTAGCACAGGCTTAAACCTGCGTTTGCAGGTAACGGCCAGAGGGTGGCGGTCTTTCTACGTTCCCCATGCTGGTACTAGGGCAACAGGCCTTCCGGCCAGTGGTGTTCCTCGGTTATAAATTAGAGTGGATTGTGCCTGAAGAAACCCACAAATGCTGATGTCTCCTTACTTATGTTTGTCTTTTAAATTTACCTTATATTTATTATTGGAGCAATATTACATTGTGTACATGGAAGAGTTCTTCTTGGTGCGTTCCTCTGTTGATGGACATTTTCATTGCTTCCAAATGTTGGCTATGGTCAATATGGCTGGAGTGCAGGATTGCCAGCCTGTGACGTTTTGATTCTCATTTTCTCAGGGGATAGGCCCAGCAGTGGGTATGACTGATTGACGGGTAGCTCAGTGTTTACCTTTTCAAGGCACTTCCATTGTGTTTTCATTAGTGGCTCTTACCACGTCCCCCTTAGGGCCGAGTGTACGCATTCCTCCACAGTCCCTTCAGCATTTATTTTTTGAAACATTTTTGCTGATGGCCATTCTGACTGCTGTGAGCTGATAGGTTTTTGTAATTTGGGTTTGCATGTCTTTAAAAATTCCTAAAATATATCATTTTCCCACACCTTTTTCTTTCCTCTTCTTTAAAGGAAAAGCTGTGAGTACCACATAGCTCTTGAAATTGTCTTCTTGGAAGGTTGCCCTCTTTTGAAATTTTTGCTCCATTTTTGATCCCAGGATTTATTTGGAGGGCAGGTGTCATTTACAGAATGGCAAGTTGGTGAATATTTAGTGACCTTTAGCAGTGGGTTGAAAGCTGCTGTTGTGGGAAATGGCCACAAGGAGGCAGCATTTCTCCATTCCCAAATCTGAGTACTAGGGCAGCAGAGCCTTTCTGGAAGTCGCGTTCCTAGGTTGTAAATTAGAATGGAATGTGCCAGGAGAAACCCCCATAAGTTTAGGTCTCATTACTTCTTGTTTTTGTTAATTTTTTTAATCGGGGTAAGGACTAGAATATTGTTTGTCCTAGGGGTACACAATCTGGTTCATTTGTACATTATATATGTCTACTCTACAGATCCTCTTCCCATGTAAAATATTACAGAGTGTTCTGTAGACCTCCCTTGCTATATGGTCGGTCGTTTTGAAATATGTATATAATATGTATTTGGATATGTATAGTAACACTAATCTCATTTATCCATTCCCCCCACCTTTCCTTTTAGATGAGCATAGTTGGTTTTCTAAGTCTGTGAGTGTCTTTCTCTGTGGAAATATGTTCATTTGTGTCAGTGATTAGATAACGCCTCTAAGGGATATCATAGGATATAGGTCTTTTGCTTTCCGACTTACCTCATGTTTTGTGATTATCTCCAGGCTCATCTCTGGTGCCTCAAAGAGCAGTGTTTCATTGTTTTCCATGGCTAATATTCCACTGTGTACATGGACTCCTTCTTCTTTATCCATTCACCTGTTGATGGACATTTTGGTTGCTTCCCATCTTGGCTATTTTGAATAAGGCTGCAGTGCAGCCTTTGCAGCCTGTGTCTTTTCGATCCTGGTCTTCTCAGGTGAGAGGCCCAGTGGTGTGCCTGTTGCATTGAGTGGTACCTCAATTTTCACTTTTCAACGCAGTTCCTTTTGGTACTCCTTACTGGCTGTTAACCACTTTACATCTCACCAGCACCTAGAGGTTACACAGTTCTCTACAACCCCGTCAGCATTTATTGTTGGTAGACTTTTTGCTGACGGTCAGTCGACAGGTGTGAGTTGAAACCTTTTGGTTGATTAGATTGCATGAGTCTAATCATTCCTGAGGTTGAGCTTTTACCCATTTTCCTGTTTTTTTGTTTAAAGAGAGTGAGGAATACTTACCTCTGCATACTATCTTCTTGAAACATTCGCCTGTTTTGAATTTCTTTTGTCCATTCCCCACCTGAGCACAATTTTTGACGGCAGGTGTCCTTTACAGCCCTGAGCCCTTGTGAATTTTAAGTGACCAGTAGCTGTGGGTTTAAAGCTGCTCTTGCGGGAAACGGCCACAAGGGGGCAGCATTTCTCCTTTACCAAATCTGGTCACTAGGGCAACAGAGCCTTAATGGAAGTCGTGTTCTAGGTTGTAAAGTACAATGGAATGTGCCGGGAAAAAGCCCTTTAAGTGTATGTGTCATTCCTTCTTGTTTGTATTTTTAACAAAATTTTTATTCTTTATCACAGCAAATTCGATTACAATGGTTTGTTTGGTCTAGGTGTGCAAGATGTGGTTCCTTCACACATATACATATATCTATTCTTCTTTGGAATCTTTTCCCGTGTAGGTTATGACACAATGTTGAGTAGTCTTCTCTTGGTATTCTGTAGGTCTTTGGTGATTATATATTTCACGTGTGTTTGTATATCTCTGTTCACCTCAATATGGTAATGTACCCAATCCTCACACCTTTCCATTTGGTGAACCTTAAGTTTTTGTACTGAATCTGTGATTGCCTTTCTCTGTGGAAGTATCTTCGTTTGTATCAATTTTTAGGTAACACCTCTATGTGGTATGATAGGATATGTGTCTTTCGCTTTCTCACTTACTCCAAGTTGCGTGATTACTTCTAGAGTCATCTATGGTGCTGCAAATGGCATTGTTTCATTTTATCGCTAGCTCATAATCCATCTGTACATGTAGCAGTTCTTCTTTGTCCACCCATCTGTCGGTGGACTTTTTGGTGACTTCCATATCTTGGCTATGGTAATACTGTGCAATGCAGATTTGCCTGCCTCTTTCTTTCCAATTCTGTCTTCTTAGGTTATAGGTCCAGGAATAAGCCTCTGGATCGTACGGTAGCTCAATGTTTACCTTTTAACGGCACCTCCACTCTGCTCTCATGAGTGGCTCTCTCCAGGTTACATCCCACTTAAAGTGGAGGGTTTGCATTTCTCCACAGCACCTTCAGCATTTATTGTTTGTGGTTTTTTACTGATGGTTATTCTGACTGGTGTGAGCTGATACGTCTTTGTGGCTGAATTTGCATGTGTCTCATGATCCATTAAAACTGAGCTTTAAGGCAGGTCCTTTTCATTTTTCAGGCTGTGAGTACCGCTTAGTTCTTCAAAGTGTTTTCTTAAAGTATGTATGTCATAATTTTAAAATTTTTTGGCCATTACCTCCCTGAAGACATTTTGCGGTGACCATTAGCACAGGCTTAAACCTGCGTTTGCAGGTAACGGCCAGAGGGTGGCGGTCTTTCTACGTTCCCCATGCTGGTACTAGGGCAACAGGCCTTCCGGCCAGTGGTGTTCCTCGGTTATAAATTAGAGTGGATTGTGCCTGAAGAAACCCACAAATGCTGATGTCTCCTTACTTATGTTTGTCTTTTAAATTTACCTTATATTTATTATTGGAGCAATATTACATTGTGTACATGGAACAGTTCTTCTTGGTGCGTTCCTCTGTTGATGGACATTTTCATTGCTTCCAAATGTTGGCTATGGTCAATATGGCTGGAGTGCAGGATTGCCAGCCTGTGACGTTTTGATTCTCATTTTCTCAGGGGATAGGCCCAGCAGTGGGTATGACTGATTGACGGGTAGCTCAGTGTTTACCTTTTCAAGGCACTTCCATTGTGTTTTCATTAGTGGCTCTTACCACGTCCCCCTTAGGGCCGAGTGTACGCATTCCTCCACAGTCCCTTCAGCATTTATTTTTTGAAACATTTTTGCTGATGGCCATTCTGACTGCTGTGAGCTGATAGGTTTTTGTAATTTGGGTTTGCATGTCTTTAAAAATTCCTAAAATATATCATTTTCCCACACCTTTTTCTTTCCTCTTCTTTAAAGGAAAAGCTGTGAGTACCACATAGCTCTTGAAATTGTCTTCTTGGAAGGTTGCCCTCTTTTGAAATTTTTGCTCCATTTTTGATCCCAGGATTTATTTGGAGGGCAGGTGTCATTTACAGAATGGCAAGTTGGTGAATATTTAGTGACCTTTAGCAGTGGGTTGAAAGCTGCTGTTGTGGGAAATGGCCACAAGGAGGCAGCATTTCTCCATTCCCAAATCTGAGTACTAGGGCAGCAGAGCCTTTCTGGAAGTCGTGTTCCTAGGTTGTAAATTAGAATGGAATGTGCCAGGAGAAACCCCCATAAGTTTAGGTCTCATTACTTCTTGTTTTTGTTAATTTTTTTAATCGGGGTAAGGACTAGAATATTGTTTGTCCTAGGGGTACACAATCTGGTTCATTTGTACATTATATATGTCTACTCTACAGATCCTCTTCCCATGTAAAATATTACAGAGTGTTCTGTAGACCTCCCTTGCTATATGGTCGGTCGTTTTGAAATATGTATATAATATGTATTTGGATATGTATAGTAACACTAATCTCATTTATCCATTCCCCCCACCTTTCCTTTTAGATGAGCATAGTTGGTTTTCTAAGTCTGTGAGTGTCTTTCTCTGTGGAAATATGTTCATTTGTGTCAGTGATTAGATAACGCCTCTAAGGGATATCATAGGATATAGGTCTTTTGCTTTCCGACTTACCTCATGTTTTGTGATTATCTCCAGGCTCATCTCTGGTGCCTCAAAGAGCAGTGTTTCATTGTTTTCCATGGCTAATATTCCACTGTGTACATGGACTCCTTCTTCTTTATCCATTCACCTGTTGATGGACATTTTGGTTGCTTCCCATCTTGGCTATTTTGAATAAGGCTGCAGTGCAGCCTTTGCAGCCTGTGTCTTTTCGATCCTGGTCTTCTCAGGTGAGAGGCCCAGTGGTGTGCCTGTTGCATTGAGTGGTACCTCAATTTTCACTTTTCAACGCAGTTCCTTTTGGTACTCCTTACTGGCTGTTAACCACTTTACATCTCACCAGCACCTAGAGGTTACACAGTTCTCTACAACCCCGTCAGCATTTATTGTTGGTAGACTTTTTGCTGACGGTCAGTCGACAGGTGTGAGTTGAAACCTTTTGGTTGATTAGATTGCATGAGTCTAATCATTCCTGAGGTTGAGCTTTTACCCATTTTCCTGTTTTTTTGTTTAAAGAGAGTGAGGAATACTTACCTCTGCATACTATCTTCTTGAAACATTCGCCTGTTTTGAATTTCTTTTGTCCATTCCCCACCTGAGCACAATTTTTGACGGCAGGTGTCCTTTACAGCCCTGAGCCCTTGTGAATTTTAAGTGACCAGTAGCTGTGGGTTTAAAGCTGCTCTTGCGGGAAACGGCCACAAGGGGGCAGCATTTCTCCTTTACCAAATCTGGTCACTAGGGCAACAGAGCCTTAATGGAAGTCGTGTTCTAGGTTGTAAAGTACAATGGAATGTGCCGGGAAAAAGCCCTTTAAGTGTATGTGTCATTCCTTCTTGTTTGTATTTTTAACAAAATTTTTATTCTTTATCACAGCAAATTCGATTACAATGGTTTGTTTGGTCTAGGTGTGCAAGACGTGGTTCCTTCACACATATACATATATCTATTCTTCTTTGGAATCTTTTCCCGTGTAGGTTATGACACAATGTTGAGTAGTCTTCTCTTGGTATTCTGTAGGTCTTTGGTGATTATATATTTCACGTGTGTTTGTATATCTCTGTTCACCTCAATATGGTAATGTACCCAATCCTCACACCTTTCCATTTGGTGAACCTTAAGTTTTTGTACTGAATCTGTGATTGCCTTTCTCTGTGGAAGTATCTTCGTTTGTATCAATTTTTAGGTAACACCTCTATGTGGTATGATAGGATATGTGTCTTTCGCTTTCTCACTTACTCCAAGTTGCGTGATTACTTCTAGAGTCATCTATGGTGCTGCAAATGGCATTGTTTCATTTTATCGCTAGCTCATAATCCATCTGTACATGTAGCAGTTCTTCTTTGTCCACCCATCTGTCGGTGGACTTTTTGGTGACTTCCATATCTTGGCTATGGTAATACTGTGCAATGCAGATTTGCCTGCCTCTTTCTTTCCAATTCTGTCTTCTTAGGTTATAGGTCCAGGAATAAGCCTCTGGATCGTACGGTAGCTCAATGTTTACCTTTTAATGGCACCTCCACTCTGCTCTCATGAGTGGCTCTCTCCAGGTTACATCCCACTTAAAGTGGAGGGTTTGCATTTCTCCACAGCACCTTCAGCATTTATTGTTTGTGGTTTTTTACTGATGGTTATTCTGACTGGTGTGAGCTGATACGTCTTTGTGGCTGAATTTGCATGTGTCTCATGATCCATTAAAACTGAGCTTTAAGGCAGGTCCTTTTCATTTTTCAGGCTGTGAGTACCGCTTAGTTCTTCAAAGTGTTTTCTTAAAGTATGTATGTCATAATTTTAAAATTTTTTGGCCATTACCTCCCTGAAGACATTTTGCGGTGACCATTAGCACAGGCTTAAACCTGCGTTTGCAGGTAACGGCCAGAGGGTGGCGGTCTTTCTACGTTCCCCATGCTGGTACTAGGGCAACAGGCCTTCCGGCCAGTGGTGTTCCTCGGTTATAAATTAGAGTGGATTGTGCCTGAAGAAACCCACAAATGCTGATGTCTCCTTACTTATGTTTG
The DNA here is from genome assembly GCF_028021215.1 of Eschrichtius robustus. Taxonomy (NCBI): domain Eukaryota; kingdom Metazoa; phylum Chordata; class Mammalia; order Artiodactyla; family Eschrichtiidae; genus Eschrichtius; species Eschrichtius robustus. Next base: position 107,883,876 of record NC_090828.1, read on the forward strand.
TCTTTTAAATTTACCTTATATTTATTATTGGAGCAATATTACATTGTGTACATGGAACAGTTCTTCTTGGTGCGTTCCTCTGTTGATGGACATTTTCATTGCTTCCAAATGTTGGCTATGGTCAATATGGCTGGAGTGCAGGATTGCCAGCCTGTGACGTTTTGATTCTCATTTTCTCAGGGGATAGGCCCAGCAGTGGGTATGACTGATTGACGGGTAGCTCAGTGTTTACCTTTTCAAGGCACTTCCATTGTGTTTTCATTAGTGGCTCTTACCATGTCCCCCTTAGGGCCGAGTGTACGCATTCCTCCACAGTCCCTTCAGCATTTATTTTTTGAAACATTTTTGCTGATGGCCATTCTGACTGCTGTGAGCTGATAGGTTTTTGTAATTTGGGTTTGCATGTCTTTAAAAATTCCTAAAATATATCATTTTCCCACACCTTTTTCTTTCCTCTTCTTTAAAGGAAAAGCTGTGAGTACCACATAGCTCTTGAAATTGTCTTCTTGGAAGGTTGCCCTCTTTTGAAATTTTTGCTCCATTTTTGATCCCAGGATTTATTTGGAGGGCAGGTGTCATTTACAGAATGGCAAGTTGGTGAATATTTAGTGACCTTTAGCAGTGGGTTGAAAGCTGCTGTTGTGGGAAATGGCCACAAGGAGGCAGCATTTCTCCATTCCCAAATCTGAGTACTAGTGCAGCAGAGCCTTTGTGGAAGTCGTGTTCCTAGGTTGTAAATTAGAATGGAATGTGCCAGGAGAAACCCCCATAAGTTTAGGTCTCATTACTTCTTGTTTTTGTTAATTTTTTTAATCGGGGTAAGGACTAGAATATTGTTTGTCCTAGGGGTACACAATCTGGTTCATTTGTACATTATATATGTCTACTCTACAGATCCTCTTCCCATGTAAAATATTACAGAGTGTTCTGTAGACCTCCCTTGCTATATGGTCGGTCGTTTTGAAATATGTATATAATATGTATTTGGATATGTATAGTAACACTAATCTCATTTATCCATTCCCCCCACCTTTCCTTTTAGATGAGCATAGTTGGTTTTCTAAGTCTGTGAGTGTCTTTCTCTGTGGAAATATGTTCATTTGTGTCAGTGATTAGATAACGCCTCTAAGGGATATCATAGGATATAGGTCTTTTGCTTTCCGACTTACCTCATGTTTTGTGATTATCTCCAGGCTCATCTCTGGTGCCTCAAAGAGCAGTGTTTCATTGTTTTCCATGGCTAATATTCCACTGTGTACATGGACTCCTTCTTCTTTATCCATTCACCTGTTGATGGACATTTTGGTTGCTTCCCATCTTGGCTATTTTGAATAAGGCTGCAGTGCAGCCTTTGCAGCCTGTGTCTTTTCGATCCTGGTCTTCTCAGGTGAGAGGCCCAGTGGTGTGCCTGTTGCATTGAGTGGTACCTCAATTTTCACTTTTCAACGCAGTTCCTTTTGGTACTCCTTACTGGCTGTTAACCACTTTACATCTCACCAGCACCTAGAGGTTACACAGTTCTCTACAACCCCGTCAGCATTTATTGTTGGTAGACTTTTTGCTGACGGTCAGTCGACAGGTGTGAGTTGAAACCTTTTGGTTGATTAGATTGCATGAGTCTAATCATTCCTGAGGTTGAGCTTTTACCCATTTTCCTGTTTTTTTGTTTAAAGAGAGTGAGGAATACTTACCTCTGCATACTATCTTCTTGAAACATTCGCCTGTTTTGAATTTCTTTTGTCCATTCCCCACCTGAGCACAATTTTTGACGGCAGGTGTCCTTTACAGCCCTGAGCCCTTGTGAATTTTAAGTGACCAGTAGCTGTGGGTTTCAAGCTGCTCTTGCGGGAAACGGCCACAAGGGGGCAGCATTTCTCCTTTACCAAATCTGGTCACTAGGGCAACAGAGCCTTAATGGAAGTCGTGTTCTAGGTTGTAAAGTACAATGGAATGTGCCGGGAAAAAGCCCTTTAAGTGTATGTGTCATTCCTTCTTGTTTGTATTTTTAACAAAATTTTTATTCTTTATCACAGCAAATTCGATTACAATGGTTTGTTTGGTCTAGGTGTGCAAGATGTGGTTCCTTCACACATATACATATATCTATTCTTCTTTGGAATCTTTTCCCGTGTAGGTTATGACACAATGTTGAGTAGTCTTCTCTTGGTATTCTGTAGGTCTTTGGTGATTATATATTTCACGTGTGTTTGTATATCTCTGTTCACCTCAATATGGTAATGTACCCAATCCTCACACCTTTCCATTTGGTGAACCTTAAGTTTTTGTACTGAATCTGTGATTGCCTTTCTCTGTGGAAGTATCTTCGTTTGTATCAATTTTTAGGTAACACCTCTATGTGGTATGATAGGATATGTGTCTTTCGCTTTCTCACTTACTCCAAGTTGCGTGATTACTTCTAGAGTCATCTATGGTGCTGCAAATGGCATTGTTTCATTTTATCGCTAGCTCATAATCCATCTGTACATGTAGCAGTTCTTCTTTGTCCACCCATCTGTCGGTGGACTTTTTGGTGACTTCCATATCTTGGCTATGGTAATACTGTGCAATGCAGATTTGCCTGCCTCTTTCTTTCCAATTCTGTCTTCTTAGGTTATAGGTCCAGGAATAAGCCTCTGGATCGTACGGTAGCTCAATGTTTACCTTTTAACGGCACCTCCACTCTGCTCTCATGAGTGGCTCTCTCCAGGTTACATCCCACTTAAAGTGGAGGGTTTGCATTTCTCCACAGCACCTTCAGCATTTATTCTTTGTGGTTTTTTACTGATGGTTATTCTGACTGGTGTGAGCTGATACGTCTTTGTGGCTGAATTTGCATGTGTCTCATGATCCATTAAAACTGAGCTTTAAGGCAGGTCCTTTTCATTTTTCAGGCTGTGAGTACAGCTTAGTTCTTCAAAGTGTTTTCTTAAAGTATGTATGTCATAATTTTAAAATTTTTTCGCCATTACCTCCCTGAAGACATTTTGCGGTGACCATTAGCACAGGCTTAAACCTGCGTTTGCAGGTAACGGCCAGAGGGTGGCAGTCTTTCTACGTTCCCCATGCTGGTACTAGGGCAACAGGCCTTCCGGCCAGTGGTGTTCCTCGGTTATAAATTAGAGTGGATTGTGCCTGAAGAAACCCACAAATGCTGATGTCTCCTTACTTATGTTTGTCTTTTAAATTTACCTTATATTTATTATTGGAGCAATATTACATTGTGTACATGGAACAGTTCTTCTTGGTGCGTTCCTCTGTTGATGGACATTTTCATTGCTTCCAAATGTTGGCTATGGTCAATATGGCTGGAGTGCAGGATTGCCAGCCTGTGACGTTTTGATTCTCATTTTCTCAGGGGATAGGCCCAGCAGTGGGTATGACTGATTGACGGGTAGCTCAGTGTTTACCTTTTCAAGGCACTTCCATTGTGTTTTCATTAGTGGCTCTTACCACGTCCCCCTTAGGGCCGAGTGTACGCATTCCTCCACAGTCCCTTCAGCATTTATTTTTTGAAACATTTTTGCTGATGGCCATTCTGACTGCTGTGAGCTGATAGGTTTTTGTAATTTGGGTTTGCATGTCTTTAAAAATTCCTAAAATATATCATTTTCCCACACCTTTTTCTTTCCTCTTCTTTAAAGGAAAAGCTGTGAGTACCACATAGCTCTTGAAATTGTCTTCTTGGAAGGTTGCCCTCTTTTGAAATTTTTGCTCCATTTTTGATCCCAGGATTTATTTGGAGGGCAGGTGTCATTTACAGAATGGCAAGTTGGTGAATATTTAGTGACCTTTAGCAGTGGGTTGAAAGCTGCTGTTGTGGGAAATGGCCACAAGGAGGCAGCATTTCTCCATTCCCAAATCTGAGTACTAGGGCAGCAGAGCCTTTCTGGAAGTCGTGTTCCTAGGTTGTAAATTAGAATGGAATGTGCCAGGAGAAACCCCCATAAGTTTAGGTCTCATTACTTCTTGTTTTTGTTATTTTTTTTAATCGGGGTAAGGACTAGAATATTGTTTGTCCTAGGGGTACACAATCTGGTTCATTTGTACATTATATATGTCTACTCTACAGATCCTCTTCCCATGTAAAATATTACAGAGTGTTCTGTAGACCTCCCTTGCTATATGGTCGGTCGTTTTGAAATATGTATATAATATGTATTTGGATATGTATAGTAACACTAATCTCATTTATCCATTCCCCCCACCTTTCCTTTTAGATGAGCATAGTTGGTTTTCTAAGTCTGTGAGTGTCTTTCTCTGTGGAAATATGTTCATTTGTGTCAGTGATTAGATAACGCCTCTAAGGGATATCATAGGATATAGGTCTTTTGCTTTCCGACTTACCTCATGTTTTGTGATTATCTCCAGGCTCATCTCTGGTGCCTCAAAGAGCAGTGTTTCATTGTTTTCCATGGCTAATATTCCACTGTGTACATGGACTCCTTCTTCTTTATCCATTCACCTGTTGATGGACATTTTGGTTGCTTCCCATCTTGGCTATTTTGAATAAGGCTGCAGTGCAGCCTTTGCAGCCTGTGTCTTTTCGATCCTGGTCTTCTCAGGTGAGAGGCCCAGTGGTGTGCCTGTTGCATTGAGTGGTACCTCAATTTTCACTTTTCAACGCAGTTCCTTTTGGTACTCCTTACTGGCTGTTAACCACTTTACATCTCACCAGCACCTAGAGGTTACACAGTTCTCTACAACCCCGTCAGCATTTATTGTTGGTAGACTTTTTGCTGACGGTCAGTCGACAGGTGTGAGTTGAAACCTTTTGGTTGATTAGATTGCATGAGTCTAATCATTCCTGAGGTTGAGCTTTTACCCATTTTCCTGTTTTTTTGTTTAAAGAGAGTGAGGAATACTTACCTCTGCATACTATCTTCTTGAAACATTCGCCTGTTTTGAATTTCTTTTGTCCATTCCCCACCTGAGCACAATTTTTGACGGCAGGTGTCCTTTACAGCCCTGAGCCCTTGTGAATTTTAAGTGACCAGTAGCTGTGGGTTTCAAGCTGCTCTTGCGGGAAACGGCCACAAGGGGGCAGCATTTCTCCTTTACCAAATCTGGTCACTAGGGCAACAGAGCCTTAATGGAAGTCGTGTTCTAGGTTGTAAAGTACAATGGAATGTGCCGGGAAAAAGCCCTTTAAGTGTATGTGTCATTCCTTCTTGTTTGTATTTTTAACAAAATTTTTATTCTTTATCACAGCAAATTCGATTACAATGGTTTGTTTGGTCTAGGTGTGCAAGATGTGGTTCCTTCACACATATACATATATCTATTCTTCTTTGGAATCTTTTCCCGTGTAGGTTATGACACAATGTTGAGTAGTCTTCTCTTGGTATTCTGTAGGTCTTTGGTGATTATATATTTCACGTGTGTTTGTATATCTCTGTTCACCTCAATATGGTAATGTACCCAATCCTCACACCTTTCCATTTGGTGAACCTTAAGTTTTTGTACTGAATCTGTGATTGCCTTTCTCTGTGGAAGTATCTTCGTTTGTATCAATTTTTAGGTAACACCTCTATGTGGTATGATAGGATATGTGTCTTTCGCTTTCTCACTTACTCCAAGTTGCGTGATTACTTCTAGAGTCATCTATGGTGCTGCAAATGGCATTGTTTCATTTTATCGCTAGCTCATAATCCATCTGTACATGTAGCAGTTCTTCTTTGTCCACCCATCTGTCGGTGGACTTTTTGGTGACTTCCATATCTTGGCTATGGTAATACTGTGCAATGCAGATTTGCCTGCCTCTTTCTTTCCAATTCTGTCTTCTTAGGTTATAGGTCCAGGAATAAGCCTCTGGATCGTACGGTAGCTCAATGTTTACCTTTTAACGGCACCTCCACTCTGCTCTCATGAGTGGCTCTCTCCAGGTTACATCCCACTTAAAGTGGAGGGTTTGCATTTCTCCACAGCACCTTCAGCATTTATTCTTTGTGGTTTTTTACTGATGGTTATTCTGACTGGTGTGAGCTGATACGTCTTTGTGGCTGAATTTGCATGTGTCTCATGATCCATTAAAACTGAGCTTTAAGGCAGGTCCTTTTCATTTTTCAGGCTGTGAGTACAGCTTAGTTCTTCAAAGTGTTTTCTTAAAGTATGTATGTCATAATTTTAAAATTTTTTGGCCATTACCTCCCTGAAGACATTTTGCGGTGACCATTAGCACAGGCTTAAACCTGCGTTTGCAGGTAACGGCCAGAGGGTGGCAGTCTTTCTACGTTCCCCATGCTGGTACTAGGGCAACAGGCCTTCCGGCCAGTGGTGTTCCTCGGTTATAAATTAGAGTGGATTGTGCCTGAAGAAACCCACAAATGCTGATGTCTCCTTACTTATGTTTGTCTTTTAAATTTACCTTATATTTATTATTGGAGCAATATTACATTGTGTACATGGAACAGTTCTTCTTGGTGCGTTCCTCTGTTGATGGACATTTTCATTGCTTCCAAATGTTGGCTATGGTCAATATGGCTGGAGTGCAGGATTGCCAGCCTGTGACGTTTTGATTCTCATTTTCTCAGGGGATAGGCCCAGCAGTGGGTATGACTGATTGACGGGTAGCTCAGTGTTTACCTTTTCAAGGCACTTCCATTGTGTTTTCATTAGTGGCTCTTAGCACGTCCCCCTTAGGGCCGAGTGTACGCATTCCTCCACAGTCCCTTCAGCATTTATTTTTTGAAACATTTTTGCTGATGGCCATTCTGACTGCTGTGAGCTGATAGGTTTTTGTAATTTGGGTTTGCATGTCTTTAAAAATTCCTAAAATATATCATTTTCCCACACCTTTTTCTTTCCTCTTCTTTAAAGGAAAAGCTGTGAGTACCACATAGCTCTTGAAATTGTCTTCTTGGAAGGTTGCCCTCTTTTGAAATTTTTGCTCCATTTTTGATCCCAGGATTTATTTGGAGGGCAGGTGTCATTTACAGAATGGCAAGTTGGTGAATATTTAGTGACCTTTAGCAGTGGGTTGAAAGCTGCTGTTGTGGGAAATGGCCACAAGGAGGCAGCATTTCTCCATTCCCAAATCTGAGTACTAGGGCAGCAGAGCCTTTCTGGAAGTCGTGTTCCTAGGTTGTAAATTAGAATGGAATGTGCCAGGAGAAACCCCCATAAGTTTAGGTCTCATTACTTCTTGTTTTTGTTAATTTTTTTAATCGGGGTAAGGACTAGAATATTGTTTGTCCTAGGGGTACACAATCTGGTTCATTTGTACATTATATATGTCTACTCTACAGATCCTCTTCCCATGTAAAATATTACAGAGTGTTCTGTAGACCTCCCTTGCTATATGGTCGGTCGTTTTGAAATATGTATATAATATGTATTTGGATATGTATAGTAACACTAATCTCATTTATCCATTCCCCCCACCTTTCCTTTTAGATGAGCATAGTTGGTTTTCTAAGTCTGTGAGTGTCTTTCTCTGTGGAAATATGTTCATTTGTGTCAGTGATTAGATAACGCCTCTAAGGGATATCATAGGATATAGGTCTTTTGCTTTCCGACTTACCTCATGTTTTGTGATTATCTCCAGGCTCATCTCTGGTGCCTCAAAGAGCAGTGTTTCATTGTTTTCCATGGCTAATATTCCACTGTGTACATGGACTCCTTCTTCTTTATCCATTCACCTGTTGATGGACATTTTGGTTGCTTCCCATCTTGGCTATTTTGAATAAGGCTGCAGTGCAGCCTTTGCAGCCTGTGTCTTTTCGATCCTGGTCTTCTCAGGTGAGAGGCCCAGTGGTGTGCCTGTTGCATTGAGTGGTACCTCAATTTTCACTTTTCAACGCAGTTCCTTTTGGTACTCCTTACTGGCTGTTAACCACTTTACATCTCACCAGCACCTAGAGGTTACACAGTTCTCTACAACCCCGTCAGCATTTATTGTTGGTAGACTTTTTGCTGACGGTCAGTCGACAGGTGTGAGTTGAAACCTTTTGGTTGATTAGATTGCATGAGTCTAATCATTCCTGAGGTTGAGCTTTTACCCATTTTCCTGTTTTTTTGTTTAAAGAGAGTGAGGAATACTTACCTCTGCATACTATCTTCTTGAAACATTCGCCTGTTTTGAATTTCTTTTGTCCATTCCCCACCTGAGCACAATTTTTGACGGCAGGTGTCCTTTACAGCCCTGAGCCCTTGTGAATTTTAAGTGACCAGTAGCTGTGGGTTTCAAGCTGCTCTTGCGGGAAACGGCCACAAGGGGGCAGCATTTCTCCTTTACCAAATCTGGTCACTAGGGCAACAGAGCCTTAATGGAAGTCGTGTTCTAGGTTGTAAAGTACAATGGAATGTGCCGGGAAAAAGCCCTTTAAGTGTATGTGTCATTCCTTCTTGTTTGTATTTTTAACAAAATTTTTATTATCACAGCAAATTCGATTACAATGGTTTGTTTGGTCTAGGTGTGCAAGATGTGGTTCCTTCACACATATACATATATCTATTCTTCTTTGGAATCTTTTCCCGTGTAGGTTATGACACAATGTTGAGTAGTCTTCTCTTGGTATTCTGTAGGTCTTTGGTGATTATATATTTCACGTGTGTTTGTATATCTCTGTTCACCTCAATATGGTAATGTACCCAATCCTCACACCTTTCCATTTGGTGAACCTTAAGTTTTTGTACTGAATCTGTGATTGCCTTTCTCTGTGGAAGTATCTTCGTTTGTATCAATTTTTAGGTAACACCTCTATGTGGTATGATAGGATATGTGTCTTTCGCTTTCTCACTTACTCCAAGTTGCGTGATTACTTCTAGAGTCATCTATGGTGCTGCAAATGGCATTGTTTCATTTTATCGCTAGCTCATAATCCATCTGTACATGTAGCAGTTCTTCTTTGTCCACCCATCTGTCGGTGGACTTTTTGGTGACTTCCATATCTTGGCTATGGTAATACTGTGCAATGCAGATTTGCCTGCCTCTTTCTTTCCAATTCTGTCTTCTTAGGTTATAGGTCCAGGAATAAGCCTCTGGATCGTACGGTAGCTCAATGTTTACCTTTTAACGGCACCTCCACTCTGCTCTCATGAGTGGCTCTCTCCAGGTTACATCCCACTTAAAGTGGAGGGTTTGCATTTCTCCACAGCACCTTCAGCATTTATTCTTTGTGGTTTTTTACTGATGGTTATTCTGACTGGTGTGAGCTGATACGTCTTTGTGGCTGAATTTGCATGTTTCTCATGATCCATTAAAACTGAGCTTTAAGGCAGGTCCTTTTCATTTTTCAGGCTGTGAGTACCGCTTAGTTCTTCAAAGTGTTTTCTTAAAGTATGTATGTCATAATTTTAAAATTTTTTCGCCATTACCTCCCTGAAGACATTTTGCGGTGACCATTAGCACAGGCTGAAACCTGCGTTTGCAGGTAACGGCCAGAGGGTGGCAGTCTTTCTACGTTCCCCATGCTGGTACTAGGGCAACAGGCCTTCCGGCCAGTGGTGTTCCTCGGTTATAAATTAGAGTGGATTGTGCCTGAAGAAACCCACAAATGCTGATGTCTCCTTACTTATGTTTGTCTTTTAAATTTACCTTATATTTATTATTGGAGCAATATTACATTGTGTACATGGAACAGTTCTTCTTGGTGCGTTCCTCTGTTGATGGACATTTTCATTGCTTCCAAATGTTGGCTATGGTCAATATGGCTGGAGTGCAGGATTGCCAGCCTGTGACGTTTTGATTCTCATTTTCTCAGGGGATAGGCCCAGCAGTGGGTATGACTGATTGACGGGTAGCTCAGTGTTTACCTTTTCAAGGCACTTCCATTGTGTTTTCATTAGTGGCTCTTAGCACGTCCCCCTTAGGGCCGAGTGTACGCATTCCTCCACAGTCCCTTCAGCATTTATTTTTTGAAACATTTTTGCTGATGGCCATTCTGACTGCTGTGAGCTGATAGGTTTTTGTAATTTGGGTTTGCATGTCTTTAAAAATTCCTAAAATATATCATTTTCCCACACCTTTTTCTTTCCTCTTCTTTAAAGGAAAAGCTGTGAGTACCACATAGCTCTTGAAATTGTCTTCTTGGAAGGTTGCCCTCTTTTGAAATTTTTGCTCCATTTTTGATCCCAGGATTTATTTGGAGGGCAGGTGTCATTTACAGAATGGCAAGTTGGTGAATATTTAGTGACCTTTAGCAGTGGGTTGAAAGCTGCTGTTGTGGGAAATGGCCACAAGGAGGCAGCATTTCTCCATTCCCAAATCTGAGTACTAGGGCAGCAGAGCCTTTCTGGAAGTCGTGTTCCTAGGTTGTAAATTAGAATGGAATGTGCCAGGAGAAACCCCCATAAGTTTAGGTCTCATTACTTCTTGTTTTTGTTATTTTTTTTAATCGGGGTAAGGACTAGAATATTGTTTGTCCTAGGGGTACACAATCTGGTTCATTTGTACATTATATATGTCTACTCTACAGATCCTCTTCCCATGTAAAATATTACAGAGTGTTCTGTAGACCTCCCTTGCTATATGGTCGGTCGTTTTGAAATATGTATATAATATGTATTTGGATATGTATAGTAACACTAATCTCATTTATCCATTCCCCCCACCTTTCCTTTTAGATGAGCATAGTTGGTTTTCTAAGTCTGTGAGTGTCTTTCTCTGTGGAAATATGTTCATTTGTGTCAGTGATTAGATAACGCCTCTAAGGGATATCATAGGATATAGGTCTTTTGCTTTCCGACTTACCTCATGTTTTGTGATTATCTCCAGGCTCATCTCTGGTGCCTCAAAGAGCAGTGTTTCATTGTTTTCCATGGCTAATATTCCATTGTGTACATGGACTCCTTCTTCTTTATCCATTCACCTGTTGATGGACATTTTGGTTGCTTCCCATCTTGGCTATTTTGAATAAGGCTGCAGTGCAGCTTTTGCAGCCTGTGTCTTTTCGATCCTGGTCTTCTCAGGTGAGAGGCCCAGTGGTGTGCCTGCTGGATTGAATGGTACCTCAGTTTTCACTTTTCAACGCAGTTCCTTTCGGTAGTCATTATTGGCTGTTAACCACTTTCCATCCCACCAGCACCTAGAGGTTACACAGTTCTCTACAACCCCGTCAGCATTTATTGTTGGTAGACTTTTTGCTGACGGTCAGTCGACAGGTGTGAGTTGAAACCTTTTGGTTGATTAGATTGCATGAGTCTAATAATTCCTGAGGTTGAGCTTTTACCCATTTTCCTGTTTTTTTGTTTAAAGAGAGTGAGGAATACTTACCTCTGCATACTATATTCTTGAAACATTTGCCTGTTTTGAATTTCTTTTGTCCATTCCCTACCTGAGCACAATTTTTAACGGCAGGTGTCCTTTACACCCCTGAGCCCTTGTGAATTTTAAGTGACCAGTAGCTGTGGGTTTAAAGCTGCTCTTGCGGGAAACGGCCACAAGGGGGCAGCATTTCTCCTTTACCAAATCTGGTTACTAGGGCAACAGAGCCTTAATGGAAGTCGTGTTCTAGGTTGTAAAGTACAATGGAATGTGCCGGGAAAAAGCCCTTTAAGTGTATGTGTCATTCCTTCTTGTTTGTATTTTTAACAAAATTTTTATTCTTTATCACAGCAAATTCGATTACAATGGTTTGTTTGGTCTAGGTGTGCAAGATGTGGTTCCTTCACACATATACATATATCTATGCTTCTTTGGAATCTTTTCCCGTGTAGGTTATGACACAATGTTGAGTAGTCTTCTCTTGGTATTCTGTAGGTCTTTGGTGATTATATATTTCACGTGTGTTTGTATATCTCTGTTCACCTCAATATGGTAATGTACCCAATCCTCACACCTTTCCATTTGGTGAACCATAAGTTTTTGTACTGAATCTGTGATTGCCTTTCTCTGTGGAAGTATCTTCGTTTGTATTCAATTTTTAGGTAACACCTCTATGTGATATGATAGGATATGTGTCTTTCGCTTTCTCACTTACTCCAAGTTGCGTGATTACTTCTAGAGTCATCTATGGTGCTGCAAATGGCATTGCTTCATTTTATCGCTAGCTCATAATCCATCTGTACATGTAGCAGTTCTTCTTTGTCCACCCATCTGTCGGTGGACTTTTTGGTGACTTCCATATCTTGGCTATGGTAATACTGTGCAATGCAGATTTGCCTGCCTCTTTCTTTCCAATTCTGTCTTCTTAGGTTATAGGTCCAGGAATAAGCCTCTGGATCGTACGGTAGCTCAATGTTTACCTTTTAACGGCACCTCCACTCTGCTCTTATGAGTGGCTCTCTCCAGGTTACATCCCACTTAAAGTGGAGGGTTTGCATTTCTTCACAGCACCTTCAGCATTTATTCTTTGTGGTTTTTTACTGATGGTTATTCTGACTGGTGTGAGCTGATACGTCTTTGTGGCTGAATTTGCATGTGTCTCATGATCCATTAAAACTGAGCTTTAAGGCAGGTCCTTTTCATTTTTCAGGCTGTGAGTACAGCTTAGTTCTTCAAAGTGTTTTCTTAAAGTATGTATGTCATAATTTTAAAATTTTTTCGCCATTACCTCCCTGAAGACATTTTGCGGTGACCATTAGCACAGGCTGAAACCTGCGTTTGCAGGTAACGGCCAGAGGGTGGCAGTCTTTCTACGTTCCCCATGCTGGTACTAGGGCAACAGGCCTTCCGGCCAGTGGTGTTCCTCGGTTATAAATTAGAGTGGATTGTGCCTGAAGAAACCCACAAATGCTGATGTCTCCTTACTTATGTTTGTCTTTTAAATTTACCTTATATTTATTATTGGAGCAATATTACATTGTGTACATGGAACAGTTCTTCTTGGTGCGTTCCTCTGTTGATGGACATTTTCATTGCTTCCAAATGTTGGCTATGGTCAATATGGCTGGAGTGCAGGATTGCCAGCCTGTGACGTTTTGATTCTCATTTTCTCAGGGGATAGGCCCAGCAGTGGGTATGACTGATTGACGGGTAGCTCAGTGTTTACCTTTTCAAGGCACTTCCATTGTGTTTTCATTAGTGGCTCTTAGCACGTCCCCCTTAGGGCCGAGTGTACGCATTCCTCCACAGTCCCTTCAGCATTTATTTTTTGAAACATTTTTGCTGATGGCCATTCTGACTGCTGTGAGCTGATAGGTTTTTGTAATTTGGGTTTGCATGTCTTTAAAAATTCCTAAAATATATCATTTTCCCACACCTTTTTCTTTCCTCTTCTTTAAAGGAAAAGCTGTGAGTACCACATAGCTCTTGAAATTGTCTTCTTGGAAGGTTGCCCTCTTTTGAAATTTTTGCTCCATTTTTGATCCCAGGATTTATTTGGAGGGCAGGTGTCATTTACAGAATGGCAAGTTGGTGAATATTTAGTGACCTTTAGCAGTGGGTTGAAAGCTGCTGTTGTGGGAAATGGCCACAAGGAGGCAGCATTTCTCCATTCCCAAATCTGAGTACTAGGGCAGCAGAGCCTTTCTGGAAGTCGTGTTCCTAGGTTGTAAATTAGAATGGAATGTGCCAGGAGAAACCCCCATAAGTTTAGGTCTCATTACTTCTTGTTTTTGTTAATTTTTTTAATCGGGGTAAGGACTAGAATATTGTTTGTCCTAGGGGTACACAATCTGGTTCATTTGTACATTATATATGTCTACTCTACAGATCCTCTTCCCATGTAAAATATTACAGAGTGTTCTGTAGACCTCCCTTGCTATATGGTCGGTCGTTTTGAAATATGTATATAATATGTATTTGGATATGTATAGTAACACTAATCTCATTTATCCATTCCCCCCACCTTTCCTTTTAGATGAGCATAGTTGGTTTTCTAAGTCTGTGAGTGTCTTTCTCTGTGGAAATATGTTCATTTGTGTCAGTGATTAGATAACGCCTCTAAGGGATATCATAGGATATAGGTCTTTTGCTTTCCGACTTACCTCATGTTTTGTGATTATCTCCAGGCTCATCTCTGGTGCCTCAAAGAGCAGTGTTTCATTGTTTTCCATGGCTAATATTCCACTGTGTACATGGACTCCTTCTTCTTTATCCATTCACCTGTTGATGGACATTTTGGTTGCTTCCCATCTTGGCTATTTTGAATAAGGCTGCAGTGCAGCCTTTGCAGCCTGTGTCTTTTCGATCCTGGTCTTCTCAGGTGAGAGGCCCAGTGGTGTGCCTGTTGCATTGAGTGGTACCTCAATTTTCACTTTTCAACGCAGTTCCTTTTGGTACTCCTTACTGGCTGTTAACCACTTTACATCTCACCAGCACCTAGAGGTTACACAGTTCTCTACAACCCCGTCAGCATTTATTGTTGGTAGACTTTTTGCTGACGGTCAGTCGACAGGTGTGAGTTGAAACCTTTTGGTTGATTAGATTGCATGAGTCTAATCATTCCTGAGGTTGAGCTTTTACCCATTTTCCTGTTTTTTTGTTTAAAGAGAGTGAGGAATACTTACCTCTGCATACTATCTTCTTGAAACATTCGCCTGTTTTGAATTTCTTTTGTCCATTCCCCACCTGAGCACAATTTTTGACGGCAGGTGTCCTTTACAGCCCTGAGCCCTTGTGAATTTTAAGTGACCAGTAGCTGTGGGTTTCAAGCTGCTCTTGCGGGAAACGGCCACAAGGGGGCAGCATTTCTCCTTTACCAAATCTGGTCACTAGGGCAACAGAGCCTTAATGGAAGTCGTGTTCTAGGTTGTAAAGTACAATGGAATGTGCCGGGAAAAAGCCCTTTAAGTGTATGTGTCATTCCTTCTTGTTTGTATTTTTAACAAAATTTTTATTATCACAGCAAATTCGATTACAATGGTTTGTTTGGTCTAGGTGTGCAAGATGTGGTTCCTTCACACATATACATATATCTATTCTTCTTTGGAATCTTTTCCCGTGTAGGTTATGACACAATGTTGAGTAGTCTTCTCTTGGTATTCTGTAGGTCTTTGGTGATTATATATTTCACGTGTGTTTGTATATCTCTGTTCACCTCAATATGGTAATGTACCCAATCCTCACACCTTTCCATTTGGTGAACCTTAAGTTTTTGTACTGAATCTGTGATTGCCTTTCTCTGTGGAAGTATCTTCGTTTGTATCAATTTTTAGGTAACACCTCTATGTGGTATGATAGGATATGTGTCTTTCGCTTTCTCACTTACTCCAAGTTGCGTGATTACTTCTAGAGTCATCTATGGTGCTGCAAATGGCATTGTTTCATTTTATCGCTAGCTCATAATCCATCTGTACATGTAGCAGTTCTTCTTTGTCCACCCATCTGTCGGTGGACTTTTTGGTGACTTCCATATCTTGGCTATGGTAATACTGTGCAATGCAGATTTGCCTGCCTCTTTCTTTCCAATTCTGTCTTCTTAGGTTATAGGTCCAGGAATAAGCCTCTGGATCGTACGGTAGCTCAATGTTTACCTTTTAACGGCACCTCCACTCTGCTCTCATGAGTGGCTCTCTCCAGGTTACATCCCACTTAAAGTGGAGGGTTTGCATTTCTCCACAGCACCTTCAGCATTTATTCTTTGTGGTTTTTTACTGATGGTTATTCTGACTGGTGTGAGCTGATACGTCTTTGTGGCTGAATTTGCATGTTTCTCATGATCCATTAAAACTGAGCTTTAAGGCAGGTCCTTTTCATTTTTCAGGCTGTGAGTACCGCTTAGTTCTTCAAAGTGTTTTCTTAAAGTATGTATGTCATAATTTTAAAATTTTTTCGCCATTACCTCCCTGAAGACATTTTGCGGTGACCATTAGCACAGGCTGAAACCTGCGTTTGCAGGTAACGGCCAGAGGGTGGCAGTCTTTCTACGTTCCCCATGCTGGTACTAGGGCAACAGGCCTTCCGGCCAGTGGTGTTCCTCGGTTATAAATTAGAGTGGATTGTGCCTGAAGAAACCCACAAATGCTGATGTCTCCTTACTTATGTTTGTCTTTTAAATTTACCTTATATTTATTATTGGAGCAATATTACATTGTGTACATGGAACAGTTCTTCTTGGTGCGTTCCTCTGTTGATGGACATTTTCATTGCTTCCAAATGTTGGCTATGGTCAATATGGCTGGAGTGCAGGATTGCCAGCCTGTGACGTTTTGATTCTCATTTTCTCAGGGGATAGGCCCAGCAGTGGGTATGACTGATTGACGGGTAGCTCAGTGTTTACCTTTTCAAGGCACTTCCATTGTGTTTTCATTAGTGGCTCTTAGCACGTCCCCCTTAGGGCCGAGTGTACGCATTCCTCCACAGTCCCTTCAGCATTTATTTTTTGAAACATTTTTGCTGATGGCCATTCTGACTGCTGTGAGCTGATAGGTTTTTGTAATTTGGGTTTGCATGTCTTTAAAAATTCCTAAAATATATCATTTTCCCACACCTTTTTCTTTCCTCTTCTTTAAAGGAAAAGCTGTGAGTACCACATAGCTCTTGAAATTGTCTTCTTGGAAGGTTGCCCTCTTTTGAAATTTTTGCTCCATTTTTGATCCCAGGATTTATTTGGAGGGCAGGTGTCATTTACAGAATGGCAAGTTGGT
The DNA here is from genome assembly GCF_028021215.1 of Eschrichtius robustus. Taxonomy (NCBI): domain Eukaryota; kingdom Metazoa; phylum Chordata; class Mammalia; order Artiodactyla; family Eschrichtiidae; genus Eschrichtius; species Eschrichtius robustus. Next base: position 107,900,343 of record NC_090828.1, read on the forward strand.
GAATATTTAGTGACCTTTAGCAGTGGGTTGAAAGCTGCTGTTGTGGGAAATGGCCACAAGGAGGCAGCATTTCTCCATTCCCAAATCTGAGTACTAGGGCAGCAGAGCCTTTCTGGAAGTCGTGTTCCTAGGTTGTAAATTAGAATGGAATGTGCCAGGAGAAACCCCCATAAGTTTAGGTCTCATTACTTCTTGTTTTTGTTATTTTTTTTAATCGGGGTAAGGACTAGAATATTGTTTGTCCTAGGGGTACACAATCTGGTTCATTTGTACATTATATATGTCTACTCTACAGATCCTCTTCCCATGTAAAATATTACAGAGTGTTCTGTAGACCTCCCTTGCTATATGGTCGGTCGTTTTGAAATATGTATATAATATGTATTTGGATATGTATAGTAACACTAATCTCATTTATCCATTCCCCCCACCTTTCCTTTTAGATGAGCATAGTTGGTTTTCTAAGTCTGTGAGTGTCTTTCTCTGTGGAAATATGTTCATTTGTGTCAGTGATTAGATAACGCCTCTAAGGGATATCATAGGATATAGGTCTTTTGCTTTCCGACTTACCTCATGTTTTGTGATTATCTCCAGGCTCATCTCTGGTGCCTCAAAGAGCAGTGTTTCATTGTTTTCCATGGCTAATATTCCATTGTGTACATGGACTCCTTCTTCTTTATCCATTCACCTGTTGATGGACATTTTGGTTGCTTCCCATCTTGGCTATTTTGAATAAGGCTGCAGTGCAGCTTTTGCAGCCTGTGTCTTTTCGATCCTGGTCTTCTCAGGTGAGAGGCCCAGTGGTGTGCCTGCTGGATTGAATGGTACCTCAGTTTTCACTTTTCAACGCAGTTCCTTTCGGTAGTCATTATTGGCTGTTAACCACTTTCCATCCCACCAGCACCTAGAGGTTACACAGTTCTCTACAACCCCGTCAGCATTTATTGTTGGTAGACTTTTTGCTGACGGTCAGTCGACAGGTGTGAGTTGAAACCTTTTGGTTGATTAGATTGCATGAGTCTAATAATTCCTGAGGTTGAGCTTTTACCCATTTTCCTGTTTTTTTGTTTAAAGAGAGTGAGGAATACTTACCTCTGCATACTATATTCTTGAAACATTTGCCTGTTTTGAATTTCTTTTGTCCATTCCCTACCTGAGCACAATTTTTAACGGCAGGTGTCCTTTACACCCCTGAGCCCTTGTGAATTTTAAGTGACCAGTAGCTGTGGGTTTAAAGCTGCTCTTGCGGGAAACGGCCACAAGGGGGCAGCATTTCTCCTTTACCAAATCTGGTTACTAGGGCAACAGAGCCTTAATGGAAGTCGTGTTCTAGGTTGTAAAGTACAATGGAATGTGCCGGGAAAAAGCCCTTTAAGTGTATGTGTCATTCCTTCTTGTTTGTATTTTTAACAAAATTTTTATTCTTTATCACAGCAAATTCGATTACAATGGTTTGTTTGGTCTAGGTGTGCAAGATGTGGTTCCTTCACACATATACATATATCTATGCTTCTTTGGAATCTTTTCCCGTGTAGGTTATGACACAATGTTGAGTAGTCTTCTCTTGGTATTCTGTAGGTCTTTGGTGATTATATATTTCACGTGTGTTTGTATATCTCTGTTCACCTCAATATGGTAATGTACCCAATCCTCACACCTTTCCATTTGGTGAACCATAAGTTTTTGTACTGAATCTGTGATTGCCTTTCTCTGTGGAAGTATCTTCGTTTGTATTCAATTTTTAGGTAACACCTCTATGTGATATGATAGGATATGTGTCTTTCGCTTTCTCACTTACTCCAAGTTGCGTGATTACTTCTAGAGTCATCTATGGTGCTGCAAATGGCATTGCTTCATTTTATCGCTAGCTCATAATCCATCTGTACATGTAGCAGTTCTTCTTTGTCCACCCATCTGTCGGTGGACTTTTTGGTGACTTCCATATCTTGGCTATGGTAATACTGTGCAATGCAGATTTGCCTGCCTCTTTCTTTCCAATTCTGTCTTCTTAGGTTATAGGTCCAGGAATAAGCCTCTGGATCGTACGGTAGCTCAATGTTTACCTTTTAACGGCACCTCCACTCTGCTCTTATGAGTGGCTCTCTCCAGGTTACATCCCACTTAAAGTGGAGGGTTTGCATTTCTTCACAGCACCTTCAGCATTTATTCTTTGTGGTTTTTTACTGATGGTTATTCTGACTGGTGTGAGCTGATACGTCTTTGTGGCTGAATTTGCATGTGTCTCATGATCCATTAAAACTGAGCTTTAAGGCAGGTCCTTTTCATTTTTCAGGCTGTGAGTACAGCTTAGTTCTTCAAAGTGTTTTCTTAAAGTATGTATGTCATAATTTTAAAATTTTTTCGCCATTACCTCCCTGAAGACATTTTGCGGTGACCATTAGCACAGGCTTAAACCTGCGTTTGCAGGTAACGGCCAGAGGGTGGCAGTCTTTCTACGTTCCCCATGCTGGTACTAGGGCAACAGGCCTTCCGGCCAGTGGTGTTCCTCGGTTATAAATTAGAGTGGATTGTGCCTGAAGAAACCCACAAATGCTGATGTCTCCTTACTTATGTTTGTCTTTTAAATTTACCTTATATTTATTATTGGAGCAATATTACATTGTGTACATGGAACAGTTCTTCTTGGTGCGTTCCTCTGTTGATGGACATTTTCATTGCTTCCAAATGTTGGCTATGGTCAATATGGCTGGAGTGCAGGATTGCCAGCCTGTGACGTTTTGATTCTCATTTTCTCAGGGGATAGGCCCAGCAGTGGGTATGACTGATTGACGGGTAGCTCAGTGTTTACCTTTTCAAGGCACTTCCATTGTGTTTTCATTAGTGGCTCTTACCACGTCCCCCTTAGGGCCGAGTGTACGCATTCCTCCACAGTCCCTTCAGCATTTATTTTTTGAAACATTTTTGCTGATGGCCATTTTGACTGCTGTGAGCTGATAGGGTTTTGTAATTTGGGTTTGCATGTCTTTAAAAATTCCTAAAATATATCATTTTCCCACACCTTTTCTTTCCTCTTTAAAGGAAAAGCTGTGAGTACCACATAGCTCTTGAAATTTTCTTCTTGGAAGGTTGCCCTCTTTTGAAATTTTTGCTCCATTTTTGATCCCAGGATTTATTTGGAGGGCAGGTGTCATTTACAGAATTGCAAGTTGGTGAATATTTAGTGACCTTTAGCAGTGGGTTGAAAGCTGCTGTTGTGGGAAATGGCCACAAGGAGGCAGCATTTCTCCATTCCCAAATCTGAGTACTAGGGCAGCAGAGCCTTTCTGGAAGTCGTGTTCCTAGGTTGTAAATTAGAATGGAATGTGCCAGGAGAAACCCCCATAAGTTTAGATCTCATTACTTCTTGTTTTTGTTAATTTTTTAATCGGGGTAAGGACTAGAATATTGTTTGTCCTAGGGGTACACAATCTGGTTCATTTGTACATTATATATGTCTACTCTACAGATCCTCTTCCCATGTAAAATATTACAGAGTGTTCTGTAGACCTCCCTTGCTATATGGTCGGTCGTTTTGAAATATGTATATAATATGTATTTGGATATGTATAGTAACACTAATCTCATTTATCCATTCCCCCCACCTTTCCTTTTAGATGAGCATAGTTGGTTTTCTAAGTCTGTGAGTGTCTTTCTCTGTGGAAATATGTTCATTTGTGTCAGTGATTAGATAACGCCTCTAAGGGATATCATAGGATATAGGTCTTTTGCTTTCCGACTTACCTCATGTTTTGTGATTATCTCCAGGCTCATCTCTGGTGCCTCAAAGAGCAGTGTTTCATTGTTTTCCATGGCTAATATTCCATTGTGTACATGGACTCCTTCTTCTTTATCCATTCACCTGTTGATGGACATTTTGGTTGCTTCCCATCTTGGCTATTTTGAATAAGGCTGCAGTGCAGCATTTGCAGCCTGTGTCTTTTCGATCCTGGTCTTCTCAGGTGAGAGGCCCAGTGGTGTGCCTGCTGGATTGAATGGTACCTCAGTTTTCACTTTTCAACGCAGTTCCTTTCATTAGTCATTATTGGCTGTTAACCACTTTCCTTCCCACCAGTACCTAGAGGTTACACAGTTCTCTACAACCCCGTCAGCATTTATTGTTGGTAGACTTTTTGCTGACGGTCAGTCGACAGGTGTGAGTTGAAACCTTTTGGTTGATTAGATTGCATGAGTCTAATAATTCCTGAGGTTGAGCTTTTACCCATTTTCCTGTTTTTTTGTTTAAAGAGAGTGAGGAATACTTACCTCTGCATACTATCTTCTTGAAACATTCGCCTGTTTTGAATTTCTTTTGTCCATTCCAGACCTGAGCACAATTTTTGACGGCAGGTGTCCTTTACAGCCCTGAGCCCTTGTGAATTTTAAGTGACCAGTAGCTGTGGGTTTAAAGCTGCTCTTGCGGGAAACGGCCACAAGGGGGCAGCATTTCTCCTTTACCAAATCTGGTCACTAGGGCAACAGAGCCTTAATGGAAGTCGTGTTCTAGGTTGTAAAGTACAATGGAATGTGCCGGGAAAAAGCCCTTTAAGTGTATGTGTCATTCCTTCTTGTTTGTATTTTTAACAAAATTTTTATTCTTTATCACAGCAAATTCGATTACAATGGTTTGTTTGGTCTAGGTGTGCAAGACGTGGTTCCTTCACACATATACATATATCTATTCTTCTTTGGAATCTTTTCCCGTGTAGGTTATGACACAATGTTGAGTAGTCTTCTCTTGGTATTCTGTAGGTCTTTGGTGATTATATATTTCACGTGTGTTTGTATATCTCTGTTCACCTCAATATGGTAATGTACCCAATCCTCACACGTTTCCATTTGGTGAACCTTAAGTTTTTGTACTGAATCTGTGATTGCCTTTCTCTGTGGAAGTATCTTCGTTTGTATCAATTTTTAGGTAACACCTCTATGTGGTATGATAGGATATGTGTCTTTCGTTTTCTCACTTATTCCAAGTTGCGTGATTACTTCTAGAGTCATCTATGGTGCTGCAAATGGCATTGCTTCATTTTTTCGCTAGCTCATAATCCATCTGTACATGTAGCAGTTCTTCTTTGTCCACCCATCTGTCGGTGGACTTTTTGGTGACTTCCATATCTTGGCTATGGTAATACTGTGCAATGCAGATTTGCCTGCCTCTTTCTTTCCAATTCTGTCTTCTTAGGTTATAGGTCCAGGAATAAGCCTCTGGATCGTACGGTAGCTCAATGTTTACCTTTTAACGGCACCTCCACTCTGCTCTCATGAGTGGCTCTCTCCAGGTTACATCCCACTTAAAGTGGAGGGTTTGCATTTCTCCACAGCACCTTCAGCATTTATTCTTTGTGGTTTTTTACTGATGGTTATTCTGACTGGTGTGAGCTGATACGTCTTTGTGGCTGAATTTGCATGTGTCTCATGATCCATTAAAACTGAGCTTTAAGGCAGGTCCTTTTCATTTTTCAGGCTGTGAGTACCGCTTAGTTCTTCAAAGTGTTTTCCTAAAGTATGTATGTCATAATTTTAAAATTTTTTGGCCATTACCTCCCTGAAGACATTTTGCGGTGACCATTAGCACAGGCTTAAACCTGCGTTTGCAGGTAACGGCCAGAGGGTGGCGGTCTTTCTACGTTCCCCATGCTGGTACTAGGGCAACAGGCCTTCCGGCCAGTGGTGTTCCTCGGTTGTAAATTAGAGTGGAATGTGCCTGAAGAAACCCACAAATGCTGATGTCTCCTTACTTATGTTTGTCTTTTAAATTTACCTTATATTTATTATTGGAGCAATATTACATTGTGTACATGGAAGAGTTCTTCTTGGTGCGTTCCTCTGTTGATGGACATTTTCATTGCTTCCAAATGTTGGCTATGGTCAATATGGCTGGAGTGCAGGATTGCCAGCCTGTGACGTTTTGATTCTCATTTTCTCAGGGGATAGGCCCAGCAGTGGGTATGACTGATTGACGGGTAGCTCAGTTTTTACCTTTTCAAGGCACTTCCATTGTGTTTTCATTAGTGGCTCTTACCACGTCCCCCTTAGGGCCGAGTGTACGCATTCCTCCACAGTCCCTTCAGCATTTATTTTTTGAAACATTTTTGCTGATGGCCATTCTGACTGCTGTGAGCTGATAGGTTTTTGTAATTTGGGTTTGCATGTCTTTAAAAATTCCTAAAATATATCATTTTCCCACACCTTTTTCTTTCCTCTTCTTTAAAGGAAAAGCTGTGAGTACCACATAGCTCTTGAAATTGTCTTCTTGGAAGGTTGCCCTCTTTTGAAATTTTTGCTCCATTTTTGATCCCAGGATTTATTTGGAGGGCAGGTGTCATTTACAGAATGGCAAGTTGGTGAATATTTAGTGACCTTTAGCAGTGGGTTGAAAGCTGCTGTTGTGGGAAATGGCCACAAGGAGGCAGCATTTCTCCATTCCCAAATCTGAGTACTAGGGCAGCAGAGCCTTTCTGGAAGTCGTGTTCCTAGGTTGTAAATTAGAATGGAATGTGCCAGGAGAAACCCCCATAAGTTTAGGTCTCATTACTTCTTGTTTTTGTTAATTTTTTTAATCGGGGTAAGGACTAGAATATTGTTTGTCCTAGGGGTACACAATCTGGTTCATTTGTACATTATATATGTCTACTCTACAGATCCTCTTCCCATGTAAAATATTACAGAGTGTTCTGTAGACCTCCCTTGCTATATGGTCGGTCGTTTTGAAATATGTATATAATATGTATTTGGATATGTATAGTAACACTAATCTCATTTATCCATTCCCCCCACCTTTCCTTTTAGATGAGCATAGTTGGTTTTCTAAGTCTGTGAGTGTCTTTCTCTGTGGAAATATGTTCATTTGTGTCAGTGATTAGATAACGCCTCTAAGGGATATCATAGGATATAGGTCTTTTGCTTTCCGACTTACCTCATGTTTTGTGATTATCTCCAGGCTCATCTCTGGTGCCTCAAAGAGCAGTGTTTCATTGTTTTCCATGGCTAATATTCCACTGTGTACATGGACTCCTTCTTCTTTATCCATTCACCTGTTGATGGACATTTTGGTTGCTTCCCATCTTGGCTATTTTGAATAAGGCTGCAGTGCAGCCTTTGCAGCCTGTGTCTTTTCGATCCTGGTCTTCTCAGGTGAGAGGCCCAGTGGTGTGCCTGTTGCATTGAGTGGTACCTCAATTTTCACTTTTCAACGCAGTTCCTTTTGGTACTCCTTACTGGCTGTTAACCACTTTACATCTCACCAGCACCTAGAGGTTACACAGTTCTCTACAACCCCGTCAGCATTTATTGTTGGTAGACTTTTTGCTGACGGTCAGTTGACAGGTGTGAGTTGAAACCTTTTGGTTGATTAGATTGCATGAGTCTAATCATTCCTGAGGTTGAGCTTTTACCCATTTTCCTGTTTTTTTGTTTAAAGAGAGTGAGGAATACTTACCTCTGCATACTATCTTCTTGAAACATTCGCCTGTTTTGAATTTCTTTTGTCCATTCCCCACCTGAGCACAATTTTTGACGGCAGGTGTCCTTTACAGCCCTGAGCCCTTGTGAATTTTAAGTGACCAGTAGCTGTGGGTTTAAAGCTGCTCTTGCGGGAAACGGCCACAAGGGGGCAGCATTTCTCCTTTACCAAATCTGGTCACTAGGGCAACAGAGCCTTAATGGAAGTCGTGTTCTAGGTTGTAAGTTACAATGGAATGTGCCGGGAAAAAGCCCTTTAAGTGTATGTGTCATTCCTTCTTGTTTGTATTTTTAACAAAATTTTTATTCTTTATCACAGCAAATTCGATTACAATGGTTTGTTTGGTCTAGGTGTGCAAGACGTGGTTCCTTCACACATATACATATATCTATTCTTCTTTGGAATCTTTTCCCGTGTAGGTTATGACACAATGTTGAGTAGTCTTCTCTTGGTATTCTGTAGGTCTTTGGTGATTATATATTTCACGTGTGTTTGTATATCTCTGTTCACCTCAATATGGTAATGTACCCAATCCTCACACCTTTCCATTTGGTGAACCTTAAGTTTTTGTACTGAATCTGTGATTGCCTTTCTCTGTGGAAGTATCTTCGTTTGTATCAATTTTTAGGTAACACCTCTTTGTGGTATGATAGGATATGTGTCTTTCGTTTTCTCACTTACTCCAAGTTGCGTGATTACTTCTAGAGTCATCTATGGTGCTGCAAATGGCATTGTTTCATTTTATCGCTAGCTCATAATCCATCTGTACATGTAGCAGTTCTTCTTTGTCCACCCATCTGTCGGTGGACTTTTTGGTGACTTCCATATCTTGGCTATGGTAATACTGTGCAATGCAGATTTGCCTGCCTCTTTCTTTCCAATTCTGTCTTCTTAGGTTATAGGTCCAGGAATAAGCCTCTGGATCGTACGGTAGCTCAATGTTTACCTTTTAACGGCACCTCCACTCTGCTCTCATGAGTGGCTCTCTCCAGGTTACATCCCACTTAAAGTGGAGGGTTTGCATTTCTCCACAGCACCTTCAGCATTTATTCTTTGTGGTTTTTTACTGATGGTTATTCTGACTGGTGTGAGCTGATACGTCTTTGTGGCTGAATTTGCATGTGTCTCATGATCCATTAAAACTGAGCTTTAAGGCAGGTCCTTTTCATTTTTCAGGCTGTGAGTACCGCTTAGTTCTTCAAAGTGTTTTCTTAAAGTATGTATGTCATAATTTTAAAATTTTTTGGCCATTACCTCCCTGAAGACATTTTGCGGTGACCATTAGCACAGGCTTAAACCTGCGTTTGCAGGTAACGGCCAGAGGGTGGCGGTCTTTCTACGTTCCCCATGCTGGTACTAGGGCAACAGGCCTTCCGGCCAGTGGTGTTCCTCGGTTATAAATTAGAGTGGAATGTGCCTGAAGAAACCCACAAATGCTGATGTCTCCTTACTTATGTTTGTGTTTTAAATTTACCTTATATTTATTATTGGAGCAATATTACATTGTGTACATGGAACAGTTCTTCTTGGTGCGTTCCTCTGTTGATGGACATTTTCATTGCTTCCAAATGTTGGCTATGGTCAATATGGCTGGAGTGCAGGGTTGCCAGCCTGTGACGTTTTGATTCTCATTTTCTCAGGGGATAGGCCCAGCAGTGGGTATGACTGATTGACGGGTAGCTCAGTTTTTACCTTTTCAAGGCACTTCCATTGTGTTTTCATTAGTGGCTCTTACCACGTCCCCCTTAGGGCCGAGTGTACGCATTCCTCCACAGTCCCTTCAGCATTTATTTTTTGAAACATTTTTGCTGATGGCCATTCTGACTGCTGTGAGCTGATAGGGTTTTGTAATTTGGGTTTGCATGTCTTTAAAAATTCCTAAAATATATCATTTTCCCACACCTTTTCTTTCCTCTTTAAAGGAAAAGCTGTGAGTACCACATAGCTCTTGAAATTTTCTTCTTGGAAGGTTGCCCTCTTTTGAAATTTTTGCTCCATTTTTGATCCCAGGATTTATTTGGAGGGCAGGTGTCATTTACAGAATTGCAAGTTGGTGAATATTTAGTGACCTTTAGCAGTGGGTTGAAAGCTGCTGTTGTGGGAAATGGCCACAAGGAGGCAGCATTTCTCCATTCCCAAATCTGAGTACTAGGGCAGCAGAGCCTTTCTGGAAGTCGTGTTCCTAGGTTGTAAATTAGAATGGAATGTGCCAGGAGAAACCCCCATAAGTTTAGGTCTCATTACTTCTTGTTTTTGTTAATTTTTTTAATCGGGGTAAGGACTAGAATATTGTTTGTCCTAGGGGTACACAATCTGGTTCATTTGTACATTATATATGTCTAGTCTACAGATCCTCTTCCCATGTAAAATATTACAGAGTGTTCTGTAGACCTCCCTTGCTATATGGTCGGTCGTTTTGAAATATGTATATAATATGTATTTGGATATGTATAGTAACACTAATCTCATTTATCCATTCCCCCCACCTTTCCTTTTAGATGAGCATAGTTGGTTTTCTAAGTCTGTGAGTGTCTTTCTCTGTGGAAATATGTTCATTTGTGTCAGTGATTAGATAACGCCTCTAAGGGATATCATAGGATATAGGTCTTTTGCTTTCCGACTTACCTCATGTTTTGTGATTATCTCCAGGCTCATCTCTGGTGCCTCAAAGAGCAGTGTTTCATTGTTTTCCATGGCTAATATTCCATTGTGTACATGGACTCCTTCTTCTTTATCCATTCACCTGTTGATGGACATTTTGGTTGCTTCCCATCTTGGCTATTTTGAATAAGGCTGCAGTGCAGCCTTTGCAGCCTGTGTCTTTTCGATCCTGGTCTTCTCAGGTGAGAGGCCCAGTGGTGTGCCTGTTGCATTGAGTGGTACCTCAATTTTCACTTTTCAACGCAGTTCCTTTTGGTACTCCTTACTGGCTGTTAACCACTTTACATCTCACCAGCACCTAGAGGTTACACAGTTCTCTACAACCCCGTCAGCATTTATTGTTGGTAGACTTTTTGCTGACGGTCAGTCGACAGGTGTGAGTTGAAACCTTTTGGTTGATTAGATTGCATGAGTCTAATCATTCCTGAGGTTGAGCTTTTACCCATTTTCCTGTTTTTTTGTTTAAAGAGAGTGAGGAATACTTACCTCTGCATACTATCTTCTTGAAACATTCGCCTGTTTTGAATTTCTTTTGTCCATTCCCCACCTGAGCACAATTTTTGACGGCAGGTGTCCTTTACAGCCCTGAGCCCTTGTGAATTTTAAGTGACCAGTAGCTGTGGGTTTCAAGCTGCTCTTGCGGGAAACGGCCACAAGGGGGCAGCATTTCTCCTTTACCAAATCTGGTCACTAGGGCAACAGAGCCTTAATGGAAGTCGTGTTCTAGGTTGTAAAGTACAATGGAATGTGCCGGGAAAAAGCCCTTTAAGTGTATGTGTCATTCCTTCTTGTTTGTATTTTTAACAAAATTTTTATTCTTTATCACAGCAAATTCGATTACAATGGTTTGTTTGGTCTAGGTGTGCAAGATGTGGTTCCTTCACACATATACATATATCTATTCTTCTTTGGAATCTTTTCCCGTGTAGGTTATGACACAATGTTGAGTAGTCTTCTCTTGGTATTCTGTAGGTCTTTGGTGATTATATATTTCACGTGTGTTTGTATATCTCTGTTCACCTCAATATGGTAATGTACCCAATCCTCACACCTTTCCATTTGGTGAACCTTAAGTTTTTGTACTGAATCTGTGATTGCCTTTCTCTGTGGAAGTATCTTCGTTTGTATCAATTTTTAGGTAACACCTCTATGTGGTATGATAGGATATGTGTCTTTCGCTTTCTCACTTACTCCAAGTTGCGTGATTACTTCTAGAGTCATCTATGGTGCTGCAAATGGCATTGTTTCATTTTATCGCTAGCTCATAATCCATCTGTACATGTAGCAGTTCTTCTTTGTCCACCCATCTGTCGGTGGACTTTTTGGTGACTTCCATATCTTGGCTATGGTAATACTGTGCAATGCAGATTTGCCTGCCTCTTTCTTTCCAATTCTGTCTTCTTAGGTTATAGGTCCAGGAATAAGCCTCTGGATCGTACGGTAGCTCAATGTTTACCTTTTAACGGCACCTCCACTCTGCTCTCATGAGTGGCTCTCTCCAGGTTACATCCCACTTAAAGTGGAGGGTTTGCATTTCTCCACAGCACCTTCAGCATTTATTCTTTGTGGTTTTTTACTGATGGTTATTCTGACTGGTGTGAGCTGATACGTCTTTGTGGCTGAATTTGCATGTGTCTCATGATCCATTAAAACTGAGCTTTAAGGCAGGTCCTTTTCATTTTTCAGGCTGTGAGTACAGCTTAGTTCTTCAAAGTGTTTTCTTAAAGTATGTATGTCATAATTTTAAAATTTTTTCGCCATTACCTCCCTGAAGACATTTTGCGGTGACCATTAGCACAGGCTTAAACCTGCGTTTGCAGGTAACGGCCAGAGGGTGGCAGTCTTTCTACGTTCCCCATGCTGGTACTAGGGCAACAGGCCTTCCGGCCAGTGGTGTTCCTCGGTTATAAATTAGAGTGGATTGTGCCTGAAGAAACCCACAAATGCTGATGTCTCCTTACTTATGTTTGTCTTTTAAATTTACCTTATATTTATTATTGGAGCAATATTACATTGTGTACATGGAACAGTTCTTCTTGGTGCGTTCCTCTGTTGATGGACATTTTCATTGCTTCCAAATGTTGGCTATGGTCAATATGGCTGGAGTGCAGGATTGCCAGCCTGTGACGTTTTGATTCTCATTTTCTCAGGGGATAGGCCCAGCAGTGGGTATGACTGATTGACGGGTAGCTCAGTGTTTACCTTTTCAAGGCACTTCCATTGTGTTTTCATTAGTGGCTCTTACCACGTCCCCCTTAGGGCCGAGTGTACGCATTCCTCCACAGTCCCTTCAGCATTTATTTTTTGAAACATTTTTGCTGATGGCCATTCTGACTGCTGTGAGCTGATAGGTTTTTGTAATTTGGGTTTGCATGTCTTTAAAAATTCCTAAAATATATCATTTTCCCACACCTTTTTCTTTCCTCTTCTTTAAAGGAAAAGCTGTGAGTACCACATAGCTCTTGAAATTGTCTTCTTGGAAGGTTGCCCTCTTTTGAAATTTTTGCTCCATTTTTGATCCCAGGATTTATTTGGAGGGCAGGTGTCATTTACAGAATGGCAAGTTGATGAATATTTAATGACCTTTAGCAGTGGGTTGAAAGCTGCTGTTGTGGGAAATGGCCACAAGGAGGCAGCATTTCTCCATTCCCAAATCTGAGTACTAGGGCAGCAGAGCCTTTCTGGAAGTCGTGTTCCTAGGTTGTAAATTAGAATGGAATGTGCCAGGAGAAACCCCCATAAGTTTAGGTCTCATTACTTCTTGTTTTTGTTAATTTTTTTAATCGGGGTAAGGACTAGAATATTGTTTGTCCTAGGGGTACACAATCTGGTTCATTTGTACATTATATATGTCTACTCTACAGATCCTCTTCCCATGTAAAATATTACAGAGTGTTCTGTAGACCTCCCTTGCTATATGGTCGGTCGTTTTGAAATATGTATATAATATGTATTTGGATATGTATAGTAACACTAATCTCATTTATCCATTCCCCCCACCTTTCCTTTTAGATGAGCATAGTTGGTTTTCTAAGTCTGTGAGTGTCTTTCTCTGTGGAAATATGTTCATTTGTGTCAGTGATTAGATAACGCCTCTAAGGGATATCATAGGATATAGGTCTTTTGCTTTCCGACTTACCTCATGTTTTGTGATTATCTCCAGGCTCATCTCTGGTGCCTCAAAGAGCAGTGTTTCATTGTTTTCCATGGCTAATATTCCACTGTGTACATGGACTCCTTCTTCTTTATCCATTCACCTGTTGATGGACATTTTGGTTGCTTCCCATCTTGGCTATTTTGAATAAGGCTGCAGTGCAGCCTTTGCAGCCTGTGTCTTTTCGATCCTGGTCTTCTCAGGTGAGAGGCCCAGTGGTGTGCCTGTTGCATTGAGTGGTACCTCAATTTTCACTTTTCAACGCAGTTCCTTTTGGTACTCCTTACTGGCTGTTAACCACTTTACATCTCACCAGCACCTAGAGGTTACACAGTTCTCTACAACCCCGTCAGCATTTATTGTTGGTAGACTTTTTGCTGACGGTCAGTCGACAGGTGTGAGTTGAAACCTTTTGGTTGATTAGATTGCATGAGTCTAATCATTCCTGAGGTTGAGCTTTTACCCATTTTCCTGTTTTTTTGTTTAAAGAGAGTGAGGAATACTTACCTCTGCATACTATCTTCTTGAAACATTCGCCTGTTTTGAATTTCTTTTGTCCATTCCCCACCTGAGCACAATTTTTGACGGCAGGTGTCCTTTACAGCCCTGAGCCCTTGTGAATTTTAAGTGACCAGTAGCTGTGGGTTTCAAGCTGCTCTTGCGGGAAACGGCCACAAGGGGGCAGCATTTCTCCTTTACCAAATCTGGTCACTAGGGCAACAGAGCCTTAATGGAAGTCGTGTTCTAGGTTGTAAAGTACAATGGAATGTGCCGGGAAAAAGCCCTTTAAGTGTATGTGTCATTCCTTCTTGTTTGTATTTTTAACAAAATTTTTATTCTTTATCACAGCAAATTCGATTACAATGGTTTGTTTGGTCTAGGTGTGCAAGATGTGGTTCCTTCACACATATACATATATCTATTCTTCTTTGGAATCTTTTCCCGTGTAGGTTATGACACAATGTTGAGTAGTCTTCTCTTGGTATTCTGTAGGTCTTTGGTGATTATATATTTCACGTGTGTTTGTATATCTCTGTTCACCTCAATATGGTAATGTACCCAATCCTCACACCTTTCCATTTGGTGAACCTTAAGTTTTTGTACTGAATCTGTGATTGCCTTTCTCTGTGGAAGTATCTTCGTTTGTATCAATTTTTAGGTAACACCTCTATGTGGTATGATAGGATATGTGTCTTTCGCTTTCTCACTTACTCCAAGTTGCGTGATTACTTCTAGAGTCATCTATGGTGCTGCAAATGGCATTGTTTCATTTTATCGCTAGCTCATAATCCATCTGTACATGTAGCAGTTCTTCTTTGTCCACCCATCTGTCGGTGGACTTTTTGGTGACTTCCATATCTTGGCTATGGTAATACTGTGCAATGCAGATTTGCCTGCCTCTTTCTTTCCAATTCTGTCTTCTTAGGTTATAGGTCCAGGAATAAGCCTCTGGATCGTACGGTAGCTCAATGTTTACCTTTTAACGGCACCTCCACTCTGCTCTCATGAGTGGCTCTCTCCAGGTTACATCCCACTTAAAGTGGAGGGTTTGCATTTCTCCACAGCACCTTCAGCATTTATTCTTTGTGGTTTTTTACTGATGGTTATTCTGACTGGTGTGAGCTGATACGTCTTTGTGGCTGAATTTGCATGTGTCTCATGATCCATTAAAACTGAGCTTTAAGGCAGGTCCTTTTCATTTTTCAGGCTGTGAGTACAGCTTAGTTCTTCAAAGTGTTTTCTTAAAGTATGTATGTCATAATTTTAAAATTTTTTCGCCATTACCTCCCTGAAGACATTTTGCGGTGACCATTAGCACAGGCTTAAACCTGCGTTTGCAGGTAACGGCCAGAGGGTGGCAGTCTTTCTACGTTCCCCATGC
Organism: Eschrichtius robustus; assembly: GCF_028021215.1. Lineage (NCBI taxonomy): Eukaryota > Metazoa > Chordata > Mammalia > Artiodactyla > Eschrichtiidae > Eschrichtius > Eschrichtius robustus. The sequence continues at coordinate 107,915,502 of NC_090828.1, forward strand.
TGGTACTAGGGCAACAGGCCTTCCGGCCAGTGGTGTTCCTCGGTTATAAATTAGAGTGGATTGTGCCTGAAGAAACCCACAAATGCTGATGTCTCCTTACTTATGTTTGTCTTTTAAATTTACCTTATATTTATTATTGGAGCAATATTACATTGTGTACATGGAACAGTTCTTCTTGGTGCGTTCCTCTGTTGATGGACATTTTCATTGCTTCCAAATGTTGGCTATGGTCAATATGGCTGGAGTGCAGGATTGCCAGCCTGTGACGTTTTGATTCTCATTTTCTCAGGGGATAGGCCCAGCAGTGGGTATGACTGATTGACGGGTAGCTCAGTGTTTACCTTTTCAAGGCACTTCCATTGTGTTTTCATTAGTGGCTCTTACCACGTCCCCCTTAGGGCCGAGTGTACGCATTCCTCCACAGTCCCTTCAGCATTTATTTTTTGAAACATTTTTGCTGATGGCCATTCTGACTGCTGTGAGCTGATAGGTTTTTGTAATTTGGGTTTGCATGTCTTTAAAAATTCCTAAAATATATCATTTTCCCACACCTTTTTCTTTCCTCTTCTTTAAAGGAAAAGCTGTGAGTACCACATAGCTCTTGAAATTGTCTTCTTGGAAGGTTGCCCTCTTTTGAAATTTTTGCTCCATTTTTGATCCCAGGATTTATTTGGAGGGCAGGTGTCATTTACAGAATGGCAAGTTGATGAATATTTAATGACCTTTAGCAGTGGGTTGAAAGCTGCTGTTGTGGGAAATGGCCACAAGGAGGCAGCATTTCTCCATTCCCAAATCTGAGTACTAGGGCAGCAGAGCCTTTCTGGAAGTCGTGTTCCTAGGTTGTAAATTAGAATGGAATGTGCCAGGAGAAACCCCCATAAGTTTAGGTCTCATTACTTCTTGTTTTTGTTAATTTTTTTAATCGGGGTAAGGACTAGAATATTGTTTGTCCTAGGGGTACACAATCTGGTTCATTTGTACATTATATATGTCTACTCTACAGATCCTCTTCCCATGTAAAATATTACAGAGTGTTCTGTAGACCTCCCTTGCTATATGGTCGGTCGTTTTGAAATATGTATATAATATGTATTTGGATATGTATAGTAACACTAATCTCATTTATCCATTCCCCCCACCTTTCCTTTTAGATGAGCATAGTTGGTTTTCTAAGTCTGTGAGTGTCTTTCTCTGTGGAAATATGTTCATTTGTGTCAGTGATTAGATAACGCCTCTAAGGGATATCATAGGATATAGGTCTTTTGCTTTCCGACTTACCTCATGTTTTGTGATTATCTCCAGGCTCATCTCTGGTGCCTCAAAGAGCAGTGTTTCATTGTTTTCCATGGCTAATATTCCACTGTGTACATGGACTCCTTCTTCTTTATCCATTCACCTGTTGATGGACATTTTGGTTGCTTCCCATCTTGGCTATTTTGAATAAGGCTGCAGTGCAGCCTTTGCAGCCTGTGTCTTTTCGATCCTGGTCTTCTCAGGTGAGAGGCCCAGTGGTGTGCCTGTTGCATTGAGTGGTACCTCAATTTTCACTTTTCAACGCAGTTCCTTTTGGTACTCCTTACTGGCTGTTAACCACTTTACATCTCACCAGCACCTAGAGGTTACACAGTTCTCTACAACCCCGTCAGCATTTATTGTTGGTAGACTTTTTGCTGACGGTCAGTCGACAGGTGTGAGTTGAAACCTTTTGGTTGATTAGATTGCATGAGTCTAATCATTCCTGAGGTTGAGCTTTTACCCATTTTCCTGTTTTTTTGTTTAAAGAGAGTGAGGAATACTTACCTCTGCATACTATCTTCTTGAAACATTCGCCTGTTTTGAATTTCTTTTGTCCATTCCCCACCTGAGCACAATTTTTGACGGCAGGTGTCCTTTACAGCCCTGAGCCCTTGTGAATTTTAAGTGACCAGTAGCTGTGGGTTTCAAGCTGCTCTTGCGGGAAACGGCCACAAGGGGGCAGCATTTCTCCTTTACCAAATCTGGTCACTAGGGCAACAGAGCCTTAATGGAAGTCGTGTTCTAGGTTGTAAAGTACAATGGAATGTGCCGGGAAAAAGCCCTTTAAGTGTATGTGTCATTCCTTCTTGTTTGTATTTTTAACAAAATTTTTATTCTTTATCACAGCAAATTCGATTACAATGGTTTGTTTGGTCTAGGTGTGCAAGATGTGGTTCCTTCACACATATACATATATCTATTCTTCTTTGGAATCTTTTCCCGTGTAGGTTATGACACAATGTTGAGTAGTCTTCTCTTGGTATTCTGTAGGTCTTTGGTGATTATATATTTCACGTGTGTTTGTATATCTCTGTTCACCTCAATATGGTAATGTACCCAATCCTCACACCTTTCCATTTGGTGAACCTTAAGTTTTTGTACTGAATCTGTGATTGCCTTTCTCTGTGGAAGTATCTTCGTTTGTATCAATTTTTAGGTAACACCTCTATGTGGTATGATAGGATATGTGTCTTTCGCTTTCTCACTTACTCCAAGTTGCGTGATTACTTCTAGAGTCATCTATGGTGCTGCAAATGGCATTGTTTCATTTTATCACTAGCTCATAATCCATCTGTACATGTAGCAGTTCTTCTTTGTCCACCCATCTGTCGGTGGACTTTTTGGTGACTTCCATATCTTGGCTATGGTAATACTGTGCAATGCAGATTTGCCTGCCTCTTTCTTTCCAATTCTGTCTTCTTAGGTTATAGGTCCAGGAATAAGCCTCTGGATCGTACGGTAGCTCAATGTTTACCTTTTAACGGCACCTCCACTCTGCTCTCATGAGTGGCTCTCTCCAGGTTACATCCCACTTAAAGTGGAGGGTTTGCATTTCTCCACAGCACCTTCAGCATTTATTCTTTGTGGTTTTTTACTGATGGTTATTCTGACTGGTGTGAGCTGATACGTCTTTGTGGCTGAATTTGCATGTGTCTCATGATCCATTAAAACTGAGCTTTAAGGCAGGTCCTTTTCATTTTTCAGGCTGTGAGTACAGCTTAGTTCTTCAAAGTGTTTTCTTAAAGTATGTATGTCATAATTTTAAAATTTTTTGGCCATTACCTCCCTGAAGACATTTTGCGGTGACCATTAGCACAGGCTTAAACCTGCGTTTGCAGGTAACGGCCAGAGGGTGGCAGTCTTTCTACGTTCCCCATGCTGGTACTAGGGCAACAGGCCTTCCGGCCAGTGGTGTTCCTCGGTTATAAATTAGAGTGGATTGTGCCTGAAGAAACCCACAAATGCTGATGTCTCCTTACTTATGTTTGTCTTTTAAATTTACCTTATATTTATTATTGGAGCAATATTACATTGTGTACATGGAACAGTTCTTCTTGGTGCGTTCCTCTGTTGATGGACATTTTCATTGCTTCCAAATGTTGGCTATGGTCAATATGGCTGGAGTGCAGGATTGCCAGCCTGTGACGTTTTGATTCTCATTTTCTCAGGGGATAGGCCCAGCAGTGGGTATGACTGATTGACGGGTAGCTCAGTGTTTACCTTTTCAAGGCACTTCCATTGTGTTTTCATTAGTGGCTCTTAGCACGTCCCCCTTAGGGCCGAGTGTACGCATTCCTCCACAGTCCCTTCAGCATTTATTTTTTGAAACATTTTTGCTGATGGCCATTCTGACTGCTGTGAGCTGATAGGTTTTTGTAATTTGGGTTTGCATGTCTTTAAAAATTCCTAAAATATATCATTTTCCCACACCTTTTTCTTTCCTCTTCTTTAAAGGAAAAGCTGTGAGTACCACATAGCTCTTGAAATTGTCTTCTTGGAAGGTTGCCCTCTTTTGAAATTTTTGCTCCATTTTTGATCCCAGGATTTATTTGGAGGGCAGGTGTCATTTACAGAATGGCAAGTTGGTGAATATTTAGTGACCTTTAGCAGTGGGTTGAAAGCTGCTGTTGTGGGAAATGGCCACAAGGAGGCAGCATTTCTCCATTCCCAAATCTGAGTACTAGGGCAGCAGAGCCTTTCTGGAAGTCATGTTCCTAGGTTGTAAATTAGAATGGAATGTGCCAGGAGAAACCCCCATAAGTTTAGGTCTCATTACTTCTTGTTTTTGTTAATTTTTTTAATCGGGGTAAGGACTAGAATATTGTTTGTCCTAGGGGTACACAATCTGGTTCATTTGTACATTATATATGTCTACTCTACAGATCCTCTTCCCATGTAAAATATTACAGAGTGTTCTGTAGACCTCCCTTGCTATATGGTCGGTCGTTTTGAAATATGTATATAATATGTATTTGGATATGTATAGTAACACTAATCTCATTTATCCATTCCCCCCACCTTTCCTTTTAGATGAGCATAGTTGGTTTTCTAAGTCTGTGAGTGTCTTTCTCTGTGGAAATATGTTCATTTGTGTCAGTGATTAGATAACGCCTCTAAGGGATATCATAGGATATAGGTCTTTTGCTTTCCGACTTACCTCATGTTTTGTGATTATCTCCAGGCTCATCTCTGGTGCCTCAAAGAGCAGTGTTTCATTGTTTTCCATGGCTAATATTCCACTGTGTACATGGACTCCTTCTTCTTTATCCATTCACCTGTTGATGGACATTTTGGTTGCTTCCCATCTTGGCTATTTTGAATAAGGCTGCAGTGCAGCCTTTGCAGCCTGTGTCTTTTCGATCCTGGTCTTCTCAGGTGAGAGGCCCAGTGGTGTGCCTGTTGCATTGAGTGGTACCTCAATTTTCACTTTTCAACGCAGTTCCTTTTGGTACTCCTTACTGGCTGTTAACCACTTTACATCTCACCAGCACCTAGAGGTTACACAGTTCTCTACAACCCCGTCAGCATTTATTGTTGGTAGACTTTTTGCTGACGGTCAGTCGACAGGTGTGAGTTGAAACCTTTTGGTTGATTAGATTGCATGAGTCTAATCATTCCTGAGGTTGAGCTTTTACCCATTTTCCTGTTTTTTTGTTTAAAGAGAGTGAGGAATACTTACCTCTGCATACTATCTTCTTGAAACATTCGCCTGTTTTGAATTTCTTTTGTCCATTCCCCACCTGAGCACAATTTTTGACGGCAGGTGTCCTTTACAGCCCTGAGCCCTTGTGAATTTTAAGTGACCAGTAGCTGTGGGTTTAAAGCTGCTCTTGCGGGAAACGGCCACAAGGGGGCAGCATTTCTCCTTTACCAAATCTGGTCACTAGGGCAACAGAGCCTTAATGGAAGTCGTGTTCTAGGTTGTAAAGTACAATGGAATGTGCCGGGAAAAAGCCCTTTAAGTGTATGTGTCATTCCTTCTTGTTTGTATTTTTAACAAAATTTTTATTCTTTATCACAGCAAATTCGATTACAATGGTTTGTTTGGTCTAGGTGTGCAAGATGTGGTTCCTTCACACATATACATATATCTATTCTTCTTTGGAATCTTTTCCCGTGTAGGTTATGACACAATGTTGAGTAGTCTTCTCTTGGTATTCTGTAGGTCTTTGGTGATTATATATTTCACGTGTGTTTGTATATCTCTGTTCACCTCAATATGGTAATGTACCCAATCCTCACACCTTTCCATTTGGTGAACCTTAAGTTTTTGTACTGAATCTGTGATTGCCTTTCTCTGTGGAAGTATCTTCGTTTGTATCAATTTTTAGGTAACACCTCTATGTGGTATGATAGGATATGTGTCTTTCGCTTTCTCACTTACTCCAAGTTGCGTGATTACTTCTAGAGTCATCTATGGTGCTGCAAATGGCATTGTTTCATTTTATCGCTAGCTCATAATCCATCTGTACATGTAGCAGTTCTTCTTTGTCCACCCATCTGTCGGTGGACTTTTTGGTGACTTCCATATCTTGGCTATGGTAATACTGTGCAATGCAGATTTGCCTGCCTCTTTCTTTCCAATTCTGTCTTCTTAGGTTATAGGTCCAGGAATAAGCCTCTGGATCGTACGGTAGCTCAATGTTTACCTTTTAACGGCACCTCCACTCTGCTCTCATGAGTGGCTCTCTCCAGGTTACATCCCACTTAAAGTGGAGGGTTTGCATTTCTCCACAGCACCTTCAGCATTTATTCTTTGAGGTTTTTTACTGATGGTTATTCTGACTGGTGTGAGCTGATACGTCTTTGTGGCTGAATTTGCATGTGTCTCATGATCCATTAAAACTGAGCTTTAAGGCAGGTCCTTTTCATTTTTCAGGCTGTGAGTACAGCTTAGTTCTTCAAAGTGTTTTCTTAAAGTATGTATGTCATAATTTTAAAATTTTTTGGCCATTACCTCCCTGAAGACATTTTGCGGTGACCATTAGCACAGGCTTAAACCTGCGTTTGCAGGTAACGGCCAGAGGGTGGCAGTCTTTCTACGTTCCCCATGCTGGTACTAGGGCAACAGGCCTTCCGGCCAGTGGTGTTCCTCGGTTATAAATTAGAGTGGATTGTGCCTGAAGAAACCCACAAATGCTGATGTCTCCTTACTTATGTTTGTCTTTTAAATTTACCTTATATTTATTATTGGAGCAATATTACATTGTGTACATGGAACAGTTCTTCTTGGTGCGTTCCTCTGTTGATGGACATTTTCATTGCTTCCAAATGTTGGCTATGGTCAATATGGCTGGAGTGCAGGATTGCCAGCCTGTGACGTTTTGATTCTCATTTTCTCAGGGGATAGGCCCAGCAGTGGGTATGACTGATTGACGGGTAGCTCAGTGTTTACCTTTTCAAGGCACTTCCATTGTGTTTTCATTAGTGGCTCTTAGCACGTCCCCCTTAGGGCCGAGTGTACGCATTCCTCCACAGTCCCTTCAGCATTTATTTTTTGAAACATTTTTGCTGATGGCCATTCTGACTGCTGTGAGCTGATAGGTTTTTGTAATTTGGGTTTGCATGTCTTTAAAAATTCCTAAAATATATCATTTTCCCACACCTTTTTCTTTCCTCTTCTTTAAAGGAAAAGCTGTGAGTACCACATAGCTCTTGAAATTGTCTTCTTGGAAGGTTGCCCTCTTTTGAAATTTTTGCTCCATTTTTGATCCCAGGATTTATTTGGAGGGCAGGTGTCATTTACAGAATGGCAAGTTGGTGAATATTTAGTGACCTTTAGCAGTGGGTTGAAAGCTGCTGTTGTGGGAAATGGCCACAAGGAGGCAGCATTTCTCCATTCCCAAATCTGAGTACTAGGGCAGCAGAGCCTTTCTGGAAGTCGTGTTCCTAGGTTGTAAATTAGAATGGAATGTGCCAGGAGAAACCCCCATAAGTTTAGGTCTCATTACTTCTTGTTTTTGTTAATTTTTTTAATCGGGGTAAGGACTAGAATATTGTTTGTCCTAGGGGTACACAATCTGGTTCATTTGTACATTATATATGTCTACTCTACAGATCCTCTTCCCATGTAAAATATTACAGAGTGTTCTGTAGACCTCCCTTGCTATATGGTCGGTCGTTTTGAAATATGTATATAATATGTATTTGGATATGTATAGTAACACTAATCTCATTTATCCATTCCCCCCACCTTTCCTTTTAGATGAGCATAGTTGGTTTTCTAAGTCTGTGAGTGTCTTTCTCTGTGGAAATATGTTCATTTGTGTCAGTGATTAGATAACGCCTCTAAGGGATATCATAGGATATAGGTCTTTTGCTTTCCGACTTACCTCATGTTTTGTGATTATCTCCAGGCTCATCTCTGGTGCCTCAAAGAGCAGTGTTTCATTGTTTTCCATGGCTAATATTCCACTGTGTACATGGACTCCTTCTTCTTTATCCATTCACCTGTTGATGGACATTTTGGTTGCTTCCCATCTTGGCTATTTTGAATAAGGCTGCAGTGCAGCCTTTGCAGCCTGTGTCTTTTCGATCCTGGTCTTCTCAGGTGAGAGGCCCAGTGGTGTGCCTGTTGCATTGAGTGGTACCTCAATTTTCACTTTTCAACGCAGTTCCTTTTGGTACTCCTTACTGGCTGTTAACCACTTTACATCTCACCAGCACCTAGAGGTTACACAGTTCTCTACAACCCCGTCAGCATTTATTGTTGGTAGACTTTTTGCTGACGGTCAGTCGACAGGTGTGAGTTGAAACCTTTTGGTTGATTAGATTGCATGAGTCTAATCATTCCTGAGGTTGAGCTTTTACCCATTTTCCTGTTTTTTTGTTTAAAGAGAGTGAGGAATACTTACCTCTGCATACTATCTTCTTGAAACATTCGCCTGTTTTGAATTTCTTTTGTCCATTCCCCACCTGAGCACAATTTTTGACGGCAGGTGTCCTTTACAGCCCTGAGCCCTTGTGAATTTTAAGTGACCAGTAGCTGTGGGTTTCAAGCTGCTCTTGCGGGAAACGGCCACAAGGGGGCAGCATTTCTCCTTTACCAAATCTGGTCACTAGGGCAACAGAGCCTTAATGGAAGTCGTGTTCTAGGTTGTAAAGTACAATGGAATGTGCCGGGAAAAAGCCCTTTAAGTGTATGTGTCATTCCTTCTTGTTTGTATTTTTAACAAAATTTTTATTATCACAGCAAATTCGATTACAATGGTTTGTTTGGTCTAGGTGTGCAAGATGTGGTTCCTTCACACATATACATATATCTATTCTTCTTTGGAATCTTTTCCCGTGTAGGTTATGACACAATGTTGAGTAGTCTTCTCTTGGTATTCTGTAGGTCTTTGGTGATTATATATTTCACGTGTGTTTGTATATCTCTGTTCACCTCAATATGGTAATGTACCCAATCCTCACACCTTTCCATTTGGTGAACCTTAAGTTTTTGTACTGAATCTGTGATTGCCTTTCTCTGTGGAAGTATCTTCGTTTGTATCAATTTTTAGGTAACACCTCTATGTGGTATGATAGGATATGTGTCTTTCGCTTTCTCACTTACTCCAAGTTGCGTGATTACTTCTAGAGTCATCTATGGTGCTGCAAATGGCATTGTTTCATTTTATCGCTAGCTCATAATCCATCTGTACATGTAGCAGTTCTTCTTTGTCCACCCATCTGTCGGTGGACTTTTTGGTGACTTCCATATCTTGGCTATGGTAATACTGTGCAATGCAGATTTGCCTGCCTCTTTCTTTCCAATTCTGTCTTCTTAGGTTATAGGTCCAGGAATAAGCCTCTGGATCGTACGGTAGCTCAATGTTTACCTTTTAACGGCACCTCCACTCTGCTCTCATGAGTGGCTCTCTCCAGGTTACATCCCACTTAAAGTGGAGGGTTTGCATTTCTCCACAGCACCTTCAGCATTTATTCTTTGTGGTTTTTTACTGATGGTTATTCTGACTGGTGTGAGCTGATACGTCTTTGTGGCTGAATTTGCATGTTTCTCATGATCCATTAAAACTGAGCTTTAAGGCAGGTCCTTTTCATTTTTCAGGCTGTGAGTACCGCTTAGTTCTTCAAAGTGTTTTCTTAAAGTATGTATGTCATAATTTTAAAATTTTTTCGCCATTACCTCCCTGAAGACATTTTGCGGTGACCATTAGCACAGGCTGAAACCTGCGTTTGCAGGTAACGGCCAGAGGGTGGCAGTCTTTCTACGTTCCCCATGCTGGTACTAGGGCAACAGGCCTTCCGGCCAGTGGTGTTCCTCGGTTATAAATTAGAGTGGATTGTGCCTGAAGAAACCCACAAATGCTGATGTCTCCTTACTTATGTTTGTCTTTTAAATTTACCTTATATTTATTATTGGAGCAATATTACATTGTGTACATGGAACAGTTCTTCTTGGTGCGTTCCTCTGTTGATGGACATTTTCATTGCTTCCAAATGTTGGCTATGGTCAATATGGCTGGAGTGCAGGATTGCCAGCCTGTGACGTTTTGATTCTCATTTTCTCAGGGGATAGGCCCAGCAGTGGGTATGACTGATTGACGGGTAGCTCAGTGTTTACCTTTTCAAGGCACTTCCATTGTGTTTTCATTAGTGGCTCTTAGCACGTCCCCCTTAGGGCCGAGTGTACGCATTCCTCCACAGTCCCTTCAGCATTTATTTTTTGAAACATTTTTGCTGATGGCCATTCTGACTGCTGTGAGCTGATAGGTTTTTGTAATTTGGGTTTGCATGTCTTTAAAAATTCCTAAAATATATCATTTTCCCACACCTTTTTCTTTCCTCTTCTTTAAAGGAAAAGCTGTGAGTACCACATAGCTCTTGAAATTGTCTTCTTGGAAGGTTGCCCTCTTTTGAAATTTTTGCTCCATTTTTGATCCCAGGATTTATTTGGAGGGCAGGTGTCATTTACAGAATGGCAAGTTGGTGAATATTTAGTGACCTTTAGCAGTGGGTTGAAAGCTGCTGTTGTGGGAAATGGCCACAAGGAGGCAGCATTTCTCCATTCCCAAATCTGAGTACTAGGGCAGCAGAGCCTTTCTGGAAGTCGTGTTCCTAGGTTGTAAATTAGAATGGAATGTGCCAGGAGAAACCCCCATAAGTTTAGGTCTCATTACTTCTTGTTTTTGTTATTTTTTTTAATCGGGGTAAGGACTAGAATATTGTTTGTCCTAGGGGTACACAATCTGGTTCATTTGTACATTATATATGTCTACTCTACAGATCCTCTTCCCATGTAAAATATTACAGAGTGTTCTGTAGACCTCCCTTGCTATATGGTCGGTCGTTTTGAAATATGTATATAATATGTATTTGGATATGTATAGTAACACTAATCTCATTTATCCATTCCCCCCACCTTTCCTTTTAGATGAGCATAGTTGGTTTTCTAAGTCTGTGAGTGTCTTTCTCTGTGGAAATATGTTCATTTGTGTCAGTGATTAGATAACGCCTCTAAGGGATATCATAGGATATAGGTCTTTTGCTTTCCGACTTACCTCATGTTTTGTGATTATCTCCAGGCTCATCTCTGGTGCCTCAAAGAGCAGTGTTTCATTGTTTTCCATGGCTAATATTCCATTGTGTACATGGACTCCTTCTTCTTTATCCATTCACCTGTTGATGGACATTTTGGTTGCTTCCCATCTTGGCTATTTTGAATAAGGCTGCAGTGCAGCTTTTGCAGCCTGTGTCTTTTCGATCCTGGTCTTCTCAGGTGAGAGGCCCAGTGGTGTGCCTGCTGGATTGAATGGTACCTCAGTTTTCACTTTTCAACGCAGTTCCTTTCGGTAGTCATTATTGGCTGTTAACCACTTTCCATCCCACCAGCACCTAGAGGTTACACAGTTCTCTACAACCCCGTCAGCATTTATTGTTGGTAGACTTTTTGCTGACGGTCAGTCGACAGGTGTGAGTTGAAACCTTTTGGTTGATTAGATTGCATGAGTCTAATAATTCCTGAGGTTGAGCTTTTACCCATTTTCCTGTTTTTTTGTTTAAAGAGAGTGAGGAATACTTACCTCTGCATACTATATTCTTGAAACATTTGCCTGTTTTGAATTTCTTTTGTCCATTCCCTACCTGAGCACAATTTTTAACGGCAGGTGTCCTTTACACCCCTGAGCCCTTGTGAATTTTAAGTGACCAGTAGCTGTGGGTTTAAAGCTGCTCTTGCGGGAAACGGCCACAAGGGGGCAGCATTTCTCCTTTACCAAATCTGGTTACTAGGGCAACAGAGCCTTAATGGAAGTCGTGTTCTAGGTTGTAAAGTACAATGGAATGTGCCGGGAAAAAGCCCTTTAAGTGTATGTGTCATTCCTTCTTGTTTGTATTTTTAACAAAATTTTTATTCTTTATCACAGCAAATTCGATTACAATGGTTTGTTTGGTCTAGGTGTGCAAGATGTGGTTCCTTCACACATATACATATATCTATGCTTCTTTGGAATCTTTTCCCGTGTAGGTTATGACACAATGTTGAGTAGTCTTCTCTTGGTATTCTGTAGGTCTTTGGTGATTATATATTTCACGTGTGTTTGTATATCTCTGTTCACCTCAATATGGTAATGTACCCAATCCTCACACCTTTCCATTTGGTGAACCATAAGTTTTTGTACTGAATCTGTGATTGCCTTTCTCTGTGGAAGTATCTTCGTTTGTATTCAATTTTTAGGTAACACCTCTATGTGATATGATAGGATATGTGTCTTTCGCTTTCTCACTTACTCCAAGTTGCGTGATTACTTCTAGAGTCATCTATGGTGCTGCAAATGGCATTGCTTCATTTTATCGCTAGCTCATAATCCATCTGTACATGTAGCAGTTCTTCTTTGTCCACCCATCTGTCGGTGGACTTTTTGGTGACTTCCATATCTTGGCTATGGTAATACTGTGCAATGCAGATTTGCCTGCCTCTTTCTTTCCAATTCTGTCTTCTTAGGTTATAGGTCCAGGAATAAGCCTCTGGATCGTACGGTAGCTCAATGTTTACCTTTTAACGGCACCTCCACTCTGCTCTTATGAGTGGCTCTCTCCAGGTTACATCCCACTTAAAGTGGAGGGTTTGCATTTCTTCACAGCACCTTCAGCATTTATTCTTTGTGGTTTTTTACTGATGGTTATTCTGACTGGTGTGAGCTGATACGTCTTTGTGGCTGAATTTGCATGTGTCTCATGATCCATTAAAACTGAGCTTTAAGGCAGGTCCTTTTCATTTTTCAGGCTGTGAGTACAGCTTAGTTCTTCAAAGTGTTTTCTTAAAGTATGTATGTCATAATTTTAAAATTTTTTCGCCATTACCTCCCTGAAGACATTTTGCGGTGACCATTAGCACAGGCTTAAACCTGCGTTTGCAGGTAACGGCCAGAGGGTGGCAGTCTTTCTACGTTCCCCATGCTGGTACTAGGGCAACAGGCCTTCCGGCCAGTGGTGTTCCTCGGTTATAAATTAGAGTGGATTGTGCCTGAAGAAACCCACAAATGCTGATGTCTCCTTACTTATGTTTGTCTTTTAAATTTACCTTATATTTATTATTGGAGCAATATTACATTGTGTACATGGAACAGTTCTTCTTGGTGCGTTCCTCTGTTGATGGACATTTTCATTGCTTCCAAATGTTGGCTATGGTCAATATGGCTGGAGTGCAGGATTGCCAGCCTGTGACGTTTTGATTCTCATTTTCTCAGGGGATAGGCCCAGCAGTGGGTATGACTGATTGACGGGTAGCTCAGTGTTTACCTTTTCAAGGCACTTCCATTGTGTTTTCATTAGTGGCTCTTACCACGTCCCCCTTAGGGCCGAGTGTACGCATTCCTCCACAGTCCCTTCAGCATTTATTTTTTGAAACATTTTTGCTGATGGCCATTTTGACTGCTGTGAGCTGATAGGGTTTTGTAATTTGGGTTTGCATGTCTTTAAAAATTCCTAAAATATATCATTTTCCCACACCTTTTCTTTCCTCTTTAAAGGAAAAGCTGTGAGTACCACATAGCTCTTGAAATTTTCTTCTTGGAAGGTTGCCCTCTTTTGAAATTTTTGCTCCATTTTTGATCCCAGGATTTATTTGGAGGGCAGGTGTCATTTACAGAATTGCAAGTTGGTGAATATTTAGTGACCTTTAGCAGTGGGTTGAAAGCTGCTGTTGTGGGAAATGGCCACAAGGAGGCAGCATTTCTCCATTCCCAAATCTGAGTACTAGGGCAGCAGAGCCTTTCTGGAAGTCGTGTTCCTAGGTTGTAAATTAGAATGGAATGTGCCAGGAGAAACCCCCATAAGTTTAGATCTCATTACTTCTTGTTTTTGTTAATTTTTTAATCGGGGTAAGGACTAGAATATTGTTTGTCCTAGGGGTACACAATCTGGTTCATTTGTACATTATATATGTCTACTCTACAGATCCTCTTCCCATGTAAAATATTACAGAGTGTTCTGTAGACCTCCCTTGCTATATGGTCGGTCGTTTTGAAATATGTATATAATATGTATTTGGATATGTATAGTAACACTAATCTCATTTATCCATTCCCCCCACCTTTCCTTTTAGATGAGCATAGTTGGTTTTCTAAGTCTGTGAGTGTCTTTCTCTGTGGAAATATGTTCATTTGTGTCAGTGATTAGATAACGCCTCTAAGGGATATCATAGGATATAGGTCTTTTGCTTTCCGACTTACCTCATGTTTTGTGATTATCTCCAGGCTCATCTCTGGTGCCTCAAAGAGCAGTGTTTCATTGTTTTCCATGGCTAATATTCCATTGTGTACATGGACTCCTTCTTCTTTATCCATTCACCTGTTGATGGACATTTTGGTTGCTTCCCATCTTGGCTATTTTGAATAAGGCTGCAGTGCAGCATTTGCAGCCTGTGTCTTTTCGATCCTGGTCTTCTCAGGTGAGAGGCCCAGTGGTGTGCCTGCTGGATTGAATGGTACCTCAGTTTTCACTTTTCAACGCAGTTCCTTTCATTAGTCATTATTGGCTGTTAACCACTTTCCTTCCCACCAGTACCTAGAGGTTACACAGTTCTCTACAACCCCGTCAGCATTTATTGTTGGTAGACTTTTTGCTGACGGTCAGTCGACAGGTGTGAGTTGAAACCTTTTGGTTGATTAGATTGCATGAGTCTAATAATTCCTGAGGTTGAGCTTTTACCCATTTTCCTGTTTTTTTGTTTAAAGAGAGTGAGGAATACTTACCTCTGCATACTATCTTCTTGAAACATTCGCCTGTTTTGAATTTCTTTTGTCCATTCCAGACCTGAGCACAATTTTTGACGGCAGGTGTCCTTTACAGCCCTGAGCCCTTGTGAATTTTAAGTGACCAGTAGCTGTGGGTTTAAAGCTGCTCTTGCGGGAAACGGCCACAAGGGGGCAGCATTTCTCCTTTACCAAATCTGGTCACTAGGGCAACAGAGCCTTAATGGAAGTCGTGTTCTAGGTTGTAAAGTACAATGGAATGTGCCGGGAAAAAGCCCTTTAAGTGTATGTGTCATTCCTTCTTGTTTGTATTTTTAACAAAATTTTTATTCTTTATCACAGCAAATTCGATTACAATGGTTTGTTTGGTCTAGGTGTGCAAGACGTGGTTCCTTCACACATATACATATATCTATTCTTCTTTGGAATCTTTTCCCGTGTAGGTTATGACACAATGTTGAGTAGTCTTCTCTTGGTATTCTGTAGGTCTTTGGTGATTATATATTTCACGTGTGTTTGTATATCTCTGTTCACCTCAATATGGTAATGTACCCAATCCTCACACGTTTCCATTTGGTGAACCTTAAGTTTTTGTACTGAATCTGTGATTGCCTTTCTCTGTGGAAGTATCTTCGTTTGTATCAATTTTTAGGTAACACCTCTATGTGGTATGATAGGATATGTGTCTTTCGTTTTCTCACTTATTCCAAGTTGCGTGATTACTTCTAGAGTCATCTATGGTGCTGCAAATGGCATTGCTTCATTTTTTCGCTAGCTCATAATCCATCTGTACATGTAGCAGTTCTTCTTTGTCCACCCATCTGTCGGTGGACTTTTTGGTGACTTCCATATCTTGGCTATGGTAATACTGTGCAATGCAGATTTGCCTGCCTCTTTCTTTCCAATTCTGTCTTCTTAGGTTATAGGTCCAGGAATAAGCCTCTGGATCGTACGGTAGCTCAATGTTTACCTTTTAACGGCACCTCCACTCTGCTCTCATGAGTGGCTCTCTCCAGGTTACATCCCACTTAAAGTGGAGGGTTTGCATTTCTCCACAGCACCTTCAGCATTTATTCTTTGTGGTTTTTTACTGATGGTTATTCTGACTGGTGTGAGCTGATACGTCTTTGTGGCTGAATTTGCATGTGTCTCATGATCCATTAAAACTGAGCTTTAAGGCAGGTCCTTTTCATTTTTCAGGCTGTGAGTACCGCTTAGTTCTTCAAAGTGTTTTCCTAAAGTATGTATGTCATAATTTTAAAATTTTTTGGCCATTACCTCCCTGAAGACATTTTGCGGTGACCATTAGCACAGGCTTAAACCTGCGTTTGCAGGTAACGGCCAGAGGGTGGCGGTCTTTCTACGTTCCCCATGCTGGTACTAGGGCAACAGGCCTTCCGGCCAGTGGTGTTCCTCGGTTGTAAATTAGAGTGGAATGTGCCTGAAGAAACCCACAAATGCTGATGTCTCCTTACTTATGTTTGTCTTTTAAATTTACCTTATATTTATTATTGGAGCAATATTACATTGTGTACATGGAAGAGTTCTTCTTGGTGCGTTCCTCTGTTGATGGACATTTTCATTGCTTCCAAATGTTGGCTATGGTCAATATGGCTGGAGTGCAGGATTGCCAGCCTGTGACGTTTTGATTCTCATTTTCTCAGGGGATAGGCCCAGCAGTGGGTATGACTGATTGACGGGTAGCTCAGTTTTTACCTTTTCAAGGCACTTCCATTGTGTTTTCATTAGTGGCTCTTACCACGTCCCCCTTAGGGCCGAGTGTACGCATTCCTCCACAGTCCCTTCAGCATTTATTTTTTGAAACATTTTTGCTGATGGCCATTCTGACTGCTGTGAGCTGATAGGTTTTTGTAATTTGGGTTTGCATGTCTTTAAAAATTCCTAAAATATATCATTTTCCCACACCTTTTTCTTTCCTCTTCTTTAAAGGAAAAGCTGTGAGTACCACATAGCTCTTGAAATTGTCTTCTTGGAAGGTTGCCCTCTTTTGAAATTTTTGCTCCATTTTTGATCCCAGGATTTATTTGGAGGGCAGGTGTCATTTACAGAATGGCAAGTTGGTGAATATTTAGTGACCTTTAGCAGTGGGTTGAAAGCTGCTGTTGTGGGAAATGGCCACAAGGAGGCAGCATTTCTCCATTCCCAAATCTGAGTACTAGGGCAGCAGAGCCTTTCTGGAAGTCGTGTTCCTAGGTTGTAAATTAGAATGGAATGTGCCAGGAGAAACCCCCATAAGTTTAGGTCTCATTACTTCTTGTTTTTGTTAATTTTTTTAATCGGGGTAAGGACTAGAATATTGTTTGTCCTAGGGGTACACAATCTGGTTCATTTGTACATTATATATGTCTACTCTACAGATCCTCTTCCCATGTAAAATATTACAGAGTGTTCTGTAGACCTCCCTTGCTATATGGTCGGTCGTTTTGAAATATGTATATAATATGTATTTGGATATGTATAGTAACACTAATCTCATTTATCCATTCCCCCCACCTTTCCTTTTAGATGAGCATAGTTGGTTTTCTAAGTCTGTGAGTGTCTTTCTCTGTGGAAATATGTTCATTTGTGTCAGTGATTAGATAACGCCTCTAAGGGATATCATAGGATATAGGTCTTTTGCTTTCCGACTTACCTCATGTTTTGTGATTATCTCCAGGCTCATCTCTGGTGCCTCAAAGAGCAGTGTTTCATTGTTTTCCATGGCTAATATTCCACTGTGTACATGGACTCCTTCTTCTTTATCCATTCACCTGTTGATGGACATTTTGGTTGCTTCCCATCTTGGCTATTTTGAATAAGGCTGCAGTGCAGCCTTTGCAGCCTGTGTCTTTTCGATCCTGGTCTTCTCAGGTGAGAGGCCCAGTGGTGTGCCTGTTGCATTGAGTGGTACCTCAATTTTCACTTTTCAACGCAGTTCCTTTTGGTACTCCTTACTGGCTGTTAACCACTTTACATCTCACCAGCACCTAGAGGTTACACAGTTCTCTACAACCCCGTCAGCATTTATTGTTGGTAGACTTTTTGCTGACGGTCAGTTGACAGGTGTGAGTTGAAACCTTTTGGTTGATTAGATTGCATGAGTCTAATCATTCCTGAGGTTGAGCTTTTACCCATTTTCCTGTTTTTTTGTTTAAAGAGAGTGAGGAATACTTACCTCTGCATACTATCTTCTTGAAACATTCGCCTGTTTTGAATTTCTTTTGTCCATTCCCCACCTGAGCACAATTTTTGACGGCAGGTGTCCTTTACAGCCCTGAGCCCTTGTGAATTTTAAGTGACCAGTAGCTGTGGGTTTAAAGCTGCTCTTGCGGGAAACGGCCACAAGGGGGCAGCATTTCTCCTTTACCAAATCTGGTCACTAGGGCAACAGAGCCTTAATGGAAGTCGTGTTCTAGGTTGTAAGTTACAATGGAATGTGCCGGGAAAAAGCCCTTTAAGTGTATGTGTCATTCCTTCTTGTTTGTATTTTTAACAAAATTTTTATTCTTTATCACAGCAAATTCGATTACAATGGTTTGTTTGGTCTAGGTGTGCAAGACGTGGTTCCTTCACACATATACATATATCTATTCTTCTTTGGAATCTTTTCCCGTGTAGGTTATGACACAATGTTGAGTAGTCTTCTCTTGGTATTCTGTAGGTCTTTGGTGATTATATATTTCACGTGTGTTTGTATATCTCTGTTCACCTCAATATGGTAATGTACCCAATCCTCACACCTTTCCATTTGGTGAACCTTAAGTTTTTGTACTGAATCTGTGATTGCCTTTCTCTGTGGAAGTATCTTCGTTTGTATCAATTTTTAGGTAACACCTCTTTGTGGTATGATAGGATATGTGTCTTTCGTTTTCTCACTTACTCCAAGTTGCGTGATTACTTCTAGAGTCATCTATGGTGCTGCAAATGGCATTGTTTCATTTTATCGCTAGCTCATAATCCATCTGTACATGTAGCAGTTCTTCTTTGTCCACCCATCTGTCGGTGGACTTTTTGGTGACTTCCATATCTTGGCTATGGTAATACTGTGCAATGCAGATTTGCCTGCCTCTTTCTTTCCAATTCTGTCTTCTTAGGTTATAGGTCCAGGAATAAGCCTCTGGATCGTACGGTAGCTCAATGTTTACCTTTTAACGGCACCTCCACTCTGCTCTCATGAGTGGCTCTCTCCAGGTTACATCCCACTTAAAGTGGAGGGTTTGCATTTCTCCACAGCACCTTCAGCATTTATTCTTTGTGGTTTTTTACTGATGGTTATTCTGACTGGTGTGAGCTGATACGTCTTTGTGGCTGAATTTGCATGTGTCTCATGATCCATTAAAACTGAGCTTTAAGGCAGGTCCTTTTCATTTTTCAGGCTGTGAGTACCGCTTAGTTCTTCAAAGTGTTTTCTTAAAGTATGTATGTCATAATTTTAAAATTTTTTGGCCATTACCTCCCTGAAGACATTTTGCGGTGACCATTAGCACAGGCTTAAACCTGCGTTTGCAGGTAACGGCCAGAGGGTGGCGGTCTTTCTACGTTCCCCATGCTGGTACTAGGGCAACAGGCCTTCCGGCCAGTGGTGTTCCTCGGTTATAAATTAGAGTGGAATGTGCCTGAAGAAACCCACAAATGCTGATGTCTCCTTACTTATGTTTGTGTTTTAAATTTACCTTATATTTATTATTGGAGCAATATTACATTGTGTACATGGAACAGTTCTTCTTGGTGCGTTCCTCTGTTGATGGACATTTTCATTGCTTCCAAATGTTGGCTATGGTCAATATGGCTGGAGTGCAGGGTTGCCAGCCTGTGACGTTTTGATTCTCATTTTCTCAGGGGATAGGCCCAGCAGTGGGTATGACTGATTGACGGGTAGCTCAGTTTTTACCTTTTCAAGGCACTTCCATTGTGTTTTCATTAGTGGCTCTTACCACGTCCCCCTTAGGGCCGAGTGTACGCATTCCTCCACAGTCCCTTCAGCATTTATTTTTTGAAACATTTTTGCTGATGGCCATTCTGACTGCTGTGAGCTGATAGGGTTTTGTAATTTGGGTTTGCATGTCTTTAAAAATTCCTAAAATATATCATTTTCCCACACCTTTTCTTTCCTCTTTAAAGGAAAAGCTGTGAGTACCACATAGCTCTTGAAATTTTCTTCTTGGAAGGTTGCCCTCTTTTGAAATTTTTGCTCCATTTTTGATCCCAGGATTTATTTGGAGGGCAGGTGTCATTTACAGAATTGCAAGTTGGTGAATATTTAGTGACCTTTAGCAGTGGGTTGAAAGCTGCTGTTGTGGGAAATGGCCACAAGGAGGCAGCATTTCTCCATTCCCAAATCTGAGTACTAGGGCAGCAGAGCCTTTCTGGAAGTCGTGTTCCTAGGTTGTAAATTAGAATGGAATGTGCCAGGAGAAACCCCCATAAGTTTAGGTCTCATTACTTCTTGTTTTTGTTAATTTTTTTAATCGGGGTAAGGACTAGAATATTGTTTGTCCTAGGGGTACACAATCTGGTTCATTTGTACATTATATATGTCTAGTCTACAGATCCTCTTCCCATGTAAAATATTACAGAGTGTTCTGTAGACCTCCCTTGCTATATGGTCGGTCGTTTTGAAATATGTATATAATATGTATTTGGATATGTATAGTAACACTAATCTCATTTATCCATTCCCCCCACCTTTCCTTTTAGATGAGCATAGTTGGTTTTCTAAGTCTGTGAGTGTCTTTCTCTGTGGAAATATGTTCATTTGTGTCAGTGATTAGATAACGCCTCTAAGGGATATCATAGGATATAGGTCTTTTGCTTTCCGACTTACCTCATGTTTTGTGATTATCTCCAGGCTCATCTCTGGTGCCTCAAAGAGCAGTGTTTCATTGTTTTCCATGGCTAATATTCCATTGTGTACATGGACTCCTTCTTCTTTATCCATTCACCTGTTGATGGACATTTTGGTTGCTTCCCATCTTGGCTATTTTGAATAAGGCTGCAGTGCAGCCTTTGCAGCCTGTGTCTTTTCGATCCTGGTCTTCTCAGGTGAGAGGCCCAGTGGTGTGCCTGTTGCATTGAGTGGTACCTCAATTTTCACTTTTCAACGCAGTTCCTTTTGGTACTCCTTACTGGCTGTTAACCACTTTACATCTCACCAGCACCTAGAGGTTACACAGTTCTCTACAACCCCGTCAGCATTTATTGTTGGTAGACTTTTTGCTGACGGTCAGTCGACAGGTGTGAGTTGAAACCTTTTGGTTGATTAGATTGCATGAGTCTAATCATTCCTGAGGTTGAGCTTTTACCCATTTTCCTGTTTTTTTGTTTAAAGAGAGTGAGGAATACTTACCTCTGCATACTATCTTCTTGAAACATTCGCCTGTTTTGAATTTCTTTTGTCCATTCCCCACCTGAGCACAATTTTTGACGGCAGGTGTCCTTTACAGCCCTGAGCCCTTGTGAATTTTAAGTGACCAGTAGCTGTGGGTTTCAAGCTGCTCTTGCGGGAAACGGCCACAAGGGGGCAGCATTTCTCCTTTACCAAATCTGGTCACTAGGGCAACAGAGCCTTAATGGAAGTCGTGTTCTAGGTTGTAAAGTACAATGGAATGTGCCGGGAAAAAGCCCTTTAAGTGTATGTGTCATTCCTTCTTGTTTGTATTTTTAACAAAATTTTTATTCTTTATCACAGCAAATTCGATTACAATGGTTTGTTTGGTCTAGGTGTGCAAGATGTGGTTCCTTCACACATATACATATATCTATTCTTCTTTGGAATCTTTTCCCGTGTAGGTTATGACACAATGTTGAGTAGTCTTCTCTTGGTATTCTGTAGGTCTTTGGTGATTATATATTTCACGTGTGTTTGTATATCTCTGTTCACCTCAATATGGTAATGTACCCAATCCTCACACCTTTCCATTTGGTGAACCTTAAGTTTTTGTACTGAATCTGTGATTGCCTTTCTCTGTGGAAGTATCTTCGTTTGTATCAATTTTTAGGTAACACCTCTATGTGGTATGATAGGATATGTGTCTTTCGCTTTCTCACTTACTCCAAGTTGCGTGATTACTTCTAGAGTCATCTATGGTGCTGCAAATGGCATTGTTTCATTTTATCGCTAGCTCATAATCCATCTGTACATGTAGCAGTTCTTCTTTGTCCACCCATCTGTCGGTGGACTTTTTGGTGACTTCCATATCTTGGCTATGGTAATACTGTGCAATGCAGATTTGCCTGCCTCTTTCTTTCCAATTCTGTCTTCTTAGGTTATAGGTCCAGGAATAAGCCTCTGGATCGTACGGTAGCTCAATGTTTACCTTTTAACGGCACCTCCACTCTGCTCTCATGAGTGGCTCTCTCCAGGTTACATCCCACTTAAAGTGGAGGGTTTGCATTTCTCCACAGCACCTTCAGCATTTATTCTTTGTGGTTTTTTACTGATGGTTATTCTGACTGGTGTGAGCTGATACGTCTTTGTGGCTGAATTTGCATGTGTCTCATGATCCATTAAAACTGAGCTTTAAGGCAGGTCCTTTTCATTTTTCAGGCTGTGAGTACAGCTTAGTTCTTCAAAGTGTTTTCTTAAAGTATGTATGTCATAATTTTAAAATTTTTTCGCCATTACCTCCCTGAAGACATTTTGCGGTGACCATTAGCACAGGCTTAAACCTGCGTTTGCAGGTAACGGCCAGAGGGTGGCAGTCTTTCTACGTTCCCCATGCTGGTACTAGGGCAACAGGCCTTCCGGCCAGTGGTGTTCCTCGGTTATAAATTAGAGTGGATTGTGCCTGAAGAAACCCACAAATGCTGATGTCTCCTTACTTATGTTTGTCTTTTAAATTTACCTTATATTTATTATTGGAGCAATATTACATTGTGTACATGGAACAGTTCTTCTTGGTGCGTTCCTCTGTTGATGGACATTTTCATTGCTTCCAAATGTTGGCTATGGTCAATATGGCTGGAGTGCAGGATTGCCAGCCTGTGACGTTTTGATTCTCATTTTCTCAGGGGATAGGCCCAGCAGTGGGTATGACTGATTGACGGGTAGCTCAGTGTTTACCTTTTCAAGGCACTTCCATTGTGTTTTCATTAGTGGCTCTTACCACGTCCCCCTTAGGGCCGAGTGTACGCATTCCTCCACAGTCCCTTCAGCATTTATTTTTTGAAACATTTTTGCTGATGGCCATTCTGACTGCTGTGAGCTGATAGGTTTTTGTAATTTGGGTTTGCATGTCTTTAAAAATTCCTAAAATATATCATTTTCCCACACCTTTTTCTTTCCTCTTCTTTAAAGGAAAAGCTGTGAGTACCACATAGCTCTTGAAATTGTCTTCTTGGAAGGTTGCCCTCTTTTGAAATTTTTGCTCCATTTTTGATCCCAGGATTTATTTGGAGGGCAGGTGTCATTTACAGAATGGCAAGTTGATGAATATTTAATGACCTTTAGCAGTGGGTTGAAAGCTGCTGTTGTGGGAAATGGCCACAAGGAGGCAGCATTTCTCCATTCCCAAATCTGAGTACTAGGGCAGCAGAGCCTTTCTGGAAGTCGTGTTCCTAGGTTGTAAATTAGAATGGAATGTGCCAGGAGAAACCCCCATAAGTTTAGGTCTCATTACTTCTTGTTTTTGTTAATTTTTTTAATCGGGGTAAGGACTAGAATATTGTTTGTCCTAGGGGTACACAATCTGGTTCATTTGTACATTATATATGTCTACTCTACAGATCCTCTTCCCATGTAAAATATTACAGAGTGTTCTGTAGACCTCCCTTGCTATATGGTCGGTCGTTTTGAAATATGTATATAATATGTATTTGGATATGTATAGTAACACTAATCTCATTTATCCATTCCCCCCACCTTTCCTTTTAGATGAGCATAGTTGGTTTTCTAAGTCTGTGAGTGTCTTTCTCTGTGGAAATATGTTCATTTGTGTCAGTGATTAGATAACGCCTCTAAGGGATATCATAGGATATAGGTCTTTTGCTTTCCGACTTACCTCATGTTTTGTGATTATCTCCAGGCTCATCTCTGGTGCCTCAAAGAGCAGTGTTTCATTGTTTTCCATGGCTAATATTCCACTGTGTACATGGACTCCTTCTTCTTTATCCATTCACCTGTTGATGGACATTTTGGTTGCTTCCCATCTTGGCTATTTTGAATAAGGCTGCAGTGCAGCCTTTGCAGCCTGTGTCTTTTCGATCCTGGTCTTCTCAGGTGAGAGGCCCAGTGGTGTGCCTGTTGCATTGAGTGGTACCTCAATTTTCACTTTTCAACGCAGTTCCTTTTGGTACTCCTTACTGGCTGTTAACCACTTTACATCTCACCAGCACCTAGAGGTTACACAGTTCTCTACAACCCCGTCAGCATTTATTGTTGGTAGACTTTTTGCTGACGGTCAGTCGACAGGTGTGAGTTGAAACCTTTTGGTTGATTAGATTGCATGAGTCTAATCATTCCTGAGGTTGAGCTTTTACCCATTTTCCTGTTTTTTTGTTTAAAGAGAGTGAGGAATACTTACCTCTGCATACTATCTTCTTGAAACATTCGCCTGTTTTGAATTTCTTTTGTCCATTCCCCACCTGAGCACAATTTTTGACGGCAGGTGTCCTTTACAGCCCTGAGCCCTTGTGAATTTTAAGTGACCAGTAGCTGTGGGTTTCAAGCTGCTCTTGCGGGAAACGGCCACAAGGGGGCAGCATTTCTCCTTTACCAAATCTGGTCACTAGGGCAACAGAGCCTTAATGGAAGTCGTGTTCTAGGTTGTAAAGTACAATGGAATGTGCCGGGAAAAAGCCCTTTAAGTGTATGTGTCATTCCTTCTTGTTTGTATTTTTAACAAAATTTTTATTCTTTATCACAGCAAATTCGATTACAATGGTTTGTTTGGTCTAGGTGTGCAAGATGTGGTTCCTTCACACATATACATATATCTATTCTTCTTTGGAATCTTTTCCCGTGTAGGTTATGACACAATGTTGAGTAGTCTTCTCTTGGTATTCTGTAGGTCTTTGGTGATTATATATTTCACGTGTGTTTGTATATCTCTGTTCACCTCAATATGGTAATGTACCCAATCCTCACACCTTTCCATTTGGTGAACCTTAAGTTTTTGTACTGAATCTGTGATTGCCTTTCTCTGTGGAAGTATCTTCGTTTGTATCAATTTTTAGGTAACACCTCTATGTGGTATGATA
Organism: Eschrichtius robustus; assembly: GCF_028021215.1. Taxonomy (NCBI): domain Eukaryota; kingdom Metazoa; phylum Chordata; class Mammalia; order Artiodactyla; family Eschrichtiidae; genus Eschrichtius; species Eschrichtius robustus. The sequence goes on from NC_090828.1 coordinate 107,940,191, forward strand.
GGATATGTGTCTTTCGCTTTCTCACTTACTCCAAGTTGCGTGATTACTTCTAGAGTCATCTATGGTGCTGCAAATGGCATTGTTTCATTTTATCGCTAGCTCATAATCCATCTGTACATGTAGCAGTTCTTCTTTGTCCACCCATCTGTCGGTGGACTTTTTGGTGACTTCCATATCTTGGCTATGGTAATACTGTGCAATGCAGATTTGCCTGCCTCTTTCTTTCCAATTCTGTCTTCTTAGGTTATAGGTCCAGGAATAAGCCTCTGGATCGTACGGTAGCTCAATGTTTACCTTTTAACGGCACCTCCACTCTGCTCTCATGAGTGGCTCTCTCCAGGTTACATCCCACTTAAAGTGGAGGGTTTGCATTTCTCCACAGCACCTTCAGCATTTATTCTTTGTGGTTTTTTACTGATGGTTATTCTGACTGGTGTGAGCTGATACGTCTTTGTGGCTGAATTTGCATGTGTCTCATGATCCATTAAAACTGAGCTTTAAGGCAGGTCCTTTTCATTTTTCAGGCTGTGAGTACAGCTTAGTTCTTCAAAGTGTTTTCTTAAAGTATGTATGTCATAATTTTAAAATTTTTTCGCCATTACCTCCCTGAAGACATTTTGCGGTGACCATTAGCACAGGCTTAAACCTGCGTTTGCAGGTAACGGCCAGAGGGTGGCAGTCTTTCTACGTTCCCCATGCTGGTACTAGGGCAACAGGCCTTCCGGCCAGTGGTGTTCCTCGGTTATAAATTAGAGTGGATTGTGCCTGAAGAAACCCACAAATGCTGATGTCTCCTTACTTATGTTTGTCTTTTAAATTTACCTTATATTTATTATTGGAGCAATATTACATTGTGTACATGGAACAGTTCTTCTTGGTGCGTTCCTCTGTTGATGGACATTTTCATTGCTTCCAAATGTTGGCTATGGTCAATATGGCTGGAGTGCAGGATTGCCAGCCTGTGACGTTTTGATTCTCATTTTCTCAGGGGATAGGCCCAGCAGTGGGTATGACTGATTGACGGGTAGCTCAGTGTTTACCTTTTCAAGGCACTTCCATTGTGTTTTCATTAGTGGCTCTTACCACGTCCCCCTTAGGGCCGAGTGTACGCATTCCTCCACAGTCCCTTCAGCATTTATTTTTTGAAACATTTTTGCTGATGGCCATTCTGACTGCTGTGAGCTGATAGGTTTTTGTAATTTGGGTTTGCATGTCTTTAAAAATTCCTAAAATATATCATTTTCCCACACCTTTTTCTTTCCTCTTCTTTAAAGGAAAAGCTGTGAGTACCACATAGCTCTTGAAATTGTCTTCTTGGAAGGTTGCCCTCTTTTGAAATTTTTGCTCCATTTTTGATCCCAGGATTTATTTGGAGGGCAGGTGTCATTTACAGAATGGCAAGTTGATGAATATTTAATGACCTTTAGCAGTGGGTTGAAAGCTGCTGTTGTGGGAAATGGCCACAAGGAGGCAGCATTTCTCCATTCCCAAATCTGAGTACTAGGGCAGCAGAGCCTTTCTGGAAGTCGTGTTCCTAGGTTGTAAATTAGAATGGAATGTGCCAGGAGAAACCCCCATAAGTTTAGGTCTCATTACTTCTTGTTTTTGTTAATTTTTTTAATCGGGGTAAGGACTAGAATATTGTTTGTCCTAGGGGTACACAATCTGGTTCATTTGTACATTATATATGTCTACTCTACAGATCCTCTTCCCATGTAAAATATTACAGAGTGTTCTGTAGACCTCCCTTGCTATATGGTCGGTCGTTTTGAAATATGTATATAATATGTATTTGGATATGTATAGTAACACTAATCTCATTTATCCATTCCCCCCACCTTTCCTTTTAGATGAGCATAGTTGGTTTTCTAAGTCTGTGAGTGTCTTTCTCTGTGGAAATATGTTCATTTGTGTCAGTGATTAGATAACGCCTCTAAGGGATATCATAGGATATAGGTCTTTTGCTTTCCGACTTACCTCATGTTTTGTGATTATCTCCAGGCTCATCTCTGGTGCCTCAAAGAGCAGTGTTTCATTGTTTTCCATGGCTAATATTCCACTGTGTACATGGACTCCTTCTTCTTTATCCATTCACCTGTTGATGGACATTTTGGTTGCTTCCCATCTTGGCTATTTTGAATAAGGCTGCAGTGCAGCCTTTGCAGCCTGTGTCTTTTCGATCCTGGTCTTCTCAGGTGAGAGGCCCAGTGGTGTGCCTGTTGCATTGAGTGGTACCTCAATTTTCACTTTTCAACGCAGTTCCTTTTGGTACTCCTTACTGGCTGTTAACCACTTTACATCTCACCAGCACCTAGAGGTTACACAGTTCTCTACAACCCCGTCAGCATTTATTGTTGGTAGACTTTTTGCTGACGGTCAGTCGACAGGTGTGAGTTGAAACCTTTTGGTTGATTAGATTGCATGAGTCTAATCATTCCTGAGGTTGAGCTTTTACCCATTTTCCTGTTTTTTTGTTTAAAGAGAGTGAGGAATACTTACCTCTGCATACTATCTTCTTGAAACATTCGCCTGTTTTGAATTTCTTTTGTCCATTCCCCACCTGAGCACAATTTTTGACGGCAGGTGTCCTTTACAGCCCTGAGCCCTTGTGAATTTTAAGTGACCAGTAGCTGTGGGTTTCAAGCTGCTCTTGCGGGAAACGGCCACAAGGGGGCAGCATTTCTCCTTTACCAAATCTGGTCACTAGGGCAACAGAGCCTTAATGGAAGTCGTGTTCTAGGTTGTAAAGTACAATGGAATGTGCCGGGAAAAAGCCCTTTAAGTGTATGTGTCATTCCTTCTTGTTTGTATTTTTAACAAAATTTTTATTCTTTATCACAGCAAATTCGATTACAATGGTTTGTTTGGTCTAGGTGTGCAAGATGTGGTTCCTTCACACATATACATATATCTATTCTTCTTTGGAATCTTTTCCCGTGTAGGTTATGACACAATGTTGAGTAGTCTTCTCTTGGTATTCTGTAGGTCTTTGGTGATTATATATTTCACGTGTGTTTGTATATCTCTGTTCACCTCAATATGGTAATGTACCCAATCCTCACACCTTTCCATTTGGTGAACCTTAAGTTTTTGTACTGAATCTGTGATTGCCTTTCTCTGTGGAAGTATCTTCGTTTGTATCAATTTTTAGGTAACACCTCTATGTGGTATGATAGGATATGTGTCTTTCGCTTTCTCACTTACTCCAAGTTGCGTGATTACTTCTAGAGTCATCTATGGTGCTGCAAATGGCATTGTTTCATTTTATCACTAGCTCATAATCCATCTGTACATGTAGCAGTTCTTCTTTGTCCACCCATCTGTCGGTGGACTTTTTGGTGACTTCCATATCTTGGCTATGGTAATACTGTGCAATGCAGATTTGCCTGCCTCTTTCTTTCCAATTCTGTCTTCTTAGGTTATAGGTCCAGGAATAAGCCTCTGGATCGTACGGTAGCTCAATGTTTACCTTTTAACGGCACCTCCACTCTGCTCTCATGAGTGGCTCTCTCCAGGTTACATCCCACTTAAAGTGGAGGGTTTGCATTTCTCCACAGCACCTTCAGCATTTATTCTTTGTGGTTTTTTACTGATGGTTATTCTGACTGGTGTGAGCTGATACGTCTTTGTGGCTGAATTTGCATGTGTCTCATGATCCATTAAAACTGAGCTTTAAGGCAGGTCCTTTTCATTTTTCAGGCTGTGAGTACAGCTTAGTTCTTCAAAGTGTTTTCTTAAAGTATGTATGTCATAATTTTAAAATTTTTTGGCCATTACCTCCCTGAAGACATTTTGCGGTGACCATTAGCACAGGCTTAAACCTGCGTTTGCAGGTAACGGCCAGAGGGTGGCAGTCTTTCTACGTTCCCCATGCTGGTACTAGGGCAACAGGCCTTCCGGCCAGTGGTGTTCCTCGGTTATAAATTAGAGTGGATTGTGCCTGAAGAAACCCACAAATGCTGATGTCTCCTTACTTATGTTTGTCTTTTAAATTTACCTTATATTTATTATTGGAGCAATATTACATTGTGTACATGGAACAGTTCTTCTTGGTGCGTTCCTCTGTTGATGGACATTTTCATTGCTTCCAAATGTTGGCTATGGTCAATATGGCTGGAGTGCAGGATTGCCAGCCTGTGACGTTTTGATTCTCATTTTCTCAGGGGATAGGCCCAGCAGTGGGTATGACTGATTGACGGGTAGCTCAGTGTTTACCTTTTCAAGGCACTTCCATTGTGTTTTCATTAGTGGCTCTTAGCACGTCCCCCTTAGGGCCGAGTGTACGCATTCCTCCACAGTCCCTTCAGCATTTATTTTTTGAAACATTTTTGCTGATGGCCATTCTGACTGCTGTGAGCTGATAGGTTTTTGTAATTTGGGTTTGCATGTCTTTAAAAATTCCTAAAATATATCATTTTCCCACACCTTTTTCTTTCCTCTTCTTTAAAGGAAAAGCTGTGAGTACCACATAGCTCTTGAAATTGTCTTCTTGGAAGGTTGCCCTCTTTTGAAATTTTTGCTCCATTTTTGATCCCAGGATTTATTTGGAGGGCAGGTGTCATTTACAGAATGGCAAGTTGGTGAATATTTAGTGACCTTTAGCAGTGGGTTGAAAGCTGCTGTTGTGGGAAATGGCCACAAGGAGGCAGCATTTCTCCATTCCCAAATCTGAGTACTAGGGCAGCAGAGCCTTTCTGGAAGTCATGTTCCTAGGTTGTAAATTAGAATGGAATGTGCCAGGAGAAACCCCCATAAGTTTAGGTCTCATTACTTCTTGTTTTTGTTAATTTTTTTAATCGGGGTAAGGACTAGAATATTGTTTGTCCTAGGGGTACACAATCTGGTTCATTTGTACATTATATATGTCTACTCTACAGATCCTCTTCCCATGTAAAATATTACAGAGTGTTCTGTAGACCTCCCTTGCTATATGGTCGGTCGTTTTGAAATATGTATATAATATGTATTTGGATATGTATAGTAACACTAATCTCATTTATCCATTCCCCCCACCTTTCCTTTTAGATGAGCATAGTTGGTTTTCTAAGTCTGTGAGTGTCTTTCTCTGTGGAAATATGTTCATTTGTGTCAGTGATTAGATAACGCCTCTAAGGGATATCATAGGATATAGGTCTTTTGCTTTCCGACTTACCTCATGTTTTGTGATTATCTCCAGGCTCATCTCTGGTGCCTCAAAGAGCAGTGTTTCATTGTTTTCCATGGCTAATATTCCACTGTGTACATGGACTCCTTCTTCTTTATCCATTCACCTGTTGATGGACATTTTGGTTGCTTCCCATCTTGGCTATTTTGAATAAGGCTGCAGTGCAGCCTTTGCAGCCTGTGTCTTTTCGATCCTGGTCTTCTCAGGTGAGAGGCCCAGTGGTGTGCCTGTTGCATTGAGTGGTACCTCAATTTTCACTTTTCAACGCAGTTCCTTTTGGTACTCCTTACTGGCTGTTAACCACTTTACATCTCACCAGCACCTAGAGGTTACACAGTTCTCTACAACCCCGTCAGCATTTATTGTTGGTAGACTTTTTGCTGACGGTCAGTCGACAGGTGTGAGTTGAAACCTTTTGGTTGATTAGATTGCATGAGTCTAATCATTCCTGAGGTTGAGCTTTTACCCATTTTCCTGTTTTTTTGTTTAAAGAGAGTGAGGAATACTTACCTCTGCATACTATCTTCTTGAAACATTCGCCTGTTTTGAATTTCTTTTGTCCATTCCCCACCTGAGCACAATTTTTGACGGCAGGTGTCCTTTACAGCCCTGAGCCCTTGTGAATTTTAAGTGACCAGTAGCTGTGGGTTTAAAGCTGCTCTTGCGGGAAACGGCCACAAGGGGGCAGCATTTCTCCTTTACCAAATCTGGTCACTAGGGCAACAGAGCCTTAATGGAAGTCGTGTTCTAGGTTGTAAAGTACAATGGAATGTGCCGGGAAAAAGCCCTTTAAGTGTATGTGTCATTCCTTCTTGTTTGTATTTTTAACAAAATTTTTATTCTTTATCACAGCAAATTCGATTACAATGGTTTGTTTGGTCTAGGTGTGCAAGATGTGGTTCCTTCACACATATACATATATCTATTCTTCTTTGGAATCTTTTCCCGTGTAGGTTATGACACAATGTTGAGTAGTCTTCTCTTGGTATTCTGTAGGTCTTTGGTGATTATATATTTCACGTGTGTTTGTATATCTCTGTTCACCTCAATATGGTAATGTACCCAATCCTCACACCTTTCCATTTGGTGAACCTTAAGTTTTTGTACTGAATCTGTGATTGCCTTTCTCTGTGGAAGTATCTTCGTTTGTATCAATTTTTAGGTAACACCTCTATGTGGTATGATAGGATATGTGTCTTTCGCTTTCTCACTTACTCCAAGTTGCGTGATTACTTCTAGAGTCATCTATGGTGCTGCAAATGGCATTGTTTCATTTTATCGCTAGCTCATAATCCATCTGTACATGTAGCAGTTCTTCTTTGTCCACCCATCTGTCGGTGGACTTTTTGGTGACTTCCATATCTTGGCTATGGTAATACTGTGCAATGCAGATTTGCCTGCCTCTTTCTTTCCAATTCTGTCTTCTTAGGTTATAGGTCCAGGAATAAGCCTCTGGATCGTACGGTAGCTCAATGTTTACCTTTTAACGGCACCTCCACTCTGCTCTCATGAGTGGCTCTCTCCAGGTTACATCCCACTTAAAGTGGAGGGTTTGCATTTCTCCACAGCACCTTCAGCATTTATTCTTTGTGGTTTTTTACTGATGGTTATTCTGACTGGTGTGAGCTGATACGTCTTTGTGGCTGAATTTGCATGTGTCTCATGATCCATTAAAACTGAGCTTTAAGGCAGGTCCTTTTCATTTTTCAGGCTGTGAGTACAGCTTAGTTCTTCAAAGTGTTTTCTTAAAGTATGTATGTCATAATTTTAAAATTTTTTCGCCATTACCTCCCTGAAGACATTTTGCGGTGACCATTAGCACAGGCTTAAACCTGCGTTTGCAGGTAACGGCCAGAGGGTGGCAGTCTTTCTACGTTCCCCATGCTGGTACTAGGGCAACAGGCCTTCCGGCCAGTGGTGTTCCTCGGTTATAAATTAGAGTGGATTGTGCCTGAAGAAACCCACAAATGCTGATGTCTCCTTACTTATGTTTGTCTTTTAAATTTACCTTATATTTATTATTGGAGCAATATTACATTGTGTACATGGAAGAGTTCTTCTTGGTGCGTTCCTCTGTTGATGGACATTTTCATTGCTTCCAAATGTTGGCTATGGTCAATATGGCTGGAGTGCAGGATTGCCAGCCTGTGACGTTTTGATTCTCATTTTCTCAGGGGATAGGCCCAGCAGTGGGTATGACTGATTGACGGGTAGCTCAGTGTTTACCTTTTCAAGGCACTTCCATTGTGTTTTCATTAGTGGCTCTTACCACGTCCCCCTTAGGGCCGAGTGTACGCATTCCTCCACAGTCCCTTCAGCATTTATTTTTTGAAACATTTTTGCTGATGGCCATTCTGACTGCTGTGAGCTGATAGGTTTTTGTAATTTGGGTTTGCATGTCTTTAAAAATTCCTAAAATATATCATTTTCCCACACCTTTTTCTTTCCTCTTCTTTAAAGGAAAAGCTGTGAGTACCACATAGCTCTTGAAATTGTCTTCTTGGAAGGTTGCCCTCTTTTGAAATTTTTGCTCCATTTTTGATCCCAGGATTTATTTGGAGGGCAGGTGTCATTTACAGAATGGCAAGTTGGTGAATATTTAGTGACCTTTAGCAGTGGGTTGAAAGCTGCTGTTGTGGGAAATGGCCACAAGGAGGCAGCATTTCTCCATTCCCAAATCTGAGTACTAGGGCAGCAGAGCCTTTCTGGAAGTCGTGTTCCTAGGTTGTAAATTAGAATGGAATGTGCCAGGAGAAACCCCCATAAGTTTAGGTCTCATTACTTCTTGTTTTTGTTAATTTTTTTAATCGGGGTAAGGACTAGAATATTGTTTGTCCTAGGGGTACACAATCTGGTTCATTTGTACATTATATATGTCTACTCTACAGATCCTCTTCCCATGTAAAATATTACAGAGTGTTCTGTAGACCTCCCTTGCTATATGGTCGGTCGTTTTGAAATATGTATATAATATGTATTTGGATATGTATAGTAACACTAATCTCATTTATCCATTCCCCCCACCTTTCCTTTTAGATGAGCATAGTTGGTTTTCTAAGTCTGTGAGTGTCTTTCTCTGTGGAAATATGTTCATTTGTGTCAGTGATTAGATAACGCCTCTAAGGGATATCATAGGATATAGGTCTTTTGCTTTCCGACTTACCTCATGTTTTGTGATTATCTCCAGGCTCATCTCTGGTGCCTCAAAGAGCAGTGTTTCATTGTTTTCCATGGCTAATATTCCACTGTGTACATGGACTCCTTCTTCTTTATCCATTCACCTGTTGATGGACATTTTGGTTGCTTCCCATCTTGGCTATTTTGAATAAGGCTGCAGTGCAGCCTTTGCAGCCTGTGTCTTTTCGATCCTGGTCTTCTCAGGTGAGAGGCCCAGTGGTGTGCCTGTTGCATTGAGTGGTACCTCAATTTTCACTTTTCAACGCAGTTCCTTTTGGTACTCCTTACTGGCTGTTAACCACTTTACATCTCACCAGCACCTAGAGGTTACACAGTTCTCTACAACCCCGTCAGCATTTATTGTTGGTAGACTTTTTGCTGACGGTCAGTTGACAGGTGTGAGTTGAAACCTTTTGGTTGATTAGATTGCATGAGTCTAATCATTCCTGAGGTTGAGCTTTTACCCATTTTCCTGTTTTTTTGTTTAAAGAGAGTGAGGAATACTTACCTCTGCATACTATCTTCTTGAAACATTCGCCTGTTTTGAATTTCTTTTGTCCATTCCCCACCTGAGCACAATTTTTGACGGCAGGTGTCCTTTACAGCCCTGAGCCCTTGTGAATTTTAAGTGACCAGTAGCTGTGGGTTTAAAGCTGCTCTTGCGGGAAAGGCCACAAGGGGGCAGCATTTCTCCTTTACCAAATCTGGTCACTAGGGCAACAGAGCCTTAATGGAAGTCGTGTTCTAGGTTGTAAGTTACAATGGAATGTGCCGGGAAAAAGCCCTTTAAGTGTATGTGTCATTCCTTCTTGTTTGTATTTTTAACAAAATTTTTATTCTTTATCACAGCAAATTCGATTACAATGGTTTGTTTGGTCTAGGTGTGCAAGACGTGGTTCCTTCACACATATACATATATCTATTCTTCCTTGGAATCTTTTCCCGTGTAGGTTATGACACAATGTTGAGTAGTCTTCTCTTGGTATTCTGTAGGTCTTTGGTGATTATATATTTCACGTGTGTTTGTATATCTCTGTTCACCTCAATATGGTAATGTACCCAATCCTCACACCTTTCCATTTGGTGAACCTTAAGTTTTTGTACTGAATCTGTGATTGCCTTTCTCTGTGGAAGTATCTTCGTTTGTATCAATTTTTAGGTAACACCTCTTTGTGGTATGATAGGATATGTGTCTTTCGTTTTCTCACTTACTCCAAGTTGCGTGATTACTTCTAGAGTCATCTATGGTGCTGCAAATGGCATTGTTTCATTTTATCGCTAGCTCATAATCCATCTGTACATGTAGCAGTTCTTCTTTGTCCACCCATCTGTCGGTGGACTTTTTGGTGACTTCCATATCTTGGCTATGGTAATACTGTGCAATGCAGATTTGCCTGCCTCTTTCTTTCCAATTCTGTCTTCTTAGGTTATAGGTCCAGGAATAAGCCTCTGGATCGTACGGTAGCTCAATGTTTACCTTTTAACGGCACCTCCACTCTGCTCTCATGAGTGGCTCTCTCCAGGTTACATCCCACTTAAAGTGGAGGGTTTGCATTTCTCCACAGCACCTTCAGCATTTATTCTTTGTGGTTTTTTACTGATGGTTATTCTGACTGGTGTGAGCTGATCCGTCTTTGTGGCTGAATTTGCATGTGTCTCATGATCCATTAAAACTGAGCTTTAAGGCAGGTCCTTTTCATTTTTCAGGCTGTGAGTACCGCTTATTTCTTCAAAGTGTTTTCTTAAAGTATGTATGTCATAATTTTAAAATTTTTTGGCCATTACCTCCCTGAAGACATTTTGCGGTGACCATTAGCACAGGCTTAAACCTGCGTTTGCAGGTAACGGCCAGAGGGTGGCGGTCTTTCTACGTTCCCCATGCTGGTACTAGGGCAACAGGCCTTCCGGCCAGTGGTGTTCCTCGGTTATAAATTAGAGTGGAATGTGCCTGAAGAAACCCACAAATGCTGATGTCTCCTTACTTATGTTTGTGTTTTAAATTTACCTTATATTTATTATTGGAGCAATATTACATTGTGTACATGGAACAGTTCTTCTTGGTGCGTTCCTCTGTTGATGGACATTTTCATTGCTTCCAAATGTTGGCTATGGTCAATATGGCTGGAGTGCAGGGTTGCCAGCCTGTGACGTTTTGATTCTCATTTTCTCAGGGGATAGGCCCAGCAGTGGGTATGACTGATTGACGGGTAGCTCAGTGTTTACCTTTTCAAGGCACTTCCATTGTGTTTTCATTAGTGGCTCTTACCACGTCCCCCTTAGGGCCGAGTGTACGCATTCCTCCACAGTCCCTTCAGCATTTATTTTTTGAAACATTTTTGCTGATGGCCATTCTGACTGCTGTGAGCTGATAGGGTTTTGTAATTTGGGTTTGCATGTCTTTAAAAATTCCTAAAATATATCATTTTCCCACACCTTTTCTTTCCTCTTTAAAGGAAAAGCTGTGAGTACCACATAGCTCTTGAAATTTTCTTCTTGGAAGGTTGCCCTCTTTTGAAATTTTTGCTCCATTTTTGATCCCAGGATTTATTTGGAGGGCAGGTGTCATTTACAGAATTGCAAGTTGGTGAATATTTAGTGACCTTTAGCAGTGGGTTGAAAGCTGCTGTTGTGGGAAATGGCCACAAGGAGGCAGCATTTCTCCATTCCCAAATCTGAGTACTAGGGCAGCAGAGCCTTTCTGGAAGTCGTGTTCCTAGGTTGTAAATTAGAATGGAATGTGCCAGGAGAAACCCCCATAAGTTTAGGTCTCATTACTTCTTGTTTTTGTTAATTTTTTTAATCGGGGTAAGGACTAGAATATTGTTTGTCCTAGGGGTACACAATCTGGTTCATTTGTACATTATATATGTCTACTCTACAGATCCTCTTCCCATGTAAAATATTACAGAGTGTTCTGTAGACCTCCCTTGCTATATGGTCGGTCGTTTTGAAATATGTATATAATATGTATTTGGATATGTATAGTAACACTAATCTCATTTATCCATTCCCCCCACCTTTCCTTTTAGATGAGCATAGTTGGTTTTCTAAGTCTGTGAGAGTCTTTCTCTGTGGAAATATGTTCATTTGTGTCAGTGATTAGATAACGCCTCTAAGGGATATCATAGGATATAGGTCTTTTGCTTTCCGACTTACCTCATGTTTTGTGATTATCTCCAGGCTCATCTCTGGTGCCTCAAAGAGCAGTGTTTCATTGTTTTCCATGGCTAATATTCCACTGTGTACATGGACTCCTTCTTCTTTATCCATTCACCTGTTGATGGACATTTTGGTTGCTTCCCATCTTGGCTATTTTGAATAAGGCTGCAGTGCAGCCTTTGCAGCCTGTGTCTTTTCGATCCTGGTCTTCTCAGGTGAGAGGCCCAGTGGTGTGCCTGTTGCATTGAGTGGTACCTCAATTTTCACTTTTCAACGCAGTTCCTTTTGGTACTCCTTACTGGCTGTTAACCACTTTACATCTCACCAGCACCTAGAGGTTACACAGTTCTCTACAACCCCGTCAGCATTTATTGTTGGTAGACTTTTTGCTGACGGTCAGTCGACAGGTGTGAGTTGAAACCTTTTGGTTGATTAGATTGCATGAGTCTAATCATTCCTGAGGTTGAGCTTTTACCCATTTTCCTGTTTTTTTGTTTAAAGAGAGTGAGGAATACTTACCTCTGCATACTATCTTCTTGAAACATTCGCCTGTTTTGAATTTCTTTTGTCCATTCCCCACCTGAGCACAATTTTTGACGGCAGGTGTCCTTTACAGCCCTGAGCCCTTGTGAATTTTAAGTGACCAGTAGCTGTGGGTTTCAAGCTGCTCTTGCGGGAAACGGCCACAAGGGGGCAGCATTTCTCCTTTACCAAATCTGGTCACTAGGGCAACAGAGCCTTAATGGAAGTCGTGTTCTAGGTTGTAAAGTACAATGGAATGTGCCGGGAAAAAGCCCTTTAAGTGTATGTGTCATTCCTTCTTGTTTGTATTTTTAACAAAATTTTTATTCTTTATCACAGCAAATTCGATTACAATGGTTTGTTTGGTCTAGGTGTGCAAGATGTGGTTCCTTCACACATATACATATATCTATTCTTCTTTGGAATCTTTTCCCGTGTAGGTTATGACACAATGTTGAGTAGTCTTCTCTTGGTATTCTGTAGGTCTTTGGTGATTATATATTTCACGTGTGTTTGTATATCTCTGTTCACCTCAATATGGTAATGTACCCAATCCTCACACCTTTCCATTTGGTGAACCTTAAGTTTTTGTACTGAATCTGTGATTGCCTTTCTCTGTGGAAGTATCTTCGTTTGTATCAATTTTTAGGTAACACCTCTATGTGGTATGATAGGATATGTGTCTTTCGCTTTCTCACTTACTCCAAGTTGCGTGATTACTTCTAGAGTCATCTATGGTGCTGCAAATGGCATTGTTTCATTTTATCACTAGCTCATAATCCGTCTGTACATGTAGCAGTTCTTCTTTGTCCACCCATCTGTCGGTGGACTTTTTGGTGACTTCCATATCTTGGCTATGGTAATACTGTGCAATGCAGATTTGCCTGCCTCTTTCTTTCCAATTCTGTCTTCTTAGGTTATAGGTCCAGGAATAAGCCTCTGGATCGTACGGTAGCTCAATGTTTACCTTTTAACGGCACCTCCACTCTGCTCTCATGAGTGGCTCTCTCCAGGTTACATCCCACTTAAAGTGGAGGGTTTGCATTTCTCCACAGCACCTTCAGCATTTATTCTTTGTGGTTTTTTACTGATGGTTATTCTGACTGGTGTGAGCTGATACGTCTTTGTGGCTGAATTTGCATGTGTCTCATGATCCATTAAAACTGAGCTTTAAGGCAGGTCCTTTTCATTTTTCAGGCTGTGAGTACAGCTTAGTTCTTCAAAGTGTTTTCTTAAAGTATGTATGTCATAATTTTAAAATTTTTTGGCCATTACCTCCCTGAAGACATTTTGCGGTGACCATTAGCACAGGCTTAAACCTGCGTTTGCAGGTAACGGCCAGAGGGTGGCAGTCTTTCTACGTTCCCCATGCTGGTACTAGGGCAACAGGCCTTCCGGCCAGTGGTGTTCCTCGGTTATAAATTAGAGTGGATTGTGCCTGAAGAAACCCACAAATGCTGATGTCTCCTTACTTATGTTTGTCTTTTAAATTTACCTTATATTTATTATTGGAGCAATATTACATTGTGTACATGGAACAGTTCTTCTTGGTGCGTTCCTCTGTTGATGGACATTTTCATTGCTTCCAAATGTTGGCTATGGTCAATATGGCTGGAGTGCAGGATTGCCAGCCTGTGACGTTTTGATTCTCATTTTCTCAGGGGATAGGCCCAGCAGTGGGTATGACTGATTGACGGGTAGCTCAGTGTTTACCTTTTCAAGGCACTTCCATTGTGTTTTCATTAGTGGCTCTTAGCACGTCCCCCTTAGGGCCGAGTGTACGCATTCCTCCACAGTCCCTTCAGCATTTATTTTTTGAAACATTTTTGCTGATGGCCATTCTGACTGCTGTGAGCTGATAGGTTTTTGTAATTTGGGTTTGCATGTCTTTAAAAATTCCTAAAATATATCATTTTCCCACACCTTTTTCTTTCCTCTTCTTTAAAGGAAAAGCTGTGAGTACCACATAGCTCTTGAAATTGTCTTCTTGGAAGGTTGCCCTCTTTTGAAATTTTTGCTCCATTTTTGATCCCAGGATTTATTTGGAGGGCAGGTGTCATTTACAGAATGGCAAGTTGGTGAATATTTAGTGACCTTTAGCAGTGGGTTGAAAGCTGCTGTTGTGGGAAATGGCCACAAGGAGGCAGCATTTCTCCATTCCCAAATCTGAGTACTAGGGCAGCAGAGCCTTTCTGGAAGTCGTGTTCCTAGGTTGTAAATTAGAATGGAATGTGCCAGGAGAAACCCCCATAAGTTTAGGTCTCATTACTTCTTGTTTTTGTTAATTTTTTTAATCGGGGTAAGGACTAGAATATTGTTTGTCCTAGGGGTACACAATCTGGTTCATTTGTACATTATATATGTCTACTCTACAGATCCTCTTCCCATGTAAAATATTACAGAGTGTTCTGTAGACCTCCCTTGCTATATGGTCGGTCGTTTTGAAATATGTATATAATATGTATTTGGATATGTATAGTAACACTAATCTCATTTCTCCATTCCCCCCACCTTTCCTTTTAGATGAGCATAGTTGGTTTTCTAAGTCTGTGAGTGTCTTTCTCTGTGGAAATATGTTCATTTGTGTCAGTGATTAGATAACGCCTCTAAGGGATATCATAGGATATAGGTCTTTTGCTTTCCGACTTACCTCATGTTTTGTGATTATCTCCAGGCTCATCTCTGGTGCCTCAAAGAGCAGTGTTTCATTGTTTTCCATGGCTAATATTCCACTGTGTACATGGACTCCTTCTTCTTTATCCATTCACCTGTTGATGGACATTTTGGTTGCTTCCCATCTTGGCTATTTTGAATAAGGCTGCAGTGCAGCCTTTGCAGCCTGTGTCTTTTCGATCCTGGTCTTCTCAGGTGAGAGGCCCAGTGGTGTGCCTGTTGCATTGAGTGGTACCTCAATTTTCACTTTTCAACGCAGTTCCTTTTGGTACTCCTTACTGGCTGTTAACCACTTTACATCTCACCAGCACCTAGAGGTTACACAGTTCTCTACAACCCCGTCAGCATTTATTGTTGGTAGACTTTTTGCTGACGGTCAGTCGACAGGTGTGAGTTGAAACCTTTTGGTTGATTAGATTGCATGAGTCTAATCATTCCTGAGGTTGAGCTTTTACCCATTTTCCTGTTTTTTTGTTTAAAGAGAGTGAGGAATACTTACCTCTGCATACTATCTTCTTGAAACATTCGCCTGTTTTGAATTTCTTTTGTCCATTCCCCACCTGAGCACAATTTTTGACGGCAGGTGTCCTTTACAGCCCTGAGCCCTTGTGAATTTTAAGTGACCAGTAGCTGTGGGTTTCAAGCTGCTCTTGCGGGAAACGGCCACAAGGGGGCAGCATTTCTCCTTTACCAAATCTGGTCACTAGGGCAACAGAGCCTTAATGGAAGTCGTGTTCTAGGTTGTAAAGTACAATGGAATGTGCCGGGAAAAAGCCCTTTAAGTGTATGTGTCATTCCTTCTTGTTTGTATTTTTAACAAAATTTTTATTCTTTATCACAGCAAATTCGATTACAATGGTTTGTTTGGTCTAGGTGTGCAAGATGTGGTTCCTTCACACATATACATATATCTATTCTTCTTTGGAATCTTTTCCCGTGTAGGTTATGACACAATGTTGAGTAGTCTTCTCTTGGTATTCTGTAGGTCTTTGGTGATTATATATTTCACGTGTGTTTGTATATCTCTGTTCACCTCAATATGGTAATGTACCCAATCCTCACACCTTTCCATTTGGTGAACCTTAAGTTTTTGTACTGAATCTGTGATTGCCTTTCTCTGTGGAAGTATCTTCGTTTGTATCAATTTTTAGGTAACACCTCTATGTGGTATGATAGGATATGTGTCTTTCGCTTTCTCACTTACTCCAAGTTGCGTGATTACTTCTAGAGTCATCTATGGTGCTGCAAATGGCATTGTTTCATTTTATCGCTAGCTCATAATCCATCTGTACATGTAGCAGTTCTTCTTTGTCCACCCATCTGTCGGTGGACTTTTTGGTGACTTCCATATCTTGGCTATGGTAATACTGTGCAATGCAGATTTGCCTGCCTCTTTCTTTCCAATTCTGTCTTCTTAGGTTATAGGTCCAGGAATAAGCCTCTGGATCGTACGGTAGCTCAATGTTTACCTTTTAACGGCACCTCCACTCTGCTCTCATGAGTGGCTCTCTCCAGGTTACATCCCACTTAAAGTGGAGGGTTTGCATTTCTCCACAGCACCTTCAGCATTTATTCTTTGTGGTTTTTTACTGATGGTTATTCTGACTGGTGTGAGCTGATACGTCTTTGTGGCTGAATTTGCATGTGTCTCATGATCCATTAAAACTGAGCTTTAAGGCAGGTCCTTTTCATTTTTCAGGCTGTGAGTACAGCTTAGTTCTTCAAAGTGTTTTCTTAAAGTATGTATGTCATAATTTTAAAATTTTTTGGCCATTACCTCCCTGAAGACATTTTGCGGTGACCATTAGCACAGGCTTAAACCTGCGTTTGCAGGTAACGGCCAGAGGGTGGCAGTCTTTCTACGTTCCCCATGCTGGTACTAGGGCAACAGGCCTTCCGGCCAGTGGTGTTCCTCGGTTATAAATTAGAGTGGATTGTGCCTGAAGAAACCCACAAATGCTGATGTCTCCTTACTTATGTTTGTCTTTTAAATTTACCTTATATTTATTATTGGAGCAATATTACATTGTGTACATGGAAGAGTTCTTCTTGGTGCGTTCCTCTGTTGATGGACATTTTCATTGCTTCCAAATGTTGGCTATGGTCAATATGGCTGGAGTGCAGGATTGCCAGCCTGTGACGTTTTGATTCTCATTTTCTCAGGGGATAGGCCCAGCAGTGGGTATGACTGATTGACGGGTAGCTCAGTGTTTACCTTTTCAAGGCACTTCCATTGTGTTTTCATTAGTGGCTCTTACCACGTCCCCCTTAGGGCCGAGTGTACGCATTCCTCCACAGTCCCTTCAGCATTTATTTTTTGAAACATTTTTGCTGATGGCCATTCTGACTGCTGTGAGCTGATAGGTTTTTGTAATTTGGGTTTGCATGTCTTTAAAAATTCCTAAAATATATCATTTTCCCACACCTTTTTCTTTCCTCTTCTTTAAAGGAAAAGCTGTGAGTACCACATAGCTCTTGAAATTGTCTTCTTGGAAGGTTGCCCTCTTTTGAAATTTTTGCTCCATTTTTGATCCCAGGATTTATTTGGAGGGCAGGTGTCATTTACAGAATGGCAAGTTGGTGAATATTTAGTGACCTTAAGCAGTGGGTTGAAAGCTGCTGTTGTGGGAAATGGCCACAAGGAGGCAGCATTTCTCCATTCCCAAATCTGAGTACTAGGGCAGCAGAGCCTTTCTGGAAGTCGTGTTCCTAGGTTGTAAATTAGAATGGAATGTGCCAGGAGAAACCCCCATAAGTTTAGGTCTCATTACTTCTTGTTTTTGTTAATTTTTTTAATCGGGGTAAGGACTAGAATATTGTTTGTCCTAGGGGTACACAATCTGGTTCATTTGTACATTATATATGTCTACTCTACAGATCCTCTTCCCATGTAAAATATTACAGAGTGTTCTGTAGACCTCCCTTGCTATATGGTCGGTCGTTTTGAAATATGTATATAATATGTATTTGGATATGTATAGTAACACTAATCTCATTTATCCATTCCCCCCACCTTTCCTTTTAGATGAGCATAGTTGGTTTTCTAAGTCTGTGAGTGTCTTTCTCTGTGGAAATATGTTCATTTGTGTCAGTGATTAGATAACGCCTCTAAGGGATATCATAGGATATAGGTCTTTTGCTTTCCGACTTACCTCATGTTTTGTGATTATCTCCAGGCTCATCTCTGGTGCCTCAAAGAGCAGTGTTTCATTGTTTTCCATGGCTAATATTCCACTGTGTACATGGACTCCTTCTTCTTTATCCATTCACCTGTTGATGGACATTTTGGTTGCTTCCCATCTTGGCTATTTTGAATAAGGCTGCAGTGCAGCCTTTGCAGCCTGTGTCTTTTCGATCCTGGTCTTCTCAGGTGAGAGGCCCAGTGGTGTGCCTGTTGCATTGAGTGGTACCTCAATTTTCACTTTTCAACGCAGTTCCTTTTGGTACTCCTTACTGGCTGTTAACCACTTTACATCTCACCAGCACCTAGAGGTTACACAGTTCTCTACAACCCCGTCAGCATTTATTGTTGGTAGACTTTTTGCTGACGGTCAGTTGACAGGTGTGAGTTGAAACCTTTTGGTTGATTAGATTGCATGAGTCTAATCATTCCTGAGGTTGAGCTTTTACCCATTTTCCTGTTTTTTTGTTTAAAGAGAGTGAGGAATACTTACCTCTGCATACTATCTTCTTGAAACATTCGCCTGTTTTGAATTTCTTTTGTCCATTCCCCACCTGAGCACAATTTTTGACGGCAGGTGTCCTTTACAGCCCTGAGCCCTTGTGAATTTTAAGTGACCAGTAGCTGTGGGTTTAAAGCTGCTCTTGCGGGAAAGGCCACAAGGGGGAAGCATTTCTCCTTTACCAAATCTGGTCACTAGGGCAACAGAGCCTTAATGGAAGTCGTGTTCTAGGTTGTAAGTTACAATGGAATGTGCCGGGAAAAAGCCCTTTAAGTGTATGTGTCATTCCTTCTTGTTTGTATTTTTAACAAAATTTTTATTCTTTATCACAGCAAATTCGATTACAATGGTTTGTTTGGTCTAGGTGTGCAAGACGTGGTTCCTTCACACATATACATATATCTATTCTTCTTTGGAATCTTTTCCCGTGTAGGTTATGACACAATGTTGAGTAGTCTTCTCTTGGTATTCTGTAGGTCTTTGGTGATTATATATTTCACGTGTGTTTGTATATCTCTGTTCACCTCAATATGGTAATGTACCCAATCCTCACACCTTTCCATTTGGTGAACCTTAAGTTTTTGTACTGAATCTGTGATTGCCTTTCTCTGTGGAAGTATCTTCGTTTGTATCAATTTTTAGGTAACACCTCTTTGTGGTATGATAGGATATGTGTCTTTCGTTTTCTCACTTACTCCAAGTTGCGTGATTACTTCTAGAGTCATCTATGGTGCTGCAAATGGCATTGTTTCATTTTATCGCTAGCTCATAATCCATCTGTACATGTAGCAGTTCTTCTTTGTCCACCCATCTGTCGGTGGACTTTTTGGTGACTTCCATATCTTGGCTATGGTAATACTGTGCAATGCAGATTTGCCTGCCTCTTTCTTTCCAATTCTGTCTTCTTAGGTTATAGGTCCAGGAATAAGCCTCTGGATCGTACGGTAGCTCAATGTTTACCTTTTAACGGCACCTCCACTCTGCTCTCATGAGTGGCTCTCTCCAGGTTACATCCCACTTAAAGTGGAGGGTTTGCATTTCTCCACAGCACCTTCAGCATTTATTCTTTGTGGTTTTTTACTGATGGTTATTCTGACTGGTGTGAGCTGATCCGTCTTTGTGGCTGAATTTGCATGTGTCTCATGATCCATTAAAACTGAGCTTTAAGGCAGGTCCTTTTCATTTTTCAGGCTGTGAGTACCGCTTAGTTCTTCAAAGTGTTTTCTTAAAGTATGTATGTCATAATTTTAAAATTTTTTGGCCATTACCTCCCTGAAGACATTTTGCGGTGACCATTAGCACAGGCTTAAACCTGCGTTTGCAGGTAACGGCCAGAGGGTGGCGGTCTTTCTACGTTCCCCATGCTGGTACTAGGGCAACAGGCCTTCCGGCCAGTGGTGTTCCTCGGTTATAAATTAGAGTGGAATGTGCCTGAAGAAACCCACAAATGCTGATGTCTCCTTACTTATGTTTGTGTTTTAAATTTACCTTATATTTATTATTGGAGCAATATTACATTGTGTACATGGAACAGTTCTTCTTGGTGCGTTCCTCTGTTGATGGACATTTTCATTGCTTCCAAATGTTGGCTATGGTCAATATGGCTGGAGTGCAGGGTTGCCAGCCTGTGACGTTTTGATTCTCATTTTCTCAGGGGATAGGCCCAGCAGTGGGTATGACTGATTGACGGGTAGCTCAGTGTTTACCTTTTCAAGGCACTTCCATTGTGTTTTCATTAGTGGCTCTTACCACGTCCCCCTTAGGGCCGAGTGTACGCATTCCTCCACAGTCCCTTCAGCATTTATTTTTTGAAACATTTTTGCTGATGGCCATTCTGACTGCTGTGAGCTGATAGGGTTTTGTAATTTGGGTTTGCATGTCTTTAAAAATTCCTAAAATATATCATTTTCCCACACCTTTTCTTTCCTCTTTAAAGGAAAAGCTGTGAGTACCACATAGCTCTTGAAATTGTCTTCTTGGAAGGTTGCCCTCTTTTGAAATTTTTGCTCCATTTTTGATCCCAGGATTTATTTGGAGGGCAGGTGTCATTTACAGAATGGCAAGTTGGTGAATATTTAGTGACCTTTAGCAGTGGGTTGAAAGCTGCTGTTGTGGGAAATGGCCACAAGGAGGCAGCATTTCTCCATTCCCAAATCTGAGTACTAGGGCAGCAGAGCCTTTCTGGAAGTCGTGTTCCTAGGTTGTAAATTAGAATGGAATGTGCCAGGAGAAACCCCCATAAGTTTAGGTCTCATTACTTCTTGTTTTTGTTAATTTTTTTAATCGGGGTATGGACTAGAATATTGTTTGTCCTAGGGGTACACAATCTGGTTCATTTGTACATTATATATGTCTACTCTACAGATCCTCTTCCCATGTAAAATATTACAGAGTGTTCTGTAGACCTCCCTTGCTATATGGTCGGTCGTTTTGAAATATGTATATAATATGTATTTGGATATGTATAGTAACACTAATCTCATTTATCCATTCCCCCCACCTTTCCTTTTAGATGAGCATAGTTGGTTTTCTAAGTCTGTGAGTGTCTTTCTCTGTGGAAATATGTTCATTTGTGTCAGTGATTAGATAACGCCTCTAAGGGATATCATAGGATATAGGTCTTTTGCTTTCCGACTTACCTCATGTTTTGTGATTATCTCCAGGCTCATCTCTGGTGCCTCAAAGAGCAGTGTTTCATTGTTTTCCATGGCTAATATTCCACTGTGTACATGGACTCCTTCTTCTTTATCCATTCACCTGTTGATGGACATTTTGGTTGCTTCCCATCTTGGCTATTTTGAATAAGGCTGCAGTGCAGCCTTTGCAGCCTGTGTCTTTTCGATCCTGGTCTTCTCAGGTGAGTGGCCCAGTGGTGTGCCTGTTGCATTGAGTGGTACCTCAATTTTCACTTTTCAACGCAGTTCCTTTTGGTACTCCTTACTGGCTGTTAACCACTTTACATCTCACCAGCACCTAGAGGTTACACAGTTCTCTACAACCCCGTCAGCATTTATTGTTGGTAGACTTTTTGCTGACGGTCAGTCGACAGGTGTGAGTTGAAACCTTTTGGTTGATTAGATTGCATGAGTCTAATCATTCCTGAGGTTGAGCTTTTACCCATTTTCCTGTTTTTTTGTTTAAAGAGAGTGAGGAATACTTACCTCTGCATACTATCTTCTTGAAACATTCGCCTGTTTTGAATTTCTTTTGTCCATTCCCCACCTGAGCACAATTTTTGACGGCAGGTGTCCTTTACAGCCCTGAGCCCTTGTGAATTTTAAGTGACCAGTAGCTGTGGGTTTCAAGCTGCTCTTGCGGGAAACGGCCACAAGGGGGCAGCATTTCTCCTTTACCAAATCTGGTCACTAGGGCAACAGAGCCTTAATGGAAGTCGTGTTCTAGGTTGTAAAGTACAATGGAATGTGCCGGGAAAAAGCCCTTTAAGTGTATGTGTCATTCCTTCTTGTTTGTATTTTTAACAAAATTTTTATTCTTTATCACAGCAAATTCGATTACAATGGTTTGTTTGGTCTAGGTGTGCAAGACGTGGTTCCTTCACACATATACATATATCTATTCTTCTTTGGAATCTTTTCCCGTGTAGGTTATGACACAATGTTGAGTAGTCTTCTCTTGGTATTCTGTAGGTCTTTGGTGATTATATATTTCACGTGTGTTTGTATATCTCTGTTCACCTCAATATGGTAATGTACCCAATCCTCACACCTTTCCATTTGGTGAACCTTAAGTTTTTGTACTGAATCTGTGATTGCCTTTCTCTGTGGAAGTATCTTCGTTTGTATCAATTTTTAGGTAACACCTCTATGTGGTATGATAGGATATGTGTCTTTCGCTTTCTCACTTACTCCAAGTTGCGTGATTACTTCTAGAGTCATCTATGGTGCTGCAAATGGCATTGTTTCATTTTATCGCTAGCTCATAATCCATCTGTACATGTAGCAGTTCTTCTTTGTCCACCCATCTGTCGGTGGACTTTTTGGTGACTTCCATATCTTGGCTATGGTAATACTGTGCAATGCAGATTTGCCTGCCTCTTTCTTTCCAATTCTGTCTTCTTAGGTTATAGGTCCAGGAATAAGCCTCTGGATCGTACGGTAGCTCAATGTTTACCTTTTAACGGCACCTCCACTCTGCTCTCATGAGTGGCTCTCTCCAGGTTACATCCCACTTAAAGTGGAGGGTTTGCATTTCTCCACAGCACCTTCAGCATTTATTCTTTGTGGTTTTTTACTGATGGTTATTCTGACTGGTGTGAGCTGATACGTCTTTGTGGCTGAATTTGCATGTATCTCATGATCCATTAAAACTGAGCTTTAAGGCAGGTCCTTTTCATTTTTCAGGCTGTGAGTACCGCTTAGTTCTTCAAAGTGTTTTCTTAAAGTATGTATGTCATAATTTTAAAATTTTTTCGCCATTACCTCCCTGAAGACATTTTGCGGTGACCATTAGCACAGGCTTAAACCTGCGTTTGCAGGTAACGGCCAGAGGGTGGCAGTCTTTCTACGTTCCCCATGCTGGTACTAGGGCAACAGGCCTTCCGGCCAGTGGTGTTCCTCGGTTATAAATTAGAGTGGATTGTGCCTGAAGAAACCCACAAATGCTGATGTCTCCTTACTTATGTTTGTCTTTTAAATTTACCTTATATTTATTATTGGAGCAATATTACATTGTGTACATGGAACAGTTCTTCTTGGTGCGTTCCTCTGTTGATGGACATTTTCATTGCTTCCAAATGTTGGCTATGGTCAATATGGCTGGAGTGCAGGATTGCCAGCCTGTGACGTTTTGATTCTCATTTTCTCAGGGGATAGGCCCAGCAGTGGGTATGACTGATTGACGGGTAGCTCAGTGTTTACCTTTTCAAGGCACTTCCATTGTGTTTTCATTAGTGGCTCTTACCACGTCCCCCTTAGGGCCGAGTGTACGCATTCCTCCACAGTCCCTTCAGCATTTATTTTTTGAAACATTTTTGCTGATGGCCATTCTGACTGCTGTGAGCTGATAGGTTTTTGTAATTTGGGTTTGCATGTCTTTAAAAATTCCTAAAATATATCATTTTCCCACACCTTTTTCTTTCCTCTTCTTTAAAGGAAAAGCTGTGAGTACCACATAGCTCTTGAAATTGTCTTCTTGGAAGGTTGCCCTCTTTTGAAATTTTTGCTCCATTTTTGATCCCAGGATTTATTTGGAGGGCAGGTGTCATTTACAGAATGGCAAGTTGGTGAATATTTAGTGACCTTTAGCAGTGGGTTGAAAGCTGCTGTTGTGGGAAATGGCCACAAGGAGGCAGCATTTCTCCATTCCCAAATCTGAGTACTAGGGCAGCAGAGCCTTTCTGGAAGTCGTGTTCCTAGGTTGTAAATTAGAATGGAATGTGCCAGGAGAAACCCCCATAAGTTTAGGTCTCATTACTTCTTGTTTTTGTTAATTTTTTTAATCGGGGTATGGACTAGAATATTGTTTGTCCTAGGGGTACACAATCTGGTTCATTTGTACATTATATATGTCTAGTCTACAGATCCTCTTCCCATGTAAAATATTACAGAGTGTTCTGTAGACCTCCCTTGCTATATGGTCGGTCGTTTTGAAATATGTATATAATATGTATTTGGATATGTATAGTAACACTAATCTCATTTATCCATTCCCCCCACCTTTCCTTTTAGATGAGCATAGTTGGTTTTCTAAGTCTGTGAGTGTCTTTCTCTGTGGAAATATGTTCATTTGTGTCAGTGATTAGATAACGCCTCTAAGGGATATCATAGGATATAGGTCTTTTGCTTTCCGACTTACCTCATGTTTTGTGATTATCGCCAGGCTCATCTCTGGTGCCTCAAAGAGCAGTGTTTCATTGTTTTCCATGGCTAATATTCCACTGTGTACATGGACTCCTTCTTCTTTATCCATTCACCTGTTGATGGACATTTTGGTTGCTTCCCATCTTGGCTATTTTGAATAAGGCTGCAGTGCAGCCTTTGCAGCCTGTGTCTTTTCGATCCTGGTCTTCTCAGGTGAGAGGCCCAGTGGTGTGCCTGTTGCATTGAGTGGTACCTCAATTTTCACTTTTCAACGCAGTTCCTTTTGGTACTCCTTACTGGCTGTTAACCACTTTACATCTCACCAGCACCTAGAGGTTACACAGTTCTCTACAACCCCGTCAGCATTTATTGTTGGTAGACTTTTTGCTGACGGTCAGTCGACAGGTGTGAGTTGAAACCTTTTGGTTGATTAGATTGCATGAGTCTAATCATTCCTGAGGTTGAGCTTTTACCCATTTTCCTGTTTTTTTGTTTAAAGAGAGTGAGGAATACTTACCTCTGCATACTATCTTCTTGAAACATTCGCCTGTTTTGAATTTCTTTTGTCCATTCCCCACCTGAGCACAATTTTTGACGGCAGGTGTCCTTTACAGCCCTGAGCCCTTGTGAATTTTAAGTGACCAGTAGCTGTGGGTTTCAAGCTGCTCTTGCGGGAAACGGCCACAAGGGGGCAGCATTTCTCCTTTACCAAATCTGGTCACTAGGGCAACAGAGCCTTAATGGAAGTCGTGTTCTAGGTTGTAAAGTACAATGGAATGTGCCGGGAAAAAGCCCTTTAAGTGTATGTGTCATTCCTTCTTGTTTGTATTTTTAACAAAATTTTTATTCTTTATCACAGCAAATTCGATTACAATGGTTTGTTTGGTCTAGGTGTGCAAGATGTGGTTCCTTCACACATATACATATATCTATTCTTCTTTGGAATCTTTTCCCGTGTAGGTTATGACACAATGTTGAGTAGTCTTCTCTTGGTATTCTGTAGGTCTTTGGTGATTATATATTTCACGTGTGTTTGTATATCTCTGTTCACCTCAATATGGTAATGTACCCAATCCTCACACCTTTCCATTTGGTGAACCTTAAGTTTTTGTACTGAATCTGTGATTGCCTTTCTCTGTGGAAGTATCTTCGTTTGTATCAATTTTTAGGTAACACCTCTATGTGGTATGATAGGATATGTGTCTTTCGTTTTCTCACTTACTCCAAGTTGCGTGATTACTTCTAGAGTCATCTATGGTGCTGCAAATGGCATTGCTTCATTTTATCGCTAGCTCATAATCCATCTGTACATGTAGCAGATCTTCTTTGTCCACCCATCTGTCGGTGGACTTTTTGGTGACTTCCATATCTTGGCTATGGTAATACTGTGCAATGCAGATTTGCCTGCCTCTTTCTTTCCAATTCTGTCTTCTTAGGTTATAGGTCCAGGAATAAGCCTCTGGATCGTACGGTAGCTCAATGTTTACCTTTTAACGGCACCTCCACTCTGCTCTCATGAGTGGCTCTCTCCAGGTTACATCCCACTTAAAGTGGAGGGTTTGCATTTCTCCACAGCACCTTCAGCATTTATTCTTTGTGGTTTTTTACTGATGGTTATTCTGACTGGTGTGAGCTGATACGTCTTTGTGGCTGAATTTGCATGTGTCTCATGATCCATTAAAACTGAGCTTTAAGGCAGGTCCTTTTCATTTTTCAGGCTGTGAGTACAGCTTAGTTCTTCAAAGTGTTTTCTTAAAGTATGTATGTCATAATTTTAAGATTTTTTCGCCATTACCTCCCTGAAGACATTTTGCGGTGACCATTAGCACAGGCTGAAACCTGCGTTTGCAGGTAACGGCCAGAGGGTGGCAGTCTTTCTACGTTCCCCATGCTGGTACTAGGGCAACAGGCCTTCCGGCCAGTGGTGTTCCTCGGTTATAAATTAGAGTGGATTGTGCCTGAAGAAACCCACAAATGCTGATGTCTCCTTACTTATGTTTGTCTTTTAAATTTACCTTATATTTATTATTGGAGCAATATTACATTGTGTACATGGAAGAGTTCTTCTTGGTGCGTTCCTCTGTTGATGGACATTTTCATTGCTTCCAAATGTTGGCTATGGTCAATATGGCTGGAGTGCAGGATTGCCAGCCTGTGACGTTTTGATTCTCATTTTCTCAGGGGATAGGCCCAGCAGTGGGTATGACTGATTGACGGGTAGCTCAGTGTTACCTTTTCAAGGCACTTCCATTGTGTTTTCATTAGTGGCTCTTACCACGTCCCCCTTAGGGCCGAGTGTACGCATTCCTCCACAGTCCCTTCAGCATTTATTTTTTGAAACATTTTTGCTGATGGCCATTCTGACTGCTGTGAGCTGATAGGTTTTTGTAATTTGGGTTTGCATGTCTTTAAAAATTCCTAAAATATATCATTTTCCCACACCTTTTTCTTTCCTCTTCTTTAAAGGAAAAGCTGTGAGTACCACATAGCTCTTGAAATTGTCTTCTTGGAAGGTTGCCCTCTTTTGAAATTTTTGCTCCATTTTTGATCCCAGGATTTATTTGGAGGGCAGGTGTCATTTACAGAATGGCAAGTTGGTGAATATTTAGTGACCTTTAGCAGTGGGTTGAAAGCTGCTGTTGTGGGAAATGGCCACAAGGAGGCAGCATTTCTCCATTCCCAAATCTGAGTACTAGGGCAGCAGAGCCTTTCTGGAAGTCGTGTTCCTAGGTTGTAAATTAGAATGGAATGTGCCAGGAGAAACCCCCATAAGTTTAGGTCTCATTACTTCTTGTTTTTGTTAATTTTTTTAATCGGGGTAAGGACTAGAATATTGTTTGTCCTAGGGGTACACAATCTGGTTCATTTGTACATTATATATGTCTACTCTACAGATCCTCTTCCCATGTAAAATATTACAGAGTGTTCTGTAGACCTCCCTTGCTATATGGTCGGTCGTTTTGAAATATGTATATAATATGTATTTGGATATGTATAGTAACACTAATCTCATTTATCCATTCCCCCCACCTTTCCTTTTAGATGAGCATAGTTGGTTTTCTAAGTCTGTGAGTGTCTTTCTCTGTGGAAATATGTTCATTTGTGTCAGTGATTAGATAACGCCTCTAAGGGATATCATAGGATATAGGTCTTTTGCTTTCCGACTTACCTCATGTTTTGTGATTATCTCCAGGCTCATCTCTGGTGCCTCAAAGAGCAGTGTTTCATTGTTTTCCATGGCTAATATTCCATTGTGTACATGGACTCCTTCTTCTTTATCCATTCACCTGTTGATGGACATTTTGGTTGCTTCCCATCTTGGCTATTTTGAATAAGGCTGCAGTGCAGCCTTTGCAGCCTGTGTCTTTTCGATCCTGGTCTTCTCAGGTGAGAGGCCCAGTGGTGTGCCTGTTGCATTGAGTGGTACCTCAATTTTCACTTTTCAACGCAGTTCCTTTTGGTACTCCTTACTGGCTGTTAACCACTTTACATCTCACCAGCACCTAGAGGTTACACAGTTCTCTACAACCCCGTCAGCATTTATTGTTGGTAGACTTTTTGCTGACGGTCAGTCGACAGGTGTGAGTTGAAACCTTTTGGTTGATTAGATTGCATGAGTCTAATCATTCCTGAGGTTGAGCTTTTACCCATTTTCCTGTTTTTTTGTTTAAAGAGAGTGAGGAATACTTACCTCTGCATACTATCTTCTTGAAACATTCGCCTGTTTTGAATTTCTTTTGTCCATTCCCCACCTGAGCACAATTTTTGACGGCAGGTGTCCTTTACAGCCCTGAGCCCTTGTGAATTTTAAGTGACCAGTAGCTGTGGGTTTCAAGCTGCTCTTGCGGGAAACGGCCACAAGGGGGCAGCATTTCTCCTTTACCAAATCTGGTCACTAGGGCAACAGAGCCTTAATGGAAGTCGTGTTCTAGGTTGTAAAGTACAATGGAATGTGCCGGGAAAAAGCCCTTTAAGTGTATGTGTCATTCCTTCTTGTTTGTATTTTTAACAAAATTTTTATCCTTTATCACAGCAAATTCGATTACAATGGTTTGTTTGGTCTAGGTGTGCAAGATGTGGTTCCTTCACACATATACATATATCTATTCTTCTTTGGAATCTTTTCCCGTGTAGGTTATGACACAATGTTGAGTAGTCTTCTCTTGGTATTCTGTAGGTCTTTGGTGATTATATATTTCACGTGTGTTTGTATATCTCTGTTCACCTCAATATGGTAATGTACCCAATCCTCACACCTTTCCATTTGGTGAACCTTAAGTTTTTGTACTGAATCTGTGATTGCCTTTCTCTGTGGAAGTATCTTCGTTTGTATCAATTTTTAGGTAACACCTCTATGTGGTATGATAGGATATGTGTCTTTCGTTTTCTCACTTACTCCAAGTTGCGTGATTACTTCTAGAGTCATCTATGGTGCTGCAAATGGCATTGCTTCATTTTATCGCTAGCTCATAATCCATCTGTACATGTAGCAGATCTTCTTTGTCCACCCATCTGTCGGTGGACTTTTTGGTGACTTCCATATCTTGGCTATGGTAATACTGTGCAATGCAGATTTGCCTGCCTCTTTCTTTCCAATTCTGTCTTCTTAGGTTATAGGTCCAGGAATAAGCCTCTGGATCGTACGGTAGCTCAATGTTTACCTTTTAACGGCACCTCCACTCTGCTCTCATGAGTGGCTCTCTCCAGGTTACATCCCACTTAAAGTGGAGGGTTTGCATTTCTCCACAGCACCTTCAGCATTTATTCTTTGTGGTTTTTTACTGATGGTTATTCTGACTGGTGTGAGCTGATACGTCTTTGTGGCTGAATTTGCATGTGTCTCATGATCCATTAAAACTGAGCTTTAAGGCAGGTCCTTTTCATTTTTCAGGCTGTGAGTACAGCTTAGTTCTTCAAAGTGTTTTCTTAAAGTATGTATGTCATAATTTTAAGATTTTTTCGCCATTACCTCCCTGAAGACATTTTGCGGTGACCATTAGCACAGGCTGAAACCTGCGTTTGCAGGTAACGGCCAGAGGGTGGCAGTCTTTCTACGTTCCCCATGCTGGTACTAGGGCAACAGGCCTTCCGGCCAGTGGTGTTCCTCGGTTATAAATTAGAGTGGATTGTGCCTGAAGAAACCCACAAATGCTGATGTCTCCTTACTTATGTTTGTCTTTTAAATTTACCTTATATTTATTATTGGAGCAATATTACATTGTGTACATGGAACAGTTCTTCTTGGTGCGTTCCTCTGTTGATGGACATTTTCATTGCTTCCAAATGTTGGCTATGGTCAATATGGCTGGAGTGCAGGATTGCCAGCCTGTGACGTTTTGATTCTCATTTTCTCAGGGGATAGGCCCAGCAGTGGGTATGACTGATTGACGGGTAGCTCAGTGTTACCTTTTCAAGGCACTTCCATTGTGTTTTCATTAGTGGCTCTTACCACGTCCCCCTTAGGGCCGAGTGTACGCATTCCTCCACAGTCCCTTCAGCATTTATTTTTTGAAACATTTTTGCTGATGGCCATTCTGACTGCTGTGAGCTGATAGGGTTTTGTAATTTGGGTTTGCATGTCTTTAAAAATTCCTAAAATATATCATTTTCCCACACCTTTTTCTTTCCTCTTCTTTAAAGGAAAAGCTGTGAGTACCACATAGCTCTTGAAATTGTCTTCTTGGAAGGTTGCCCTCTTTTGAAATTTTTGCTCCATTTTTGATCCCAGGATTTATTTGGAGGGCAGGTGTCATTTACAGAATGGCAAGTTGGTGAATATTTAGTGACCTTTAGCAGTGGGTTGAAAGCTGCTGTTGTGGGAAATGGCCACAAGGAGGCAGCATTTCTCCATTCCCAAATCTGAGTACTAGGGCAGCAGAGCCTTTCTGGAAGTCGTGTTCCTAGGTTGTAAATTAGAATGGAATGTGCCAGGAGAAACCCCCATAAGTTTAGGTCTCATTACTTCTTGTTTTTGTTATTTTTTTTAATCGGGGTAAGGACTAGAATATTGTTTGTCCTAGGGGTACACAATCTGGTTCATTTGTACATTATATATGTCTACTCTACAGATCCTCTTCCCACGTAAAATATTACAGAGTGTTCTGTAGACCTCCCTTGCTATATGGTCGGTCGTTTTGAAATATGTATATAATATGTATTTGGATATGTATAGTAACACTAATCTCATTTATCCATTCCCCCCACCTTTCCTTTTAGATGAGCATAGTTGGTTTTCTAAGTCTGTGAGTGTCTTTCTCTGTGGAAATATGTTCATTTGTGTCAGTGATTAGATAACGCCTCTAAGGGATATCATAGGATATAGGTCTTTTGCTTTCCGACTTACCTCATGTTTTGTGATTATCTCCAGGCTCATCTCTGGTGCCTCAAAGAGCAGTGTTTCATTGTTTTCCATGGCTAATATTCCATTGTGTACATGGACTCCTTCTTCTTTATCCATTCACCTGTTGATGGACATTTTGGTTGCTTCCCATCTTGGCTATTTTGAATAAGGCTGCAGTGCAGCCTTTGCAGCCTGTGTCTTTTCGATCCTGGTCTTCTCAGGTGAGAGGCCCAGTGGTGTGCCTGTTGCATTGAGTGGTACCTCAATTTTCACTTTTCAACGCAGTTCCTTTTGGTACTCCTTACTGGCTGTTAACCACTTTACATCTCACCAGCACCTAGAGGTTACACAGTTCTCTACAACCCCGTCAGCATTTATTGTTGGTAGACTTTTTGCTGACGGTCAGTCGACAGGTGTGAGTTGAAACCTTTTGGTTGATTAGATTGCATGAGTCTAATCATTCCTGAGGTTGAGCTTTTACCCATTTTCCTGTTTTTTTGTTTAAAGAGAGTGAGGAATACTTACCTCTGCATACTATCTTCTTGAAACATTCGCCTGTTTTGAATTTCTTTTGTCCATTCCCCACCTGAGCACAATTTTTGACGGCAGGTGTCCTTTACAGCCCTGAGCCCTTGTGAATTTTAAGTGACCAGTAGCTGTGGGTTTCAAGCTGCTCTTGCGGGAAACGGCCACAAGGGGGCAGCATTTCTCCTTTACCAAATCTGGTCACTAGGGCAACAGAGCCTTAATGGAAGTCGTGTTCTAGGTTGTAAAGTACAATGGAATGTGCCGGGAAAAAGCCCTTTAAGTGTATGTGTCATTCCTTCTTGTTTGTATTTTTAACAAAATTTTTATTCTTTATCACAGCAAATTCGATTACAATGGTTTGTTTGGTCTAGGTGTGCAAGATGTGGTTCCTTCACACATATACATATATCTATTCTTCTTTGGAATCTTTTCCCGTGTAGGTTATGACACAATGTTGAGTAGTCTTCTCTTGGTATTCTGTAGGTCTTTGGTGATTATATATTTCACGTGTGTTTGTATATCTCTGTTCACCTCAATATGGTAATGTACCCAATCCTCACACCTTTCCATTTGGTGAACCTTAAGTTTTTGTACTGAATCTGTGATTGCCTTTCTCTGTGGAAGTATCTTCGTTTGTATCAATTTTTAGGTAACACCTCTATGTGGTATGATAGGATATGTGTCTTTCGTTTTCTCACTTACTCCAAGTTGCGTGATTACTTCTAGAGTCATCTATGGTGCTGCAAATGGCATTGCTTCATTTTATCGCTAGCTCATAATCCATCTGTACATGTAGCAGATCTTCTTTGTCCACCCATCTGTCGGTGGACTTTTTGGTGACTTCCATATCTTGGCTATGGTAATACTGTGCAATGCAGATTTGCCTGCCTCTTTCTTTCCAATTCTGTCTTCTTAGGTTATAGGTCCAGGAATAAGCCTCTGGATCGTACGGTAGCTCAATGTTTACCTTTTAACGGCACCTCCACTCTGCTCTCATGAGTGGCTCTCTCCAGGTTACATCCCACTTAAAGTGGAGGGTTTGCATTTCTCCACAGCACCTTCAGCATTTATTCTTTGTGGTTTTTTACTGATGGTTATTCTGACTGGTGTGAGCTGATACGTCTTTGTGGCTGAATTTGCATGTGTCTCATGATCCATTAAAACTGAGCTTTAAGGCAGGTCCTTTTCATTTTTCAGGCTGTGAGTACAGCTTAGTTCTTCAAAGTGTTTTCTTAAAGTATGTATGTCATAATTTTAAGATTTTTTCGCCATTACCTCCCTGAAGACATTTTGCGGTGACCATTAGCACAGGCTGAAACCTGCGTTTGCAGGTAACGGCCAGAGGGTGGCAGTCTTTCTACGTTCCCCATGCTGGTACTAGGGCAACAGGCCTTCCGGCCAGTGGTGTTCCTCGGTTATAAATTAGAGTGGATTGTGCCTGAAGAAACCCACAAATGCTGATGTCTCCTTACTTATGTTTGTCTTTTAAATTTACCTTATATTTATTATTGGAGCAATATTACATTGTGTACATGGAACAGTTCTTCTTGGTGCGTTCCTCTGTTGATGGACATTTTCATTGCTTCCAAATGTTGGCTATGGTCAATATGGCTGGAGTGCAGGATTGCCAGCCTGTGACGTTTTGATTCTCATTTTCTCAGGGGATAGGCCCAGCAGTGGGTATGACTGATTGACGGGTAGCTCAGTGTTACCTTTTCAAGGCACTTCCATTGTGTTTTCATTAGTGGCTCTTACCACGTCCCCCTTAGGGCCGAGTGTACGCATTCCTCCACAGTCCCTTCAGCATTTATTTTTTGAAACATTTTTGCTGATGGCCATTCTGACTGCTGTGAGCTGATAGGTTTTTGTAATTTGGGTTTGCATGTCTTTAAAAATTCCTAAAATATATCATTTTCCCACACCTTTTTCTTTCCTCTTCTTTAAAGGAAAAGCTGTGAGTACCACATAGCTCTTGAAATTGTCTTCTTGGAAGGTTGCCCTCTTTTGAAATTTTTGCTCCATTTTTGATCCCAGGATTTATTTGGAGGGCAGGTGTCATTTACAGAATGGCAAGTTGGTGAATATTTAGTGACCTTTAGCAGTGGGTTGAAAGCTGCTGTTGTGGGAAATGGCCACAAGGAGGCAGCATTTCTCCATTCCCAAATCTGAGTACTAGGGCAGCAGAGCCTTTCTGGAAGTCGTGTTCCTAGGTTGTAAATTAGAATGGAATGTGCCAGGAGAAACCCCCATAAGTTTAGGTCTCATTACTTCTTGTTTTTGTTATTTTTTTTAATCGGGGTAAGGACTAGAATATTGTTTGTCCTAGGGGTACACAATCTGGTTCATTTGTACATTATATATGTCTACTCTACAGATCCTCTTCCCACGTAAAATATTACAGAGTGTTCTGTAGACCTCCCTTGCTATATGGTCGGTCGTTTTGAAATATGTATATAATATGTATTTGGATATGTATAGTAACACTAATCTCATTTATCCATTCCCCCCACCTTTCCTTTTAGATGAGCATAGTTGGTTTTCTAAGTCTGTGAGTGTCTTTCTCTGTGGAAATATGTTCATTTGTGTCAGTGATTAGATAACGCCTCTAAGGGATATCATAGGATATAGGTCTTTTGCTTTCCGACTTACCTCATGTTTTGTGATTATCTCCAGGCTCATCTCTGGTGCCTCAAAGAGCAGTGTTTCATTGTTTTCCATGGCTAATATTCCATTGTGTACATGGACTCCTTCTTCTTTATCCATTCACCTGTTGATGGACATTTTGGTTGCTTCCCATCTTGGCTATTTTGAATAAGGCTGCAGTGCAGCCTTTGCAGCCTGTGTCTTTTCGATCCTGGTCTTCTCAGGTGAGAGGCCCAGTGGTGTGCCTGTTGCATTGAGTGGTACCTCAATTTTCACTTTTCAACGCAGTTCCTTTTGGTACTCCTTACTGGCTGTTAACCACTTTACATCTCACCAGCACCTAGAGGTTACACAGTTCTCTACAACCCCGTCAGCATTTATTGTTGGTAGACTTTTTGCTGACGGTCAGTCGACAGGTGTGAGTTGAAACCTTTTGGTTGATTAGATTGCATGAGTCTAATCATTCCTGAGGTTGAGCTTTTACCCATTTTCCTGTTTTTTTGTTTAAAGAGAGTGAGGAATACTTACCTCTGCATACTATCTTCTTGAAACATTCGCCTGTTTTGAATTTCTTTTGTCCATTCCCCACCTGAGCACAATTTTTGACGGCAGGTGTCCTTTACAGCCCTGAGCCCTTGTGAATTTTAAGTGACCAGTAGCTGTGGGTTTCAAGCTGCTCTTGCGGGAAACGGCCACAAGGGGGCAGCATTTCTCCTTTACCAAATCTGGTCACTAGGGCAACAGAGCCTTAATGGAAGTCGTGTTCTAGGTTGTAAAGTACAATGGAATGTGCCGGGAAAAAGCCCTTTAAGTGTATGTGTCATTCCTTCTTGTTTGTATTTTTAACAAAATTTTTATTCTTTATCACAGCAAATTCGATTACAATGGTTTGTTTGGTCTAGGTGTGCAAGATGTGGTTCCTTCACACATATACATATATCTATTCTTCTTTGGAATCTTTTCCCGTGTAGGTTATGACACAATGTTGAGTAGTCTTCTCTTGGTATTCTGTAGGTCTTTGGTGATTATATATTTCACGTGTGTTTGTATATCTCTGTTCACCTCAATATGGTAATGTACCCAATCCTCACACCTTTCCATTTGGTGAACCTTAAGTTTTTGTACTGAATCTGTGATTGCCTTTCTCTGTGGAAGTATCTTCGTTTGTATCAATTTTTAGGTAACACCTCTATGTGGTATGATAGGATATGTGTCTTTCGTTTTCTCACTTACTCCAAGTTGCGTGATTACTTCTAGAGTCATCTATGGTGCTGCAAATGGCATTGCTTCATTTTATCGCTAGCTCATAATCCATCTGTACATGTAGCAGATCTTCTTTGTCCACCCATCTGTCGGTGGACTTTTTGGTGACTTCCATATCTTGGCTATGGTAATACTGTGCAATGCAGATTTGCCTGCCTCTTTCTTTCCAATTCTGTCTTCTTAGGTTATAGGTCCAGGAATAAGCCTCTGGATCGTACGGTAGCTCAATGTTTACCTTTTAACGGCACCTCCACTCTGCTCTCATGAGTGGCTCTCTCCAGGTTACATCCCACTTAAAGTGGAGGGTTTGCATTTCTCCACAGCACCTTCAGCATTTATTCTTTGTGGTTTTTTACTGATGGTTATTCTGACTGGTGTGAGCTGATACG
The DNA here is from genome assembly GCF_028021215.1 of Eschrichtius robustus. Classification (NCBI taxonomy): domain Eukaryota; kingdom Metazoa; phylum Chordata; class Mammalia; order Artiodactyla; family Eschrichtiidae; genus Eschrichtius; species Eschrichtius robustus. The sequence goes on from NC_090828.1 coordinate 107,975,551, forward strand.
TCTTTGTGGCTGAATTTGCATGTGTCTCATGATCCATTAAAACTGAGCTTTAAGGCAGGTCCTTTTCATTTTTCAGGCTGTGAGTACAGCTTAGTTCTTCAAAGTGTTTTCTTAAAGTATGTATGTCATAATTTTAAGATTTTTTCGCCATTACCTCCCTGAAGACATTTTGCGGTGACCATTAGCACAGGCTGAAACCTGCGTTTGCAGGTAACGGCCAGAGGGTGGCAGTCTTTCTACGTTCCCCATGCTGGTACTAGGGCAACAGGCCTTCCGGCCAGTGGTGTTCCTCGGTTATAAATTAGAGTGGATTGTGCCTGAAGAAACCCACAAATGCTGATGTCTCCTTACTTATGTTTGTCTTTTAAATTTACCTTATATTTATTATTGGAGCAATATTACATTGTGTACATGGAACAGTTCTTCTTGGTGCGTTCCTCTGTTGATGGACATTTTCATTGCTTCCAAATGTTGGCTATGGTCAATATGGCTGGAGTGCAGGATTGCCAGCCTGTGACGTTTTGATTCTCATTTTCTCAGGGGATAGGCCCAGCAGTGGGTATGACTGATTGACGGGTAGCTCAGTGTTACCTTTTCAAGGCACTTCCATTGTGTTTTCATTAGTGGCTCTTACCACGTCCCCCTTAGGGCCGAGTGTACGCATTCCTCCACAGTCCCTTCAGCATTTATTTTTTGAAACATTTTTGCTGATGGCCATTCTGACTGCTGTGAGCTGATAGGTTTTTGTAATTTGGGTTTGCATGTCTTTAAAAATTCCTAAAATATATCATTTTCCCACACCTTTTTCTTTCCTCTTCTTTAAAGGAAAAGCTGTGAGTACCACATAGCTCTTGAAATTGTCTTCTTGGAAGGTTGCCCTCTTTTGAAATTTTTGCTCCATTTTTGATCCCAGGATTTATTTGGAGGGCAGGTGTCATTTACAGAATGGCAAGTTGGTGAATATTTAGTGACCTTTAGCAGTGGGTTGAAAGCTGCTGTTGTGGGAAATGGCCACAAGGAGGCAGCATTTCTCCATTCCCAAATCTGAGTACTAGGGCAGCAGAGCCTTTCTGGAAGTCGTGTTCCTAGGTTGTAAATTAGAATGGAATGTGCCAGGAGAAACCCCCATAAGTTTAGGTCTCATTACTTCTTGTTTTTGTTATTTTTTTTAATCGGGGTAAGGACTAGAATATTGTTTGTCCTAGGGGTACACAATCTGGTTCATTTGTACATTATATATGTCTACTCTACAGATCCTCTTCCCACGTAAAATATTACAGAGTGTTCTGTAGACCTCCCTTGCTATATGGTCGGTCGTTTTGAAATATGTATATAATATGTATTTGGATATGTATAGTAACACTAATCTCATTTATCCATTCCCCCCACCTTTCCTTTTAGATGAGCATAGTTGGTTTTCTAAGTCTGTGAGTGTCTTTCTCTGTGGAAATATGTTCATTTGTGTCAGTGATTAGATAACGCCTCTAAGGGATATCATAGGATATAGGTCTTTTGCTTTCCGACTTACCTCATGTTTTGTGATTATCTCCAGGCTCATCTCTGGTGCCTCAAAGAGCAGTGTTTCATTGTTTTCCATGGCTAATATTCCATTGTGTACATGGACTCCTTCTTCTTTATCCATTCACCTGTTGATGGACATTTTGGTTGCTTCCCATCTTGGCTATTTTGAATAAGGCTGCAGTGCAGCCTTTGCAGCCTGTGTCTTTTCGATCCTGGTCTTCTCAGGTGAGAGGCCCAGTGGTGTGCCTGTTGCATTGAGTGGTACCTCAATTTTCACTTTTCAACGCAGTTCCTTTTGGTACTCCTTACTGGCTGTTAACCACTTTACATCTCACCAGCACCTAGAGGTTACACAGTTCTCTACAACCCCGTCAGCATTTATTGTTGGTAGACTTTTTGCTGACGGTCAGTCGACAGGTGTGAGTTGAAACCTTTTGGTTGATTAGATTGCATGAGTCTAATCATTCCTGAGGTTGAGCTTTTACCCATTTTCCTGTTTTTTTGTTTAAAGAGAGTGAGGAATACTTACCTCTGCATACTATCTTCTTGAAACATTCGCCTGTTTTGAATTTCTTTTGTCCATTCCCCACCTGAGCACAATTTTTGACGGCAGGTGTCCTTTACAGCCCTGAGCCCTTGTGAATTTTAAGTGACCAGTAGCTGTGGGTTTCAAGCTGCTCTTGCGGGAAACGGCCACAAGGGGGCAGCATTTCTCCTTTACCAAATCTGGTCACTAGGGCAACAGAGCCTTAATGGAAGTCGTGTTCTAGGTTGTAAAGTACAATGGAATGTGCCGGGAAAAAGCCCTTTAAGTGTATGTGTCATTCCTTCTTGTTTGTATTTTTAACAAAATTTTTATTCTTTATCACAGCAAATTCGATTACAATGGTTTGTTTGGTCTAGGTGTGCAAGATGTGGTTCCTTCACACATATACATATATCTATTCTTCTTTGGAATCTTTTCCCGTGTAGGTTATGACACAATGTTGAGTAGTCTTCTCTTGGTATTCTGTAGGTCTTTGGTGATTATATATTTCACGTGTGTTTGTATATCTCTGTTCACCTCAATATGGTAATGTACCCAATCCTCACACCTTTCCATTTGGTGAACCTTAAGTTTTTGTACTGAATCTGTGATTGCCTTTCTCTGTGGAAGTATCTTCGTTTGTATCAATTTTTAGGTAACACCTCTATGTGGTATGATAGGATATGTGTCTTTCGTTTTCTCACTTACTCCAAGTTGCGTGATTACTTCTAGAGTCATCTATGGTGCTGCAAATGGCATTGCTTCATTTTATCGCTAGCTCATAATCCATCTGTACATGTAGCAGATCTTCTTTGTCCACCCATCTGTCGGTGGACTTTTTGGTGACTTCCATATCTTGGCTATGGTAATACTGTGCAATGCAGATTTGCCTGCCTCTTTCTTTCCAATTCTGTCTTCTTAGGTTATAGGTCCAGGAATAAGCCTCTGGATCGTACGGTAGCTCAATGTTTACCTTTTAACGGCACCTCCACTCTGCTCTCATGAGTGGCTCTCTCCAGGTTACATCCCACTTAAAGTGGAGGGTTTGCATTTCTCCACAGCACCTTCAGCATTTATTCTTTGTGGTTTTTTACTGATGGTTATTCTGACTGGTGTGAGCTGATACGTCTTTGTGGCTGAATTTGCATGTGTCTCATGATCCATTAAAACTGAGCTTTAAGGCAGGTCCTTTTCATTTTTCAGGCTGTGAGTACAGCTTAGTTCTTCAAAGTGTTTTCTTAAAGTATGTATGTCATAATTTTAAGATTTTTTCGCCATTACCTCCCTGAAGACATTTTGCGGTGACCATTAGCACAGGCTGAAACCTGCGTTTGCAGGTAACGGCCAGAGGGTGGCAGTCTTTCTACGTTCCCCATGCTGGTACTAGGGCAACAGGCCTTCCGGCCAGTGGTGTTCCTCGGTTATAAATTAGAGTGGATTGTGCCTGAAGAAACCCACAAATGCTGATGTCTCCTTACTTATGTTTGTCTTTTAAATTTACCTTATATTTATTATTGGAGCAATATTACATTGTGTACATGGAACAGTTCTTCTTGGTGCGTTCCTCTGTTGATGGACATTTTCATTGCTTCCAAATGTTGGCTATGGTCAATATGGCTGGAGTGCAGGATTGCCAGCCTGTGACGTTTTGATTCTCATTTTCTCAGGGGATAGGCCCAGCAGTGGGTATGACTGATTGACGGGTAGCTCAGTGTTACCTTTTCAAGGCACTTCCATTGTGTTTTCATTAGTGGCTCTTACCACGTCCCCCTTAGGGCCGAGTGTACGCATTCCTCCACAGTCCCTTCAGCATTTATTTTTTGAAACATTTTTGCTGATGGCCATTCTGACTGCTGTGAGCTGATAGGGTTTTGTAATTTGGGTTTGCATGTCTTTAAAAATTCCTAAAATATATCATTTTCCCACACCTTTTTCTTTCCTCTTCTTTAAAGGAAAAGCTGTGAGTACCACATAGCTCTTGAAATTGTCTTCTTGGAAGGTTGCCCTCTTTTGAAATTTTTGCTCCATTTTTGATCCCAGGATTTATTTGGAGGGCAGGTGTCATTTACAGAATGGCAAGTTGGTGAATATTTAGTGACCTTTAGCAGTGGGTTGAAAGCTGCTGTTGTGGGAAATGGCCACAAGGAGGCAGCATTTCTCCATTCCCAAATCTGAGTACTAGGGCAGCAGAGCCTTTCTGGAAGTCGTGTTCCTAGGTTGTAAATTAGAATGGAATGTGCCAGGAGAAACCCCCATAAGTTTAGGTCTCATTACTTCTTGTTTTTGTTATTTTTTTTAATCGGGGTAAGGACTAGAATATTGTTTGTCCTAGGGGTACACAATCTGGTTCATTTGTACATTATATATGTCTACTCTACAGATCCTCTTCCCACGTAAAATATTACAGAGTGTTCTGTAGACCTCCCTTGCTATATGGTCGGTCGTTTTGAAATATGTATATAATATGTATTTGGATATGTATAGTAACACTAATCTCATTTATCCATTCCCCCCACCTTTCCTTTTAGATGAGCATAGTTGGTTTTCTAAGTCTGTGAGTGTCTTTCTCTGTGGAAATATGTTCATTTGTGTCAGTGATTAGATAACGCCTCTAAGGGATATCATAGGATATAGGTCTTTTGCTTTCCGACTTACCTCATGTTTTGTGATTATCTCCAGGCTCATCTCTGGTGCCTCAAAGAGCAGTGTTTCATTGTTTTCCATGGCTAATATTCCATTGTGTACATGGACTCCTTCTTCTTTATCCATTCACCTGTTGATGGACATTTTGGTTGCTTCCCATCTTGGCTATTTTGAATAAGGCTGCAGTGCAGCCTTTGCAGCCTGTGTCTTTTCGATCCTGGTCTTCTCAGGTGAGAGGCCCAGTGGTGTGCCTGTTGCATTGAGTGGTACCTCAATTTTCACTTTTCAACGCAGTTCCTTTTGGTACTCCTTACTGGCTGTTAACCACTTTACATCTCACCAGCACCTAGAGGTTACACAGTTCTCTACAACCCCGTCAGCATTTATTGTTGGTAGACTTTTTGCTGACGGTCAGTCGACAGGTGTGAGTTGAAACCTTTTGGTTGATTAGATTGCATGAGTCTAATCATTCCTGAGGTTGAGCTTTTACCCATTTTCCTGTTTTTTTGTTTAAAGAGAGTGAGGAATACTTACCTCTGCATACTATCTTCTTGAAACATTCGCCTGTTTTGAATTTCTTTTGTCCATTCCCCACCTGAGCACAATTTTTGACGGCAGGTGTCCTTTACAGCCCTGAGCCCTTGTGAATTTTAAGTGACCAGTAGCTGTGGGTTTCAAGCTGCTCTTGCGGGAAACGGCCACAAGGGGGCAGCATTTCTCCTTTACCAAATCTGGTCACTAGGGCAACAGAGCCTTAATGGAAGTCGTGTTCTAGGTTGTAAAGTACAATGGAATGTGCCGGGAAAAAGCCCTTTAAGTGTATGTGTCATTCCTTCTTGTTTGTATTTTTAACAAAATTTTTATTCTTTATCACAGCAAATTCGATTACAATGGTTTGTTTGGTCTAGGTGTGCAAGATGTGGTTCCTTCACACATATACATATATCTATTCTTCTTTGGAATCTTTTCCCGTGTAGGTTATGACACAATGTTGAGTAGTCTTCTCTTGGTATTCTGTAGGTCTTTGGTGATTATATATTTCACGTGTGTTTGTATATCTCTGTTCACCTCAATATGGTAATGTACCCAATCCTCACACCTTTCCATTTGGTGAACCTTAAGTTTTTGTACTGAATCTGTGATTGCCTTTCTCTGTGGAAGTATCTTCGTTTGTATCAATTTTTAGGTAACACCTCTATGTGGTATGATAGGATATGTGTCTTTCGTTTTCTCACTTACTCCAAGTTGCGTGATTACTTCTAGAGTCATCTATGGTGCTGCAAATGGCATTGCTTCATTTTATCGCTAGCTCATAATCCATCTGTACATGTAGCAGATCTTCTTTGTCCACCCATCTGTCGGTGGACTTTTTGGTGACTTCCATATCTTGGCTATGGTAATACTGTGCAATGCAGATTTGCCTGCCTCTTTCTTTCCAATTCTGTCTTCTTAGGTTATAGGTCCAGGAATAAGCCTCTGGATCGTACGGTAGCTCAATGTTTACCTTTTAACGGCACCTCCACTCTGCTCTCATGAGTGGCTCTCTCCAGGTTACATCCCACTTAAAGTGGAGGGTTTGCATTTCTCCACAGCACCTTCAGCATTTATTCTTTGTGGTTTTTTACTGATGGTTATTCTGACTGGTGTGAGCTGATACGTCTTTGTGGCTGAATTTGCATGTGTCTCATGATCCATTAAAACTGAGCTTTAAGGCAGGTCCTTTTCATTTTTCAGGCTGTGAGTACAGCTTAGTTCTTCAAAGTGTTTTCTTAAAGTATGTATGTCATAATTTTAAGATTTTTTCGCCATTACCTCCCTGAAGACATTTTGCGGTGACCATTAGCACAGGCTGAAACCTGCGTTTGCAGGTAACGGCCAGAGGGTGGCAGTCTTTCTACGTTCCCCATGCTGGTACTAGGGCAACAGGCCTTCCGGCCAGTGGTGTTCCTCGGTTATAAATTAGAGTGGATTGTGCCTGAAGAAACCCACAAATGCTGATGTCTCCTTACTTATGTTTGTCTTTTAAATTTACCTTATATTTATTATTGGAGCAATATTACATTGTGTACATGGAACAGTTCTTCTTGGTGCGTTCCTCTGTTGATGGACATTTTCATTGCTTCCAAATGTTGGCTATGGTCAATATGGCTGGAGTGCAGGATTGCCAGCCTGTGACGTTTTGATTCTCATTTTCTCAGGGGATAGGCCCAGCAGTGGGTATGACTGATTGACGGGTAGCTCAGTGTTACCTTTTCAAGGCACTTCCATTGTGTTTTCATTAGTGGCTCTTACCACGTCCCCCTTAGGGCCGAGTGTACGCATTCCTCCACAGTCCCTTCAGCATTTATTTTTTGAAACATTTTTGCTGATGGCCATTCTGACTGCTGTGAGCTGATAGGTTTTTGTAATTTGGGTTTGCATGTCTTTAAAAATTCCTAAAATATATCATTTTCCCACACCTTTTTCTTTCCTCTTCTTTAAAGGAAAAGCTGTGAGTACCACATAGCTCTTGAAATTGTCTTCTTGGAAGGTTGCCCTCTTTTGAAATTTTTGCTCCATTTTTGATCCCAGGATTTATTTGGAGGGCAGGTGTCATTTACAGAATGGCAAGTTGGTGAATATTTAGTGACCTTTAGCAGTGGGTTGAAAGCTGCTGTTGTGGGAAATGGCCACAAGGAGGCAGCATTTCTCCATTCCCAAATCTGAGTACTAGGGCAGCAGAGCCTTTCTGGAAGTCGTGTTCCTAGGTTGTAAATTAGAATGGAATGTGCCAGGAGAAACCCCCATAAGTTTAGGTCTCATTACTTCTTGTTTTTGTTATTTTTTTTAATCGGGGTAAGGACTAGAATATTGTTTGTCCTAGGGGTACACAATCTGGTTCATTTGTACATTATATATGTCTACTCTACAGATCCTCTTCCCATGTAAAATATTACAGAGTGTTCTGTAGACCTCCCTTGCTATATGGTCGGTCGTTTTGAAATATGTATATAATATGTATTTGGATATGTATAGTAACACTAATCTCATTTATCCATTCCCCCCACCTTTCCTTTTAGATGAGCATAGTTGGTTTTCTAAGTCTGTGAGTGTCTTTCTCTGTGGAAATATGTTCATTTGTGTCAGTGATTAGATAACGCCTCTAAGGGATATCATAGGATATAGGTCTTTTGCTTTCCGACTTACCTCATGTTTTGTGATTATCTCCAGGCTCATCTCTGGTGCCTCAAAGAGCAGTGTTTCATTGTTTTCCATGGCTAATATTCCATTGTGTACATGGACTCCTTCTTCTTTATCCATTCACCTGCTGATGGACATTTTGGTTGCTTCCCATCTTGGCTATTTTGAATAAGGCTGCAGTGCAGCCTTTGCAGCCTGTGTCTTTTCGATCCTGGTCTTCTCAGGTGAGAGGCCCAGTGGTGTGCCTGTTGCATTGAGTGGTACCTCAATTTTCACTTTTCAACGCAGTTCCTTTTGGTACTCCTTACTGGCTGTTAACCACTTTACATCTCACCAGCACCTAGAGGTTACACAGTTCTCTACAACCCCGTCAGCATTTATTGTTGGTAGACTTTTTGCTGACGGTCAGTCGACAGGTGTGAGTTGAAACCTTTTGGTTGATTAGATTGCATGAGTCTAATCATTCCTGAGGTTGAGCTTTTACCCATTTTCCTGTTTTTTTGTTTAAAGAGAGTGAGGAATACTTACCTCTGCATACTATCTTCTTGAAACATTCGCCTGTTTTGAATTTCTTTTGTCCATTCCCCACCTGAGCACAATTTTTGACGGCAGGTGTCCTTTACAGCCCTGAGCCCTTGTGAATTTTAAGTGACCAGTAGCTGTGGGTTTCAAGCTGCTCTTGCGGGAAACGGCCACAAGGGGGCAGCATTTCTCCTTTACCAAATCTGGTCACTAGGGCAACAGAGCCTTAATGGAAGTCGTGTTCTAGGTTGTAAAGTACAATGGAATGTGCCGGGAAAAAGCCCTTTAAGTGTATGTGTCATTCCTTCTTGTTTGTATTTTTAACAAAATTTTTATTCTTTATCACAGCAAATTCGATTACAATGGTTTGTTTGGTCTAGGTGTGCAAGATGTGGTTCCTTCACACATATACATATATCTATTCTTCTTTGGAATCTTTTCCCGTGTAGGTTATGACACAATGTTGAGTAGTCTTCTCTTGGTATTCTGTAGGTCTTTGGTGATTATATATTTCACGTGTGTTTGTATATCTCTGTTCACCTCAATATGGTAATGTACCCAATCCTCACACCTTTCCATTTGGTGAACCTTAAGTTTTTGTACTGAATCTGTGATTGCCTTTCTCTGTGGAAGTATCTTCGTTTGTATCAATTTTTAGGTAACACCTCTATGTGGTATGATAGGATATGTGTCTTTCGTTTTCTCACTTACTCCAAGTTGCGTGATTACTTCTAGAGTCATCTATGGTGCTGCAAATGGCATTGCTTCATTTTATCGCTAGCTCATAATCCATCTGTACATGTAGCAGATCTTCTTTGTCCACCCATCTGTCGGTGGACTTTTTGGTGACTTCCATATCTTGGCTATGGTAATACTGTGCAATGCAGATTTGCCTGCCTCTTTCTTTCCAATTCTGTCTTCTTAGGTTATAGGTCCAGGAATAAGCCTCTGGATCGTACGGTAGCTCAATGTTTACCTTTTAACGGCACCTCCACTCTGCTCTCATGAGTGGCTCTCTCCAGGTTACATCCCACTTAAAGTGGAGGGTTTGCATTTCTCCACAGCACCTTCAGCATTTATTCTTTGTGGTTTTTTACTGATGGTTATTCTGACTGGTGTGAGCTGATACGTCTTTGTGGCTGAATTTGCATGTGTCTCATGATCCATTAAAACTGAGCTTTAAGGCAGGTCCTTTTCATTTTTCAGGCTGTGAGTACAGCTTAGTTCTTCAAAGTGTTTTCTTAAAGTATGTATGTCATAATTTTAAAATTTTTTCGCCATTACCTCCCTGAAGACATTTTGCGGTGACCATTAGCACAGGCTTAAACCTGCGTTTGCAGCTAACGGCCAGAGGGTGGCAGTCTTTCTACGTTCCCCATGCTGGTACTAGGGCAACAGGCCTTCCGGCCAGTGGTGTTCCTCGGTTATAAATTAGAGTGGATTGTGCCTGAAGAAACCCACAAATGCTGATGTCTCCTTACTTATGTTTGTCTTTTAAATTTACCTTATATTTATTATTGGAGCAATATTACATTGTGTACATGGAAGAGTTCTTCTTGGTGCGTTCCTCTGTTGATGGACATTTTCATTGCTTCCAAATGTTGGCTATGGTCAATATGGCTGGAGTGCAGGATTGCCAGCCTGTGACGTTTTGATTCTCATTTTCTCAGGGGATAGGCCCAGCAGTGGGTATGACTGATTGACGGGTAGCTCAGTGTTTACCTTTTCAAGGCACTTCCATTGTGTTTTCATTAGTGGCTCTTACCACGTCCCCCTTAGGGCCGAGTGTACGCATTCCTCCACAGTCCCTTCAGCATTTATTTTTTGAAACATTTTTGCTGATGGCCATTCTGACTGCTGTGAGCTGATAGGTTTTTGTAATTTGGGTTTGCATGTCTTTAAAAATTCCTAAAATATATCATTTTCCCACACCTTTTTCTTTCCTCTTCTTTAAAGGAAAAGCTGTGAGTACCACATAGCTCTTGAAATTGTCTTCTTGGAAGGTTGCCCTCTTTTGAAATTTTTGCTCCATTTTTGATCCCAGGATTTATTTGGAGGGCAGGTGTCATTTACAGAATGGCAAGTTGGTGAATATTTAGTGACCTTTAGCAGTGGGTTGAAAGCTGCTGTTGTGGGAAATGGCCACAAGGAGGCAGCATTTCTCCATTCCCAAATCTGAGTACTAGGGCAGCAGAGCCTTTCTGGAAGTCGTGTTCCTAGGTTGTAAATTAGAATGGAATGTGCCAGGAGAAACCCCCATAAGTTTAGGTCTCATTACTTCTTGTTTTTGTTAATTTTTTTAATCGGGGTATGGACTAGAATATTGTTTGTCCTAGGGGTACACAATCTGGTTCATTTGTACATTATATATGTCTAGTCTACAGATCCTCTTCCCATGTAAAATATTACAGAGTGTTCTGTAGACCTCCCTTGCTATATGGTCGGTCGTTTTGAAATATGTATATAATATGTATTTGGATATGTATAGTAACACTAATCTCATTTATCCATTCCCCCCACCTTTCCTTTTAGATGAGCATAGTTGGTTTTCTAAGTCTGTGAGTGTCTTTCTCTGTGGAAATATGTTCATTTGTGTCAGTGATTAGATAACGCCTCTAAGGGATATCATAGGATATAGGTCTTTTGCTTTCCGACTTACCTCATGTTTTGTGATTATCTCCAGGCTCATCTCTGGTGCCTCAAAGAGCAGTGTTTCATTGTTTTCCATGGCTAATATTCCATTGTGTACATGGACTCCTTCTTCTTTATCCATTCACCTGTTGATGGACATTTTGGTTGCTTCCCATCTTGGCTATTTTGAATAAGGCTGCAGTGCAGCCTTTGCAGCCTGTGTCTTTTCGATCCTGGTCTTCTCAGGTGAGAGGCCCAGTGGTGTGCCTGTTGCATTGAGTGGTACCTCAATTTTCACTTTTCAACGCAGTTCCTTTTGGTACTCCTTACTGGCTGTTAACCACTTTACATCTCACCAGCACCTAGAGGTTACACAGTTCTCTACAACCCCGTCAGCATTTATTGTTGGTAGACTTTTTGCTGACGGTCAGTCGACAGGTGTGAGTTGAAACCTTTTGGTTGATTAGATTGCATGAGTCTAATCATTCCTGAGGTTGAGCTTTTACCCATTTTCCTGTTTTTTTGTTTAAAGAGAGTGAGGAATACTTACCTCTGCATACTATCTTCTTGAAACATTCGCCTGTTTTGAATTTCTTTTGTCCATTCCCCACCTGAGCACAATTTTTGACGGCAGGTGTCCTTTACAGCCCTGAGCCCTTGTGAATTTTAAGTGACCAGTAGCTGTGGGTTTAAAGCTGCTCTTGCGGGAAACGGCCACAAGGGGGCAGCATTTCTCCTTTACCAAATCTGGTCACTAGGGCAACAGAGCCTTAATGGAAGTCGTGTTCTAGGTTGTAAAGTACAATGGAATGTGCCGGGAAAAAGCCCTTTAAGTGTATGTGTCATTCCTTCTTGTTTGTATTTTTAACAAAATTTTTATCCTTTATCACAGCAAATTCGATTACAATGGTTTGTTTGGTCTAGGTGTGCAAGATGTGGTTCCTTCACACATATACATATATCTATTCTTCTTTGGAATCTTTTCCCGTGTAGGTTATGACACAATGTTGAGTAGTCTTCTCTTGGTATTCTGTAGGTCTTTGGTGATTATATATTTCACGTGTGTTTGTATATCTCTGTTCACCTCAATATGGTAATGTACCCAATCCTCACACCTTTCCATTTGGTGAACCTTAAGTTTTTGTACTGAATCTGTGATTGCCTTTCTCTGTGGAAGTATCTTCGTTTGTATCAATTTTTAGGTAACACCTCTATGTGGTATGATAGGATATGTGTCTTTCGTTTTCTCACTTACTCCAAGTTGCGTGATTACTTCTAGAGTCATCTATGGTGCTGCAAATGGCATTGCTTCATTTTATCGCTAGCTCATAATCCATCTGTACATGTAGCAGATCTTCTTTGTCCACCCATCTGTCGGTGGACTTTTTGGTGACTTCCATATCTTGGCTATGGTAATACTGTGCAATGCAGATTTGCCTGCCTCTTTCTTTCCAATTCTGTCTTCTTAGGTTATAGGTCCAGGAATAAGCCTCTGGATCGTACGGTAGCTCAATGTTTACCTTTTAACGGCACCTCCACTCTGCTCTCATGAGTGGCTCTCTCCAGGTTACATCCCACTTAAAGTGGAGGGTTTGCATTTCTCCACAGCACCTTCAGCATTTATTCTTTGTGGTTTTTTACTGATGGTTATTCTGACTGGTGTGAGCTGATACGTCTTTGTGGCTGAATTTGCATGTGTCTCATGATCCATTAAAACTGAGCTTTAAGGCAGGTCCTTTTCATTTTTCAGGCTGTGAGTACAGCTTAGTTCTTCAAAGTGTTTTCTTAAAGTATGTATGTCATAATTTTAAGATTTTTTCGCCATTACCTCCCTGAAGACATTTTGCGGTGACCATTAGCACAGGCTGAAACCTGCGTTTGCAGGTAACGGCCAGAGGGTGGCAGTCTTTCTACGTTCCCCATGCTGGTACTAGGGCAACAGGCCTTCCGGCCAGTGGTGTTCCTCGGTTATAAATTAGAGTGGATTGTGCCTGAAGAAACCCACAAATGCTGATGTCTCCTTACTTATGTTTGTCTTTTAAATTTACCTTATATTTATTATTGGAGCAATATTACATTGTGTACATGGAAGAGTTCTTCTTGGTGCGTTCCTCTGTTGATGGACATTTTCATTGCTTCCAAATGTTGGCTATGGTCAATATGGCTGGAGTGCAGGATTGCCAGCCTGTGACGTTTTGATTCTCATTTTCTCAGGGGATAGGCCCAGCAGTGGGTATGACTGATTGACGGGTAGCTCAGTGTTACCTTTTCAAGGCACTTCCATTGTGTTTTCATTAGTGGCTCTTACCACGTCCCCCTTAGGGCCGAGTGTACGCATTCCTCCACAGTCCCTTCAGCATTTATTTTTTGAAACATTTTTGCTGATGGCCATTCTGACTGCTGTGAGCTGATAGGTTTTTGTAATTTGGGTTTGCATGTCTTTAAAAATTCCTAAAATATATCATTTTCCCACACCTTTTTCTTTCCTCTTCTTTAAAGGAAAAGCTGTGAGTACCACATAGCTCTTGAAATTGTCTTCTTGGAAGGTTGCCCTCTTTTGAAATTTTTGCTCCATTTTTGATCCCAGGATTTATTTGGAGGGCAGGTGTCATTTACAGAATGGCAAGTTGGTGAATATTTAGTGACCTTTAGCAGTGGGTTGAAAGCTGCTGTTGTGGGAAATGGCCACAAGGAGGCAGCATTTCTCCATTCCCAAATCTGAGTACTAGGGCAGCAGAGCCTTTCTGGAAGTCGTGTTCCTAGGTTGTAAATTAGAATGGAATGTGCCAGGAGAAACCCCCATAAGTTTAGGTCTCATTACTTCTTGTTTTTGTTAATTTTTTTAATCGGGGTAAGGACTAGAATATTGTTTGTCCTAGGGGTACACAATCTGGTTCATTTGTACATTATATATGTCTACTCTACAGATCCTCTTCCCATGTAAAATATTACAGAGTGTTCTGTAGACCTCCCTTGCTATATGGTCGGTCGTTTTGAAATATGTATATAATATGTATTTGGATATGTATAGTAACACTAATCTCATTTATCCATTCCCCCCACCTTTCCTTTTAGATGAGCATAGTTGGTTTTCTAAGTCTGTGAGTGTCTTTCTCTGTGGAAATATGTTCATTTGTGTCAGTGATTAGATAACGCCTCTAAGGGATATCATAGGATATAGGTCTTTTGCTTTCCGACTTACCTCATGTTTTGTGATTATCTCCAGGCTCATCTCTGGTGCCTCAAAGAGCAGTGTTTCATTGTTTTCCATGGCTAATATTCCATTGTGTACATGGACTCCTTCTTCTTTATCCATTCACCTGTTGATGGACATTTTGGTTGCTTCCCATCTTGGCTATTTTGAATAAGGCTGCAGTGCAGCCTTTGCAGCCTGTGTCTTTTCGATCCTGGTCTTCTCAGGTGAGAGGCCCAGTGGTGTGCCTGTTGCATTGAGTGGTACCTCAATTTTCACTTTTCAACGCAGTTCCTTTTGGTACTCCTTACTGGCTGTTAACCACTTTACATCTCACCAGCACCTAGAGGTTACACAGTTCTCTACAACCCCGTCAGCATTTATTGTTGGTAGACTTTTTGCTGACGGTCAGTCGACAGGTGTGAGTTGAAACCTTTTGGTTGATTAGATTGCATGAGTCTAATCATTCCTGAGGTTGAGCTTTTACCCATTTTCCTGTTTTTTTGTTTAAAGAGAGTGAGGAATACTTACCTCTGCATACTATCTTCTTGAAACATTCGCCTGTTTTGAATTTCTTTTGTCCATTCCCCACCTGAGCACAATTTTTGACGGCAGGTGTCCTTTACAGCCCTGAGCCCTTGTGAATTTTAAGTGACCAGTAGCTGTGGGTTTCAAGCTGCTCTTGCGGGAAACGGCCACAAGGGGGCAGCATTTCTCCTTTACCAAATCTGGTCACTAGGGCAACAGAGCCTTAATGGAAGTCGTGTTCTAGGTTGTAAAGTACAATGGAATGTGCCGGGAAAAAGCCCTTTAAGTGTATGTGTCATTCCTTCTTGTTTGTATTTTTAACAAAATTTTTATCCTTTATCACAGCAAATTCGATTACAATGGTTTGTTTGGTCTAGGTGTGCAAGATGTGGTTCCTTCACACATATACATATATCTATTCTTCTTTGGAATCTTTTCCCGTGTAGGTTATGACACAATGTTGAGTAGTCTTCTCTTGGTATTCTGTAGGTCTTTGGTGATTATATATTTCACGTGTGTTTGTATATCTCTGTTCACCTCAATATGGTAATGTACCCAATCCTCACACCTTTCCATTTGGTGAACCTTAAGTTTTTGTACTGAATCTGTGATTGCCTTTCTCTGTGGAAGTATCTTCGTTTGTATCAATTTTTAGGTAACACCTCTATGTGGTATGATAGGATATGTGTCTTTCGTTTTCTCACTTACTCCAAGTTGCGTGATTACTTCTAGAGTCATCTATGGTGCTGCAAATGGCATTGCTTCATTTTATCGCTAGCTCATAATCCATCTGTACATGTAGCAGATCTTCTTTGTCCACCCATCTGTCGGTGGACTTTTTGGTGACTTCCATATCTTGGCTATGGTAATACTGTGCAATGCAGATTTGCCTGCCTCTTTCTTTCCAATTCTGTCTTCTTAGGTTATAGGTCCAGGAATAAGCCTCTGGATCGTACGGTAGCTCAATGTTTACCTTTTAACGGCACCTCCACTCTGCTCTCATGAGTGGCTCTCTCCAGGTTACATCCCACTTAAAGTGGAGGGTTTGCATTTCTCCACAGCACCTTCAGCATTTATTCTTTGTGGTTTTTTACTGATGGTTATTCTGACTGGTGTGAGCTGATACGTCTTTGTGGCTGAATTTGCATGTGTCTCATGATCCATTAAAACTGAGCTTTAAGGCAGGTCCTTTTCATTTTTCAGGCTGTGAGTACAGCTTAGTTCTTCAAAGTGTTTTCTTAAAGTATGTATGTCATAATTTTAAGATTTTTTCGCCATTACCTCCCTGAAGACATTTTGCGGTGACCATTAGCACAGGCTGAAACCTGCGTTTGCAGGTAACGGCCAGAGGGTGGCAGTCTTTCTACGTTCCCCATGCTGGTACTAGGGCAACAGGCCTTCCGGCCAGTGGTGTTCCTCGGTTATAAATTAGAGTGGATTGTGCCTGAAGAAACCCACAAATGCTGATGTCTCCTTACTTATGTTTGTCTTTTAAATTTACCTTATATTTATTATTGGAGCAATATTACATTGTGTACATGGAACAGTTCTTCTTGGTGCGTTCCTCTGTTGATGGACATTTTCATTGCTTCCAAATGTTGGCTATGGTCAATATGGCTGGAGTGCAGGATTGCCAGCCTGTGACGTTTTGATTCTCATTTTCTCAGGGGATAGGCCCAGCAGTGGGTATGACTGATTGACGGGTAGCTCAGTGTTACCTTTTCAAGGCACTTCCATTGTGTTTTCATTAGTGGCTCTTACCACGTCCCCCTTAGGGCCGAGTGTACGCATTCCTCCACAGTCCCTTCAGCATTTATTTTTTGAAACATTTTTGCTGATGGCCATTCTGAATGCTGTGAGCTGATAGGGTTTTGTAATTTGGGTTTGCATGTCTTTAAAAATTCCTAAAATATATCATTTTCCCACACCTTTTTCTTTCCTCTTCTTTAAAGGAAAAGCTGTGAGTACCACATAGCTCTTGAAATTGTCTTCTTGGAAGGTTGCCCTCTTTTGAAATTTTTGCTCCATTTTTGATCCCAGGATTTATTTGGAGGGCAGGTGTCATTTACAGAATGGCAAGTTGGTGAATATTTAGTGACCTTTAGCAGTGGGTTGAAAGCTGCTGTTGTGGGAAATGGCCACAAGGAGGCAGCATTTCTCCATTCCCAAATCTGAGTACTAGGGCAGCAGAGCCTTTCTGGAAGTCGTGTTCCTAGGTTGTAAATTAGAATGGAATGTGCCAGGAGAAACCCCCATAAGTTTAGGTCTCATTACTTCTTGTTTTTGTTATTTTTTTTAATCGGGGTAAGGACTAGAATATTGTTTGTCCTAGGGGTACACAATCTGGTTCATTTGTACATTATATATGTCTACTCTACAGATCCTCTTCCCACGTAAAATATTACAGAGTGTTCTGTAGACCTCCCTTGCTATATGGTCGGTCGTTTTGAAATATGTATATAATATGTATTTGGATATGTATAGTAACACTAATCTCATTTATCCATTCCCCCCACCTTTCCTTTTAGATGAGCATAGTTGGTTTTCTAAGTCTGTGAGTGTCTTTCTCTGTGGAAATATGTTCATTTGTGTCAGTGATTAGATAACGCCTCTAAGGGATATCATAGGATATAGGTCTTTTGCTTTCCGACTTACCTCATGTTTTGTGATTATCTCCAGGCTCATCTCTGGTGCCTCAAAGAGCAGTGTTTCATTGTTTTCCATGGCTAATATTCCATTGTGTACATGGACTCCTTCTTCTTTATCCATTCACCTGTTGATGGACATTTTGGTTGCTTCCCATCTTGGCTATTTTGAATAAGGCTGCAGTGCAGCCTTTGCAGCCTGTGTCTTTTCGATCCTGGTCTTCTCAGGTGAGAGGCCCAGTGGTGTGCCTGTTGCATTGAGTGGTACCTCAATTTTCACTTTTCAACGCAGTTCCTTTTGGTACTCCTTACTGGCTGTTAACCACTTTACATCTCACCAGCACCTAGAGGTTACACAGTTCTCTACAACCCCGTCAGCATTTATTGTTGGTAGACTTTTTGCTGACGGTCAGTCGACAGGTGTGAGTTGAAACCTTTTGGTTGATTAGATTGCATGAGTCTAATCATTCCTGAGGTTGAGCTTTTACCCATTTTCCTGTTTTTTTGTTTAAAGAGAGTGAGGAATACTTACCTCTGCATACTATCTTCTTGAAACATTCGCCTGTTTTGAATTTCTTTTGTCCATTCCCCACCTGAGCACAATTTTTGACGGCAGGTGTCCTTTACAGCCCTGAGCCCTTGTGAATTTTAAGTGACCAGTAGCTGTGGGTTTAAAGCTGCTCTTGCGGGAAACGGCCACAAGGGGGCAGCATTTCTCCTTTACCAAATCTGGTCACTAGGGCAACAGAGCCTTAATGGAAGTCGTGTTCTAGGTTGTAAAGTACAATGGAATGTGCCGGGAAAAAGCCCTTTAAGTGTATGTGTCATTCCTTCTTGTTTGTATTTTTAACAAAATTTTTATTCTTTATCACAGCAAATTCGATTACAATGGTTTGTTTGGTCTAGGTGTGCAAGATGTGGTTCCTTCACACATATACATATATCTATTCTTCTTTGGAATCTTTTCCCGTGTAGGTTATGACACAATGTTGAGTAGTCTTCTCTTGGTATTCTGTAGGTCTTTGGTGATTATATATTTCACGTGTGTTTGTATATCTCTGTTCACCTCAATATGGTAATGTACCCAATCCTCACACCTTTCCATTTGGTGAACCTTAAGTTTTTGTACTGAATCTGTGATTGCCTTTCTCTGTGGAAGTATCTTCGTTTGTATCAATTTTTAGGTAACACCTCTATGTGGTATGATAGGATATGTGTCTTTCGCTTTCTCACTTACTCCAAGTTGCGTGATTACTTCTAGAGTCATCTATGGTGCTGCAAATGGCATTGTTTCATTTTATCGCTAGCTCATAATCCATCTGTACATGTAGCAGTTCTTCTTTGTCCACCCATCTGTCGGTGGACTTTTTGGTGACTTCCATATCTTGGCTATGGTAATACTGTGCAATGCAGATTTGCCTGCCTCTTTCTTTCCAATTCTGTCTTCTTAGGTTATAGGTCCAGGAATAAGCCTCTGGATCGTACGGTAGCTCAATGTTTACCTTTTAACGGCACCTCCACTCTGCTCTCATGAGTGACTCTCTCCAGGTTTCATCCCACTTAAAGTGGAGGGTTTGCATTTCTCCACAGCACCTTCAGGATTTATTCTTTGTGGTTTTTTACTGATGGTTATTCTGACTGGTGTGAGCTGATACGTCTTTGTGGCTGAATTTGCATGTTTCTCATGATCCATTAAAACTGAGCTTTAAGGCAGGTCCTTTTCATTTTTCAGGCTGTGAGTACCGCTTAGTTCTTCAAAGTGTTTTCTTAAAGTATGTATGTCATAATTTTAAAATTTTTTGGCCATTACCTCCCTGAAGACATTTTGCGGTAACCATTAGCACAGGCTTAAACCTGCGTTTGCAGGTAACGGCCAGAGGGTGGCAGTCTTTCTACGTTCCCCATGCTGGTACTAGGGCAACAGGCCTTCCGGCCAGTGGTGTTCCTCGGTTATAAATTAGAGTGGATTGTGCCTGAAGAAACCCACAAATGCTGATGTCTCCTTACTTATGTTTGTCTTTTAAATTTACCTTATATTTATTATTGGAGCAATATTACATTGTGTACATGGAACAGTTCTTCTTGGTGCGTTCCTCTGTTGATGGACATTTTCATTGCTTCCAAATGTTGGCTATGGTCAATATGGCTGGAGTGCAGGATTGCCAGCCTGTGACGTTTTGATTCTCATTTTCTCAGGGGATAGGCCCAGCAGTGGGTATGACTGATTGACGGGTAGCTCAGTGTTTACCTTTTCAAGGCACTTCCATTGTGTTTTCATTAGTGGCTCTTACCACGTCCCCCTTAGGGCCGAGTGTACGCATTCCTCCACAGTCCCTTCAGCATTTATTTTTTGAAACATTTTTGCTGATGGCCATTCTGACTGCTGTGAGCTGATAGGGTTTTGTAATTTGGGTTTGCATGTCTTTAAAAATTCCTAAAATATATCATTTTCCCACACCTTTTCTTTCCTCTTTAAAGGAAAAGCTGTGAGTACCACATAGCTCTTGAAATTTTCTTCTTGGAAGGTTGCCCTCTTTTGAAATTTTTGCTCCATTTTTGATCCCAGGATTTATTTGGAGGGCAGGTGTCATTTACAGAATGGCAAGTTGGTGAATATTTAGTGACCTTTAGCAGTGGGTTGAAAGCTGCTGTTGTGGGAAATGGCCACAAGGAGGCAGCATTTCTCCATTCCCAAATCTGAGTACTAGGGCAGCAGAGCCTTTCTGGAAGTCGTGTTCCTAGGTTGTAAATTAGAATGGAATGTGCCAGGAGAAACCCCCATAAGTTTAGATCTCATTACTTCTTGTTTTTGTTAATTTTTTAATCGGGGTAAGGACTAGAATATTGTTTGTCCTAGGGGTACACAATCTGGTTCATTTGTACATTATATATGTCTACTCTACAGATCCTCTTCCCATGTAAAATATTACAGAGTGTTCTGTAGACCTCCCTTGCTATATGGTCGGTCGTTTTGAAATATGTATATAATATGTATTTGGATATGTATAGTAACACTAATCTCATTTATCCATTCCCCCCACCTTTCCTTTTAGATGAGCATAGTTGGTTTTCTAAGTCTGTGAGTGTCTTTCTCTGTGGAAATATGTTCATTTGTGTCAGTGATTAGATAACGCCTCTAAGGGATATCATAGGATATAGGTCTTTTGCTTTCCGACTTACCTCATGTTTTGTGATTATCTCCAGGCTCATCTCTGGTGCCTCAAAGAGCAGTGTTTCATTGTTTTCCATGGCTAATATTCCATTGTGTACATGGACTCCTTCTTCTTTATCCATTCACCTGTTGATGGACATTTTGGTTGCTTCCCATCTTGGCTATTTTGAATAAGGCTGCAGTGCAGCTTTTGCAGCCTGTGTCTTTTCGATCCTGGTCTTCTCAGGTGAGAGGCCCAGTGGTGTGCCTGCTGGATTGAATGGTACCTCAGTTTTCACTTTTCAACGCAGTTCCTTTCGGTAGTCATTATTGGCTGTTAACCACTTTCCTTCCCACCAGTACCTAGAGGTTACACAGTTCTCTACAACCCCGTCAGCATTTATTGTTGGTAGACTTTTTGCTGACGGTCAGTCGACAGGTGTGAGTTGAAACCTTTTGGTTGATTAGATTGCATGAGTCTAATAATTCCTGAGGTTGAGCTTTTACCCATTTTCCTGTTTTTTTGTTTAAAGAGAGTGAGGAATACTTACCTCTGCATACTATCTTCTTGAAACATTCGCCTGTTTTGAATTTCTTTTGTCCATTCCCCACCTGAGCACAATTTTTGACGGCAGGTGTCCTTTACAGCCCTGAGCCCTTGTGAATTTTAAGTGACCAGTAGCTGTGGGTTTCAAGCTGCTCTTGCGGGAAACGGCCACAAGGGGGCAGCATTTCTCCTTTACCAAATCTGGTCACTAGGGCAACAGAGCCTTAATGGAAGTCGTGTTCTAGGTTGTAAAGTACAATGGAATGTGCCGGGAAAAAGCCCTTTAAGTGTATGTGTCATTCCTTCTTGTTTGTATTTTTAACAAAATTTTTATTCTTTATCACAGCAAATTCGATTACAATGGTTTGTTTGGTCTAGGTGTGCAAGACGTGGTTCCTTCACACATATACATATATCTATTCTTCTTTGGAATCTTTTCCCGTGTAGGTTATGACACAATGTTGAGTAGTCTTCTCTTGGTATTCTGTAGGTCTTTGGTGATTATATATTTCACGTGTGTTTGTATATCTCTGTTCACCTCAATATGGTAATGTACCCAATCCTCACACGTTTCCATTTGGTGAACCTTAAGTTTTTGTACTGAATCTGTGATTGCCTTTCTCTGTGGAAGTATCTTCGTTTGTATCAATTTTTAGGTAACACCTCTATGTGGTATGATAGGATATGTGTCTTTCGTTTTCTCACTTATTCCAAGTTGCGTGATTACTTCTAGAGTCATCTATGGTGCTGCAAATGGCATTGCTTCATTTTATCGCTAGCTCATAATCCATCTGTACATGTAGCAGTTCTTCTTTGTCCACCCATCTGTCGGTGGACTTTTTGGTGACTTCCATATCTTGGCTATGGTAATACTGTGCAATGCAGATTTGCCTGCCTCTTTCTTTCCAATTCTGTCTTCTTAGGTTATAGGTCCAGGAATAAGCCTCTGGATCGTACGGTAGCTCAATGTTTACCTTTTAACGGCACCTCCACTCTGCTCTCATGACTGGCTCTCTCCAGGTTACATCCCACTTAAAGTGGAGGGTTTGCATTTCTCCACAGCACCTTCAGCATTTATTCTTTGTGGTTTTTTACTGATGGTTATTCTGACTGGTGTGAGCTGATACGTCTTTGTGGCTGAATTTGCATGTGTCTCATGATCCATTAAAACTGAGCTTTAAGGCAGGTCCTTTTCATTTTTCAGGCTGTGAGTACCGCTTAGTTCTTCAAAGTGTTTTCCTAAAGTATGTATGTCATAATTTTAAAATTTTTTGGCCATTACCTCCCTGAAGACATTTTGCGGTGACCATTAGCACAGGCTTAAACCTGCGTTTGCAGGTAACGGCCAGAGGGTGGCGGTCTTTCTACGTTCCCCATGCTGGTACTAGGGCAACAGGCCTTCCGGCCAGTGGTGTTCCTCGGTTATAAATTAGAGTGGAATGTGCCTGAAGAAACCCACAAATGCTGATGTCTCCTTACTTATGTTTGTCTTTTAAATTTACCTTATATTTATTATTGGAGCAATATTACATTGTGTACATGGAAGAGTTCTTCTTGGTGCGTTCCTCTGTTGATGGACATTTTCATTGCTTCCAAATGTTGGCTATGGTCAATATGGCTGGAGTGCAGGATTGCCAGCCTGTGACGTTTTGATTCTCATTTTCTCAGGGGATAGGCCCAGCAGTGGGTATGACTGATTGACGGGTAGCTCAGTGTTTACCTTTTCAAGGCACTTCCATTGTGTTTTCATTAGTGGCTCTTACCACGTCCCCCTTAGGGCCGAGTGTACGCATTCCTCCACAGTCCCTTCAGCATTTATTTTTTGAAACATTTTTGCTGATGGCCATTCTGACTGCTGTGAGCTGATAGGTTTTTGTAATTTGGGTTTGCATGTCTTTAAAAATTCCTAAAATATATCATTTTCCCACACCTTTTTCTTTCCTCTTCTTTAAAGGAAAAGCTGTGAGTACCACATAGCTCTTGAAATTGTCTTCTTGGAAGGTTGCCCTCTTTTGAAATTTTTGCTCCATTTTTGATCCCAGGATTTATTTGGAGGGCAGGTGTCATTTACAGAATGGCAAGTTGGTGAATATTTAGTGACCTTTAGCAGTGGGTTGAAAGCTGCTGTTGTGGGAAATGGCCACAAGGAGGCAGCATTTCTCCATTCCCAAATCTGAGTACTAGGGCAGCAGAGCCTTTCTGGAAGTCGTGTTCCTAGGTTGTAAATTAGAATGGAATGTGCCAGGAGAAACCCCCATAAGTTTAGGTCTCATTACTTCTTGTTTTTGTTAATTTTTTTAATCGGGGTAAGGACTAGAATATTGTTTGTCCTAGGGGTACACAATCTGGTTCATTTGTACATTATATATGTCTACTCTACAGATCCTCTTCCCATGTAAAATATTACAGAGTGTTCTGTAGACCTCCCTTGCTATATGGTCGGTCGTTTTGAAATATGTATATAATATGTATTTGGATATGTATAGTAACACTAATCTCATTTATCCATTCCCCCCACCTTTCCTTTTAGATGAGCATAGTTGGTTTTCTAAGTCTGTGAGTGTCTTTCTCTGTGGAAATATGTTCATTTGTGTCAGTGATTAGATAACGCCTCTAAGGGATATCATAGGATATAGGTCTTTTGCTTTCCGACTTACCTCATGTTTTGTGATTATCTCCAGGCTCATCTCTGGTGCCTCAAAGAGCAGTGTTTCATTGTTTTCCATGGCTAATATTCCATTGTGTACATGGACTCCTTCTTCTTTATCCATTCACCTGTTGATGGACATTTTGGTTGCTTCCCATCTTGGCTATTTTGAATAAGGCTGCAGTGCAGCATTTGCAGCCTGTGTCTTTTCGATCCTGGTCTTCTCAGGTGAGAGGCCCAGTGGTGTGCCTGCTGGATTGAATGGT
Organism: Eschrichtius robustus; assembly: GCF_028021215.1. NCBI lineage: Eukaryota > Metazoa > Chordata > Mammalia > Artiodactyla > Eschrichtiidae > Eschrichtius > Eschrichtius robustus. Next base: position 107,999,551 of record NC_090828.1, read on the forward strand.
ACCTCAGTTTTCACTTTTCAACGCAGTTCCTTTCGGCGGTCATTATTGGCTGTTAACCACTTTCCATCCCACCAGCACCTAGAGGTTACACAGTTCTCTACAACCCCGTCAGCATTTATTGTTGGTAGACTTTTTGCTGACGGTCAGTCGACAGGTGTGAGTTGGAACCTTTTGGTTGATTAGATTGCATGAGTCTAATCATTCCTGAGGTTGAGCTTTTACCCATTTTCCTGTTTTTTTGTTTAAAGAGAGTGAGGAATACTTACCTCTGCATACTATCTTCTTGAAACATTCGCCTGTTTTGAATTTCTTTTGTCCATTCCCCACCTGAGCACAATTTTTGACGGCAGGTGTCCTTTACAGCCCTGAGCCCTTGTGAATTTTAAGTGACCAGTAGCTGTGGGTTTAAAGCTGCTCTTGCGGGAAACGGCCACAAGGGGGCAGCATTTCTCCTTTACCAAATCTGGTCACTAGGGCAACAGAGCCTTAATGGAAGTCGTGTTCTAGGTTGTAAATTACAATGGAATGTGCCGGGAAAAAGCCCTTTAAGTTTATGTGTCATTCCTTCTTGTTTGTATTTTTAACAAAATTTTTATTCTTTATCACAGCAAATTCGATTACAATGGTTTGTTTGGTCTAGGTGTGCAAGACGTGGTTCCTTCACACATATACATATATCTATTTTCTTTGGAATCTTTTCCCGTGTAGGTTATGACACAATGTTGAGTAGTCTTCTCTTGGTATTCTGTAGGTCTTTGGTGATTATATATTTCACGTGTGTTTGTATATCTCTGTTCACCTCAATATGGTAATGTACCCAATCCTCACACCTTTCCATTTGGTGAACCTTAAGTTTTTGTACTGAATCGGTGATTGCCTTTCTCTGTGGAAGTATCTTCGTTTGTATCAATTTTTAGGTAACACCTCTATGTGGTATGATAGGATATGGGTCTTTCGTTTTCTCACTTACTCCAAGTTGCGTGATTACTTCTAGAGTCATCTATGGTGCTGCAAATGGCATTGCTTCATTTTATCGCTAGCTCATAATCCATCTGTACATGTAGCAGTTCTTCTTTGTCCACCCATCTGTCGGTGGACTTTTTGGTGACTTCCATATCTTGGCTATGGTAATACTGTGCAATGCAGATTTGCCTGCCTCTTTCTTTCCAATTCTGTCTTCTTAGGTTATAGGTCCAGGAATAAGCCTCTGGATCGTACGGTAGCTCAATGTTTACCTTTTAACGGCACCTCCACTCTGCTCTCATGAGTGGCTCTCTCCAGGTTACATCCCACTTAAAGTGGAGGGTTTGCATTTCTCCACAGCACCTTCAGGATTTATTCTTTGTGGTTTTTTACTGATGGTTATTCTGACTGGTGTGAGCTGATACGTCTTTGTGGCTGAATTTGCATGTGTCTCATGATCCATTAAAACTGAGCTTTAAGGCAGGTCCTTTTCATTTTTCAGGCTGTGAGTACCGCTTAGTTCTTCAAAGTGTTTTCTTAAAGTATGTATGTCATAATTTTAAAATTTTTTCGCCATTACCTCCCTGAAGACATTTTGCGGTGACCATTAGCACAGGCTTAAACCTGCGTTTGCAGGTAACGGCCAGAGGGTGGCAGTCTTTCTACGTTCCCCGTGCTGGTACTAGGGCAACAGGCCTTCCGGCCAGTGGTGTTCCTCGGTTATAAATTAGAGTGGATTGTGCATGAAGAAACCCACAAATGCTGATGTCTCCTTACTTATGTTTGTCTTTTAAATTTACCTTATATTTATTATTGGAGCAATATTACATTGTGTACATGGAACAGTTCTTCTTGGTGCGTTCCTCTGTTGATGGACATTTTCATTGCTTCCAAATGTTGGCTATGGTCAATATGGCTGGAGTGCAGGATTGCCAGCCTGTGACGTTTTGATTCTCATTTTCTCAGGGGATAGGCCCAGCAGTGGGTATGACTGATTGACGGGTAGCTCAGTGTTTACCTTTTCAAGGCACTTCCATTGTGTTTTCATTAGTGGCTCTTACCACGTCCCCCTTAGGGCCGAGTGTATGCATTCCTCCACAGTCCCTTCAGCATTTATTTTTTGAAACATTTTTGCTGATGGCCATTCTGACTGCTGTGAGCTGATAGGTTTTTGTAATTTGGGTTTGCATGTCTTTAAAAATTCCTAAAATATATCATTTTCCCACACCTTTTTCTTTCCTCTTCTTTAAAGGAAAAGCTGTGAGTACCACATAGCTCTTGAAATTGTCTTCTTGGAAGGTTGCCCTCTTTTGAAATTTTTGCTCCATTTTTGATCCCAGGATTTATTTGGAGGGCAGGTGTCATTTACAGAATGGCAAGTTGGTGAATATTTAGTGACCTTTAGCAGTGGGTTGAAAGCTGCTGTTGTGGGAAATGGCCACAAGGAGGCAGCATTTCTCCATTCCCAAATCTGAGTACTAGGGCAGCAGAGCCTTTCTGGAAGTCGTGTTCCTAGGTTGTAAATTAGAATGGAATGTGCCAGGAGAAACCCCCATAAGTTTAGGTCTCATTACTTCTTGTTTTTGTTAATTTTTTTAATCGGGGTAAGGACTAGAATATTGTTTGTCCTAGGGGTACACAATCTGGTTCAATTGTACATTATATATGTCTACTCTACAGATCCTCTTCCCATGTAAAATATTACAGAGTGTTCTGTAGACCTCCCTTGCTATATGGTCGGTCGTTTTGAAATATGTATATAATATGTATTTGGATATGTATAGTAACACTAATCTCATTTATCCATTCCCCCCACCTTTCCTTTTAGATGAGCATAGTTGGTTTTCTAAGTCTGTGAGTGTCTTTCTCTGTGGAAATATGTTCATTTGTGTCAGTGATTAGATAACGCCTCTAAGGGATATCATAGGATATAGGTCTTTTGCTTTCCGACTTACCTCATGTTTTGTGATTATCTCCAGGCTCATCTCTGGTGCCTCAAAGAGCAGTGTTTCATTGTTTTCCATGGCTAATATTCCACTGTGTACATGGACTCCTTCTTCTTTATCCATTCACCTGTTGATGGACATTTTGGTTGCTTCCCATCTTGGCTATTTTGAATAAGGCTGCAGTGCAGCCTTTGCAGCCTGTGTCTTTTCGATCCTGGTCTTCTCAGGTGAGAGGCCCAGTGGTGTGCCTGCTGGATTGAATGGTACCTCAGTTTTCACTTTTCAACGCAGTTCCTTTCGGCGGTCATTATTGGCTCTTAACCACTTTCCATCCCACCAGCACCTAGAGGTTACACAGTTCTCTACAACCCCGTCAGCATTTATTGTTGGTAGACTTTTTGCTGACGGTCAGTCGACAGGTGTGAGTTGGAACCTTTTGGTTGATTAGATTGCATGAGTCTAATAATTCCTGAGGTTGAGCTTTTACCCATTTTCCTGTTTTTTTGTTTAAAGAGAGTGAGGAATACTTACCTCTGCATACTATCTTCTTGAAACATTCGCCTGTTTTGAATTTCTTTTGTCCATTCCCCACCTGAGCACAATTTTTGACGGCAGGTGTCCTTTAGAGCCCTGAGCCCTTGTGAATTTTAAGTGACCAGTAGCTGTGGGTTTCAAGCTGCTCTTGCGGGAAACGGCCACAAGGGGGCAGCATTTCTCCTTTACCAAATCTGGTCACTAGGGCAACAGAGCCTTAATGGAAGTCGTGTTCTAGGTTGTAAAGTACAATGGAATGTGCCGGGAAAAAGCCCTTTAAGTGTATGTGTCATTCCTTCTTGTTTGTATTTTTAACAAAATTTTTATTCTTTATCACAGCAAATTCGATTACAATGGTTTGTTTGGTCTAGGTATGCAAGACGTGGTTCCTTCACACATATACATATATCTATTCTTCTTTGGAATCTTTTCCCGTGTAGGTTATGACACAATGTTGAGTAGTCTTCTCTTGGTATTCTGTAGGTGTTTGGTGATTATATATTTCACGTGTGTTTGTATATCTCTGTTCACCTCAATATGGTAATGTACCCAATCCTCACACCTTTCCATTTGGTGAACCTTAAGTTTTTGTACTGAATCTGTGATTGCCTTTCTCTGTGGAAGTATCTTCGTTTGTATCAATTTTTAGGTAACACCTCTATGTGGTATGATAGGATATGTGTCTTTCGTTTTCTCACTTACTCCAAGTTGCGTGATTACTTCTAGAGTCATCTATGGTGCTGCAAATGGCATTGCTTCATTTTATCGCTAGCTCATAATCCATCTGTACATGTAGCAGTTCTTCTTTGTCCACCCATCTGTCGGTGGACTTTTTGGTGACTTCCATATCTTGGCTATGGTAATACTGTGCAATGCAGATTTGCCTGCCTCTTTCTTTCCAATTCTGTCTTCTTAGGTAATAGGTCCAGGAATAAGCCTCTGGATCGTACGGTAGCTCAATGTTTACTTTTAACGGCACCTCCACTCTGCTCTCATGAGTGGCTCTCTCCAGGTTACATCCCACTTAAAGTGGAGGGTTTGCATTTCTCCACATCACCTTCAGGATTTATTCTTTGTGGTTTTTTACTGATGGTTATTCTGACTGGTGTGAGCTGATACGTCTTTGTGGCTGAATTTGCATGTTTCTCATGATCCATTAAAACTGAGCTTTAAGGCAGGTCCTTTTCATTTTTCAGGCTGTGAGTACCGCTTAGTTCTTCAAAGTGTTTTCTTAAAGTATGTATGTCATAATTTTAAAATTTTTTCGCCATTACCTCCCTGAAGACATTTTGCGGTGACCATTAGCACAGGCTTAAACCTGCGTTTGCAGGTAACGGCCAGAGGGTGGCAGTCTTTCTACGTTCCCCATGCTGGTACTAGGGCAACAGGCCTTCCGGCCAGTGGTGTTCCTCGGTTATAAATTAGAGTGGATTGTGCATGAAGAAACCCACAAATGCTGATGTCTCCTTACTTTTGTTTGTCTTTTAAATTTACCTTATATTTATTATTGGAGCAATATTACATTGTGTACATGGAACAGTTCTTCTTGGTGCGTTCCTCTGTTGATGGACATTTTCATTGCTTCCAAATGTTGGCTATGGTCAATATGGCTGGAGTGCAGGATTGCCAGCCTGTGACGTTTTGATTCTCATTTTCTCAGGGGATAGGCCCAGCAGTGGGTATGACTGATTGACGGGTAGCTCAGTGTTTACCTTTTCAAGGCACTTCCATTGTGTTTTCATTAGTGGCTCTTACCACGTCCCCCTTAGGGCCGAGTGTACGCATTCCTCCACAGTCCCTTCAGCATTTATTTTTTGAAACATTTTTGCTGATGGCCATTCTGACTGCTGTGAGCTGATAGGTTTTTGTAATTTGGGTTTGCATGTCTTTAAAAATTCCTAAAATATATCATTTTCCCACACCTTTTTCTTTCCTCTTCTTTAAAGGAAAAGCTGTGAGTACCACATAGCTCTTGAAATTGTCTTCTTGGAAGGTTGCCCTCTTTTGAAATTTTTGCTCCATTTTTGATCCCAGGATTTATTTGGAGGGCAGGTGTCATTTACAGAATGGCAAGTTGGTGAATATTTAGTGACCTTTAGCAGTGGGTTGAAAGCTGCTGTTGTGGGAAATGGCCACAAGGAGGCAGCATTTCTCCATTCCCAAATCTGAGTACTAGGGCAGCAGAGCCTTTCTGGAAGTCGTGTTCCTAGGTTGTAAATTAGAATGGAATGTGCCAGGAGAAACCCCCATAAGTTTAGGTCTCATTACTTCTTGTTTTTGTTAATTTTTTTAATCGGGGTAAGGACTAGAATATTGTTTGTCCTAGGGGTACACAATCTGGTTCAATTGTACATTATATATGTCTACTCTACAGATCCTCTTCCCATGTAAAATATTACAGAGTGTTCTGTAGACCTCCCTTGCTATATGGTCGGTCGTTTTGAAATATGTATATAATATGTATTTGGATATGTATAGTAACACTAATCTCATTTATCCATTCCCCCCACCTTTCCTTTTAGATGAGCATAGTTGGTTTTCTAAGTCTGTGAGTGTCTTTCTCTGTGGAAATATGTTCATTTGTGTCAGTGATTAGATAACGCCTCTAAGGGATATCATAGGATATAGGTCTTTTGCTTTCCGACTTACCTCATGTTTTGTGATTATCTCCAGGCTCATCTCTGGTGCCTCAAAGAGCAGTGTTTCATTGTTTTCCATGGCTAATATTCCACTGTGTACATGGACTCCTTCTTCTTTATCCATTCACCTGTTGATGGACATTTTGGTTGCTTCCCATCTTGGCTATTTTGAATAAGGCTGCAGTGCAGCCTTTGCAGCCTGTGTCTTTTCGATCCTGGTCTTCTCAGGTGAGTGGCCCAGTGGTGTGCCTGTTGCATTGAGTGGTACCTCAATTTTCACTTTTCAACGCAGTTCCTTTTGGTACTCCTTACTGGCTGTTAACCACTTTACATCTCACCAGCACCTAGAGGTTACACAGTTCTCTACAACCCCGTCAGCATTTATTGTTGGTAGACTTTTTGCTGACGGTCAGTCGACAGGTGTGAGTTGAAACCTTTTGGTTGATTAGATTGCATGAGTCTAATCATTCCTGAGGTTGAGCTTTTACCCATTTTCCTGTTTTTTTGTTTAAAGAGAGTGAGGAATACTTACCTCTGCATACTATCTTCTTGAAACATTCGCCTGTTTTGAATTTCTTTTGTCCATTCCCCACCTGAGCACAATTTTTGACGGCAGGTGTCCTTTACAGCCCTGAGCCCTTGTGAATTTTAAGTGACCAGTAGCTGTGGGTTTAAAGCTGCTCTTGCGGGAAACGGCCACAAGGGGGCAGCATTTCTCCTTTACCAAATCTGGTCACTAGGGCAACAGAGCCTTAATGGAAGTCGTGTTCTAGGTTGTAAAGTACAATGGAATGTGCCGGGAAAAAGCCCTTTAAGTGTATGTGTCATTCCTTCTTGTTTGTATTTTTAACAAAATTTTTATTCTTTATCACAGCAAATTCGATTACAATGGTTTGTTTGGTCTAGGTATGCAAGACGTGGTTCCTTCACACATATACATATATCTATTCTTCTTTGGAATCTTTTCCCGTGTAGGTTATGACACAATGTTGAGTAGTCTTCTCTTGGTATTCTGTAGGTGTTTGGTGATTATATATTTCACGTGTGTTTGTATATCTCTGTTCACCTCAATATGGTAATGTACCCAATCCTCACACCTTTCCATTTGGTGAACCTTAAGTTTTTGTACTGAATCTGTGATTGCCTTTCTCTGTGGAAGTATCTTCGTTTGTATCAATTTTTAGGTAACACCTCTATGTGGTATGATAGGATATGTGTCTTTCGTTTTCTCACTTACTCCAAGTTGCGTGATTACTTCTAGAGTCATCTATGGTGCTGCAAATGGCATTGCTTCATTTTATCGCTAGCTCATAATCCATCTGTACATGTAGCAGTTCTTCTTTGTCCACCCATCTGTCGGTGGACTTTTTGGTGCCTTCCATATCTTGGCTATGGTAATACTGTGCAATGCAGATTTGCCTGCCTCTTTCTTTCCAATTCTGTCTTCTTAGGTTATAGGTCCAGGAATAAGCCTCTGGATCGTACGGTAGCTCAATGTTTACCTTTTAACGGCACCTCCACTCTGCTCTCATGAGTGGCTCTCTCCAGGTTACATCCCACTTAAAGTGGAGGGTTTGCATTTCTCCACATCACCTTCAGGATTTATTCTTTGTGGTTTTTTACTGATGGTTATTCTGACTGGTGTGAGCTGATACGTCTTTGTGGCTGAATTTGCATGTTTCTCATGATCCATTAAAACTGAGCTTTAAGGCAGGTCCTTTTCATTTTTCAGGCTGTGAGTACCGCTTAGTTCTTCAAAGTGTTTTCTTAAAGTATGTATGTCATAATTTTAAAATTTTTTGGCCATTACCTCCCTGAAGACATTTTGCGGTGACCATTAGCACAGGCTTAAACCTGCGTTTGCAGGTAATGGCCAGAGGGTGGCGGTCTTTCTACGTTCCCCGTGCTGGTACTAGGGCAACAGGCCTTCCGGCCAGTGGTGTTCCTCGGTTATAAATTAGAGTGGAATGTGCCTGAAGAAACCCACAAATGCTGATGTCTCCTTACTTATGTTTGTCTTTTAAATTTACCTTATATTTATTATTGGAGCAATATTACATTGTGTACATGGAAGAGTTCTTCTTGGTGCGTTCCTCTGTTGATGGACATTTTCATTGCTTCCAAATGTTGGCTATGGTCAATATGGCTGGAGTGCAGGATTGCCAGCCTGTGACGTTTTGATTCTCATTTTCTCAGGGGATAGGCCCAGCAGTGGGTATGACTGATTGACGGGTAGCTCAGTGTTTACCTTTTCAAGGCACTTCCATTGTGTTTTCATTAGTGGCTCTTACCACGTCCCCCTTAGGGCCGAGTGTACGCATTCCTCCACAGTCCCTTCAGCATTTATTTTTTGAAACATTTTTGCTGATGGCCATTCTGACTGCTGTGAGCTGATAGGTTTTTGTAATTTGGGTTTGCATGTCTTTAAAAATTCCTAAAATATATCATTTTCCCACACCTTTTTCTTTCCTCTTCTTTAAAGGAAAAGCTGTGAGTACCACATAGCTCTTGAAATTGTCTTCTTGGAAGGTTGCCCTCTTTTGAAATTTTTGCTCCATTTTTGATCCCAGGATTTATTTGGAGGGCAGGTGTCATTTACAGAATGGCAAGTTGGTGAATATTTAGTGACCTTTAGCAGTGGGTTGAAAGCTGCTGTTGTGGGAAATGGCCACAAGGAGGCAGCATTTCTCCATTCCCAAATCTGAGTACTAGGGCAGCAGAGCCTTTCTGGAAGTCGTGTTCCTAGGTTGTAAATTAGAATGGAATGTGCCAGGAGAAACCCCCATAAGTTTAGGTCTCATTACTTCTTGTTTTTGTTAATTTTTTTAATCGGGGTATGGACTAGAATATTGTTTGTCCTAGGGGTACACAATCTGGTTCATTTGTACATTATATATGTCTACTCTACAGATCCTCTTCCCATGTAAAATATTACAGAGTGTTCTGTAGACCTCCCTTGCTATATGGTCGGTCGTTTTGAAATATGTATATAATATGTATTTGGATATGTATAGTAACACTAATCTCATTTATCCATTCCCCCCACCTTTCCTTTTAGATGAGCATAGTTGGTTTTCTAAGTCTGTGAGTGTCTTTCTCTGTGGAAATATGTTCATTTGTGTCAGTGATTAGATAACGCCTCTAAGGGATATCATAGGATATAGGTCTTTTGCTTTCCGACTTACCTCATGTTTTGTGATTATCTCCAGGCTCATCTCTGGTGCCTCAAAGAGCAGTGTTTCATTGTTTTCCATGGCTAATATTCCATTGTGTACATGGACTCCTTCTTCTTTATCCATTCACCTGTTGATGGACATTTTGGTTGCTTCCCATCTTGGCTATTTTGAATAAGGCTGCAGTGCAGCATTTGCAGCCTGTGTCTTTTCGATCCTGGTCTTCTCAGGTGAGAGGCCCAGTGGTGTGCCTGCAGGATTGAATGGTACTTCAGTTTTCACTTTTCAACGCAGTTCCTTTCGGTGGTCATTATTGGCTGTTAACCACTTTCCATCCCACCAGCACCTAGAGGTTACACAGTTCTCTACAACCCCGTCAGCATTTATTGTTGGTAGACTTTTTGCTGACGGTCAGTCGACAGGTGTGAGTTGGAACCTTTTGGTTGATTAGATTGCATGAGTCTAATCATTCCTGAGGTTGAGCTTTTACCCATTTTCCTGTTTTTTTGTTTAAAGAGAGTGAGGAATACTTACCTCTGCATACTATCTTCTTGAAACATTCGCCTGTTTTGAATTTCTTTTGTCCATTCCCCACCTGAGCACAATTTTTGACGGCAGGTGTCCTTTACAGCCCTGAGCCCTTGTGAATTTTAAGTGACCAGTAGCTGTGGGTTTCAAGCTGCTCTTGCGGGAAACGGCCACAAGGGGGCAGCATTTCTCCTTTACCAAATCTGGTCACTAGGGCAACAGAGCCTTAATGGAAGTCGTGTTCTAGGTTGTAAAGTACAATGGAATGTGCCGGGAAAAAGCCCTTTAAGTGTATGTGTCATTCCTTCTTGTTTGTATTTTTAACAAAATTTTTATTCTTTATCACAGCAAATTCGATTACAATGGTTTGTTTGGTCTAGGTGTGCAAGACGTGGTTCCTTCACACATATACATATATCTATTTTCTTTGGAATCTTTTCCCGTGTAGGTTATGACACAATGTTGAGTAGTCTTCTCTTGGTATTCTGTAGGTCTTTGGTGATTATATATTTCACGTGTGTTTGTATATCTCTGTTCACCTCAATATGGTAATGTACCCAATCCTCACACGTTTCCATTTGGTGAACCTTAAGTTTTTGTACTGAATCGGTGATTGCCTTTCTCTGTGGAAGTATCTTCGTTTGTATCAATTTTTAGGTAACACCTCTATGTGGTATGATAGGATATGGGTCTTTCGTTTTCTCACTTACTCCAAGTTGCGTGATTACTTCTAGAGTCATCTATGGTGCTGCAAATGGCATTGCTTCATTTTATCGCTAGCTCATAATCCATCTGTACATGTAGCAGTTCTTCTTTGTCCACCCATCTGTCGGTGGACTTTTTGGTGACTTCCATATCTTGGCTATGGTAATACTGTGCAATGCAGATTTGCCTGCCTCTTTCTTTCCAATTCTGTCTTCTTAGGTTATAGGTCCAGGAATAAGCCTCTGGATCGTACGGTAGCTCAATGTTTACCTTTTAACGGCACCTCCACTCTGCTCTCATGAGTGGCTCTCTCCAGGTTACATCCCACTTAAAGTGGAGGGTTTGCATTTCTCCACAGCACCTTCAGCATTTATTCTTTGTGGTTTTTTACTGATGGTTATTCTGACTGGTGTGAGCTGATACGTCTTTGTGGCTGAATTTGCATGTGTCTCATGATCCATTAAAACTGAGCTTTAAGGCAGGTCCTTTTTATTTTTCAGGCTGTGAGTACCGCTTAGTTCTTCAAAGTGTTTTCTTAAAGTATGTATGTCATAATTTTAAAATTTTTTGGCCATTACCTCCCTGAAGACATTTTGCGGTGACCATTAGCACAGGCTTAAACCTGCGTTTGCAGGTAACGTCCAGAGGGTGGCGGTCTTTCTACGTTCCCCGTGCTGGTACTAGAGCAACAGGCCTTCCGGCCAGTGGTGTTCCTCGGTTATAAATTAGAGTGGAATGTGCCTGAAGAAACCCACAAATGCTGATGTCTCCTTACTTATGTTTGTCTTTTAAATTTACCTTATATTTATTATTGGAGCAATATTACATTGTGTACATGGAAGAGTTCTTCTTGGTGCGTTCCTCTGTTGATGGACATTTTCATTGCTTCCAAATGTTGGCTATGGTCAATATGGCTGGAGTGCAGGATTGCCAGCCTGTGACGTTTTGATTCTCATTTTCTCAGGGGATAGGCCCAGCAGTGGGTATGACTGATTGACGGGTAGCTCAGTGTTTACCTTTTCAAGGCACTTCCATTGTGTTTTCATTAGTGGCTCTTACCACGTCCCCCTTAGGGCCGAGTGTACGCATTCCTCCACAGTCCCTTCAGCATTTATTTTTTGAAACATTTTTGCTGATGGCCATTCTGACTGCTGTGAGCTGATAGGGTTTTGTAATTTGGGTTTGCATGTCTTTAAAAATTCCTAAAATATATCATTTTCCCACACCGTTTTCTTTCCTCTTTAAAGGAAAAGCTGTGAGTACCACATAGCTCTTGAAATTGTCCTCTTGGAAGGTTGCCCTCTTTTGAAATTTTTGCTCCATTTTTGATCCCAGGATTTATTTGGAGGGCAGGTGTCATTTACAGAATGGCAAGTTGGTGAATATTTAGTGACCTTTAGCAGTGGGTTGAAAGCTGCTGTTGTGGGAAATGGCCACAAGGAGGCAGCATTTCTCCATTCCCAAATCTGAGTACTAGGGCAGCAGAGCCTTTCTGGAAGTCGTGTTCCTAGGTTGTAAATTAGAATGGAATGTGCCAGGAGAAACCCCCATAAGTTTAGGTCTCATTACTTCTTGTTTTTGTTAATTTTTTTAATCGGGGTAAGGACTAGAATATTGTTTGTCCTAGGGGTACACAATCTGGTTCATTTGTACATTATATATGTCTACTCTACAGATCCTCTTCCCATGTAAAATATTACAGAGTGTTCTGTAGACCTCCCTTGCTATATGGTCGGTCGTTTTGAAATATGTATATAATATGTATTTGGATATGTATAGTAACACTAATCTCATTTATCCATTCCCCCCACCTTTCCTTTTAGATGAGCATAGTTGGTTTTCTAAGTCTGTGAGTGTCTTTCTCTGTGGAAATATGTTCATTTGTGTCAGTGATTAGATAACGCCTCTAAGGGATATCATAGGATATAGGTCTTTTGCTTTCCGACTTACCTCATGTTTTGTGATTATCTCCAGGCTCATCTCTGGTGCCTCAAAGAGCAGTGTTTCATTGTTTTCCATGGCTAATATTCCACTGTGTACATGGACTCCTTCTTCTTTATCCATTCACCTGTTGATGGACATTTTGGTTGCTTCCCATCTTGGCTATTTTGAATAAGGCTGCAGTGCAGCCTTTGCAGCCTGTGTCTTTTCGATCCTGGTCTTCTCAGGTGAGAGGCCCAGTGGTGTGCCTGTTGCATTGAGTGGTACCTCAATTTTCACTTTTCAACGCAGTTCCTTTTGGTACTCCTTACTGGCTGTTAACCACTTTACATCTCACCAGCACCTAGAGGTTACACAGTTCTCTACAACCCCGTCAGCATTTATTGTTGGTAGACTTTTTGCTGACGGTCAGTCGACAGGTGTGAGTTGAAACCTTTTGGTTGATTAGATTGCATGAGTCTAATCATTCCTGAGGTTGAGCTTTTACCCATTTTCCTGTTTTTTTGTTTAAAGAGAGTGAGGAATACTTACCTCTGCATACTATCTTCTTGAAACATTCGCCTGTTTTGAATTTCTTTTGTCCATTCCCCACCTGAGCACAATTTTTGACGGCAGGTGTCCTTTACAGCCCTGAGCCCTTGTGAATTTTAAGTGACCAGTAGCTGTGGGTATAAAGCTGCTCTTGCGGGAAACGGCCACAAGGGGGCAGCATTTCTCCTTTACCAAATCTGGTCACTAGGGCAACAGAGCCTTAATGGAAGTCGTGTTCTAGGTTGTAAAGTACAATGGAATGTGCCGGGAAAAAGCCCTTTAAGTGTATGTGTCATTCCTTCTTGTTTGTATTTTTAACAAAATTTTTATTCTTTATCACAGCAAATTCGATTACAATGGTTTGTTTGGTCTAGGTGTGCAAGATGTGGTTCCTTCACACATATACATATATCTATTCTTCTTTGGAATCTTTTCCCGTGTAGGTTATGACACAATGTTGAGTAGTCTTCTCTTGGTATTCTGTAGGTCTTTGGTGATTATATATTTCACGTGTGTTTGTATATCTCTGTTCACCTCAATATGGTAATGTACCCAATCCTCACACCTTTCCATTTGGTGAACCTTAAGTTTTTGTACTGAATCTGTGATTGCCTTTCTCTGTGGAAGTATCTTCGTTTGTATCAATTTTTAGGTAACACCTCTATGTGGTATGATAGGATATGTGTCTTTCGCTTTCTCACTTACTCCAAGTTGCGTGATTACTTCTAGAGTCATCTATGGTGCTGCAAATGGCATTGTTTCATTTTATCGCTAGCTCATAATCCATCTGTACATGTAGCAGTTCTTCTTTGTCCACCCATCTGTCGGTGGACTTTTTGGTGACTTCCATATCTTGGCTATGGTAATACTGTGCAATGCAGATTTGCCTGCCTCTTTCTTTCCAATTCTGTCTTCTTAGGTTATAGGTCCAGGAATAAGCCTCTGGATCGTACGGTAGCTCAATGTTTACCTTTTAACGGCACCTCCACTCTGCTCTCATGAGTGACTCTCTCCAGGTTTCATCCCACTTAAAGTGGAGGGTTTGCATTTCTCCACAGCACCTTCAGGATTTATTCTTTGTGGTTTTTTACTGATGGTTATTCTGACTGGTGTGAGCTGATACGTCTTTGTGGCTGAATTTGCATGTTTCTCATGATCCATTAAAACTGAGCTTTAAGGCAGGTCCTTTTCATTTTTCAGGCTGTGAGTACCGCTTAGTTCTTCAAAGTGTTTTCTTAAAGTATGTATGTCATAATTTTAAAATTTTTTGGCCATTACCTCCCTGAAGACATTTTGCGGTAACCATTAGCACAGGCTTAAACCTGCGTTTGCAGGTAACGGCCAGAGGGTGGCAGTCTTTCTACGTTCCCCATGCTGGTACTAGGGCAACAGGCCTTCCGGCCAGTGGTGTTCCTCGGTTATAAATTAGAGTGGATTGTGCATGAAGAAACCCACAAATGCTGATGTCTCCTTACTTATGTTTGTCTTTTAAATTTACCTTATATTTATTATTGGAGCAATATTACATTGTGTACATGGAACAGTTCTTCTTGGTGCGTTCCTCTGTTGATGGACATTTTCATTGCTTCCAAATGTTGGCTATGGTCAATATGGCTGGAGTGCAGGATTGCCAGCCTGTGACGTTTTGATTCTCATTTTCTCAGGGGATAGGCCCAGCAGTGGGTATGACTGATTGACGGGTAGCTCAGTGTTTACCTTTTCAAGGCACTTCCATTGTGTTTTCATTAGTGGCTCTTACCACGTCCCCCTTAGGGCCGAGTGTACGCATTCCTCCACAGTCCCTTCAGCATTTATTTTTTGAAACATTTTTGCTGATGGCCATTCTGACTGCTGTGAGCTGATAGGTTTTTGTAATTTGGGTTTGCATGTCTTTAAAAATTCCTAAAATATATCATTTTCCCACACCTTTTTCTTTCCTCTTCTTTAAAGGAAAAGCTGTGAGTACCACATAGCTCTTGAAATTGTCTTCTTGGAAGGTTGCCCTCTTTTGAAATTTTTGCTCCATTTTTGATCCCAGGATTTATTTGGAGGGCAGGTGTCATTTACAGAATGGCAAGTTGGTGAATATTTAGTGACCTTTAGCAGTGGGTTGAAAGCTGCTGTTGTGGGAAATGGCCACAAGGAGGCAGCATTTCTCCATTCCCAAATCTGAGTACTAGGGCAGCAGAGCCTTTCTGGAAGTCGTGTTCCTAGGTTGTAAATTAGAATGGAATGTGCCAGGAGAAACCCCCATAAGTTTAGGTCTCATTACTTCTTGTTTTTGTTAATTTTTTTAATCGGGGTAAGGACTAGAATATTGTTTGTCCTAGGGGTACACAATCTGGTTCAATTGTACATTATATATGTCTACTCTACAGATCCTCTTCCCATGTAAAATATTACAGAGTGTTCTGTAGACCTCCCTTGCTATATGGTCGGTCGTTTTGAAATATGTATATAATATGTATTTGGATATGTATAGTAACACTAATCTCATTTATCCATTCCCCCCACCTTTCCTTTTAGATGAGCATAGTTGGTTTTCTAAGTCTGTGAGTGTCTTTCTCTGTGGAAATATGTTCATTTGTGTCAGTGATTAGATAACGCCTCTAAGGGATATCATAGGATATAGGTCTTTTGCTTTCCGACTTACCTCATGTTTTGTGATTATCTCCAGGCTCATCTCTGGTGCCTCAAAGAGCAGTGTTTCATTGTTTTCCATGGCTAATATTCCACTGTGTACATGGACTCCTTCTTCTTTATCCATTCACCTGTTGATGGACATTTTGGTTGCTTCCCATCTTGGCTATTTTGAATAAGGCTGCAGTGCAGCCTTTGCAGCCTGTGTCTTTTCGATCCTGGTCTTCTCAGGTGAGTGGCCCAGTGGTGTGCCTGTTGCATTGAGTGGTACCTCAATTTTCACTTTTCAACGCAGTTCCTTTTGGTACTCCTTACTGGCTGTTAACCACTTTACATCTCACCAGCACCTAGAGGTTACACAGTTCTCTACAACCCCGTCAGCATTTATTGTTGGTAGACTTTTTGCTGACGGTCAGTCGACAGGTGTGAGTTGAAACCTTTTGGTTGATTAGATTGCATGAGTCTAATCATTCCTGAGGTTGAGCTTTTACCCATTTTCCTGTTTTTTTGTTTAAAGAGAGTGAGGAATTCTTACCTCTGCATACTATCTTCTTGAAACATTCGCCTGTTTTGAATTTCCTTTGTCCATTCCCCACCTGAGCACAATTTTTGACGGCAGGTGTCCTTTACAGCCCTGAGCCCTTGTGAATTTTAAGTGACCAGTAGCTGTGGGTTTAAAGCTGCTCTTGCGGGAAACGGCCACAAGGGGGCAGCATTTCTCCTTTACCAAATTTGGTCACTAGGGCAACAGAGCCTTAATGGAAGTCGTGTTCTAGGTTGTAAAGTACAATGGAATGTGCCGGGAAAAAGCCCTTTAAGTGTATGTGTCATTCCTTCTTGTTTGTATTTTTAACAAAATTTTTATTCTTTATCACAGCAAATTCGATTACAATGGTTTGTTTGGTCTAGGTGTGCAAGACGTGGTTCCTTCACACATATACATATATCTATTCTTCTTTGGAATCTTTTCCCGTGTAGGTTATGACACAATGTTGAGTAGTCTTCTCTTGGTATTCTGTAGGTCTTTGGTGATTATATATTTCACGTGTGTTTGTATATCTCTGTTCACCTCAATATGGTAATGTACCCAATCCTCACACCTTTCCATTTGGTGAACCTTAAGTTTTTGTACTGAATCTGTGATTGCCTTTCTCTGTGGAAGTATCTTCGTTTGTATCAATTTTTAGGTAACACCTCTATGTGGTATGATAGGATATGTGTCTTTCGTTTTCTCACTTACTCCAAGTTGCGTGATTACTTCTAGAGTCATCTATGCTGCTGCAAATGGCATTGCTTCATTTTATCGCTAGCTCATAATCCATCTGTACATGTAGCAGTTCTTCTTTGTCCACCCATCTGTCGGTGGACATTTTGGTGACTTCCATATCTTGGCTATGGTAATACTGTGCAATGCAGATTTGCCTGCCTCTTTCTTTCCAATTCTGTCTTCTTAGGTTATAGGTCCAGGAATAAGCCTCTGGATCGTACGGTAGCTCAATGTTTACCTTTTAACGGCACCTCCACTCTGCTCTCATGAGTGGCTCTCTCCAGGTTACATCCCACTTAAAGTGGAGGGTTTGCATTTCTCCACAGCACCTTCAGCATTTATTCTTTGTGGTTTTTTACTGATGGTTATTCTGACTGGTGTGAGCTGATACGTCTTTGTGGCTGAATTTGCATGTGTCTCATGATCCATTAAAACTGAGCTTTAAGGCAGGTCCTTTTCATTTTTCAGGCTCTGAGTACCGCTTAGTTCTTCAAAGTGTTTTCTTAAAGTATGTATGTCATAATTTTAAAATTTTTTGGCCATTACCTCCCTGAAGACATTTTGCGGTGACCATTAGCACAGGCTTAAACCTGCGTTTGCAGGTAACGGCCAGGGGGTGGCAGTCTTTCTACGTTCCCCATGCTGGTACTAGGGCAACAGGCCTTCCGGCCAGTGGTGTTCCTCGGTTATAAATTAGAGTGGAATGTGCCTGAAGAAACCCACAAATGCTGATGTCTCCTTACTTATGTTTGTCTTTTAAATTTACCTTATATTTATTATTGGAGCAATATTACATTGTGTACATGGAAGAGTTCTTCTTGGTGCGTTCCTCTGTTGATGGACATTTTCATTGCTTCCAAATGTTGGCTATGGTCAATATGGCTGGAGTGCAGGGTTGCCAGCCTGTGACGTTTTGATTCTCATTTTCTCAGGGGATAGGCCCAGCAGTGGGTATGACTGATTGACGGGTAGCTCAGTGTTTACCTTTTCAAGGCACTTCCATTGTGTTTTCATTAGTGGCTCTTACCACGTCCCCCTTAGGGCCGAGTGTACGCATTCCTCCACAGTCCCTTCAGCATTTATTTTTTGAAACATTTTTGCTGATGGCCATTCTGACTGCTGTGAGCTGATAGGGTTTTGTAATTTGGGTTTGCATGTCTTTAAAAATTCCTAAAATATATCATTTTCCCACACGTTTTCTTTCCTTTTTAAAGGAAAAGCTGTGAGTACCACATAGCTCTTGAAATTGTCTTCTTGGAAGGTTGCCCTCTTTTGAAATTTTTGCTCCATTTTTGATCCCAGGATTTATTTGGAGGGCAGGTGTCATTTACAGAATTGCAAGTTGGTGAATACTTAGTGACCTTTAGCAGTGGGTTGAAAGCTGCTGTTGTGGGAAATGGCCACAAGGAGGCAGCATTTCTCCATTCCCAAATCTGAGTACTAGGGCAGCAGAGCCTTTCTGGAAGTCGTGTTCCTAGGTTGTAAATTAGAATGGAATGTGCCAGGAGAAACCCCCATAAGTTTAGGTCTCATTACTTCTTGTTTTTGTTATTTTTTTTAATCGGGGTAAGGACTAGAATATTGTTTGTCCTAGGGGTACACAATCTGGTTCATTTGTACATTATATATGTCTACTCTACAGATCCTCTTCCCATGTAAAATATTACAGAGTGTTCTGTAGACCTCCCTTGCTATATGGTCGGTCGTTTTGAAATATGTATATAATATGTATTTGGATATGTATAGTAACACTAATCTCATTTATCCATTCCCCCCACCTTTCCTTTTAGATGAGCATAGTTGGTTTTCTAAGTCTGTGAGTGTCTTTCTCTGTGGAAATATGTTCATTTGTGTCAGTGATTAGATAACGCCTCTAAGGGATATCATAGGATATAGGTCTTTTGCTTTCCGACTTACCTCATGTTTTGTGATTATCTCCAGGCTCATCTCTGGTGCCTCAAAGAGCAGTGTTTCATTGTTTTCCATGGCTAATATTCCATTGTGTACATGGACTCCTTCTTCTTTATCCATTCACCTGTTGATGGACATTTTGGTTGCTTCCCATCTTGGCTATTTTGAATAAGGCTGCAGTGCAGCCTTTGCAGCCTGTGTCTTTTCGATCCTGGTCTTCTCAGGTGAGAGGCCCAGTGGTGTGCCTGTTGCATTGAGTGGTACCTCAGTTTTCACTTTTCAACGCAGTTCCTTTTGGTACTCCTTACTGGCTGTTAACCACTTTACATCTCACCAGCACCTAGAGGTTACACAGTTCTCTACAACCCCGTCAGCATTTATTGTTGGTAGACTTTTTGCTGACGGTCAGTCGACAGGTGTGAGTTGAAACCTTTTGGTTGATTAGATTGCATGAGTCTAATCATTCCTGAGGTTGAGCTTTTACCCATTTTCCTGTTTTTTTGTTTAAAGAGAGTGAGGAATACTTACCTCTGCATACTATCTTCTTGAAACATTCGCCTGTTTTGAATTTCTTTTGTCCATTCCCCACCTGAGCACAATTTTTGACGGCAGGTGTCCTTTACAGCCCTGAGCCCTTGTGAATTTTAAGTGACCAGTAGCTGTGGGTTTAAAGCTGCTCTTGCGGGAAACGGCCACAAGGGGGCAGCATTTCTCCTTTACCAAATCTGGTCACTAGGGCAACAGAGCCTTAATGGAAGTCGTGTTCTAGGTTGTAAAGTACAATGGAATGTGCCGGGAAAAAGCCCTTTAAGTGTATGTGTCATTCCTTCTTGTTTGTATTTTTAACAAAATTTTTATTCTTTATCACAGCAAATTCGATTACAATGGTTTGTTTGGTCTAGGTGTGCAAGATGTGGTTCCTTCACACATATACATATATCTATTCTTCTTTGGAATCTTTTCCCGTGTAGGTTATGACACAATGTTGAGTAGTCTTCTCTTGGTATTCTGTAGGTCTTTGGTGATTATATATTTCACGTGTGTTTGTATATCTCTGTTCACCTCAATATGGTAATGTACCCAATCCTCACACCTTTCCATTTGGTGAACCTTAAGTTTTTGTACTGAATCTGTGATTGCCTTTCTCTGTGGAAGTATCTTCGTTTGTATCAATTTTTAGGTAACACCTCTATGTGGTATGATAGGATATGTGTCTTTCGCTTTCTCACTTACTCCAAGTTGCGTGATTACTTCTAGAGTCATCTATGCTGCTGCAAATGGCATTGTTTCATTTTATCGCTAGCTCATAATCCATCTGTACATGTAGCAGATCTTCTTTGTCCACCCATCTGTCGGTGGACTTTTTGGTGACTTCCATATCTTGGCTATGGTAATACTGTGCAATGCAGATTTGCCTGCCTCTTTCTTTCCAATTCTGTCTTCTTAGGTTATAGGTCCAGGAATAAGCCTCTGGATCGTACGGTAGCTCAATGTTTACCTTTTAACGGCACCTCCACTCTGCTCTCATGAGTGGCTCTCTCCAGGTTACATCCCACTTAAAGTGGAGGGTTTGCATTTCTCCACAGCACCTTCAGCATTTATTCTTTGTGGTTTTTTACTGATGGTTATTCTGACTGGTGTGAGCTGATACGTCTTTGTGGCTGAATTTGCATGTGTCTCATGATCCATTAAAACTGAGCTTTAAGGCAGGTCCTTTTCATTTTTCAGGCTGTGAGTACAGCTTAGTTCTTCAAAGTGTTTTCTTAAAGTATGTATGTCATAATTTTAAAATTTTTTCGCCATTACCTCCCTGAAGACATTTTGCGGTGACCATTAGCACAGGCTGAAACCTGCGTTTGCAGGTAACGGCCAGAGGGTGGCAGTCTTTCTACGTTCCCCATGCTGGTACTAGGGCAACAGGCCTTCCGGCCAGTGGTGTTCCTCGGTTATAAATTAGAGTGGATTGGGCCTGAAGAAACCCACAAATGCTGATGTCTCCTTACTTATGTTTGTCTTTTAAATTTACCTTATATTTATTATTGGAGCAATATTACATTGTGTACATGGAAGAGTTCTTCTTGGTGCGTTCCTCTGTTTATGGACATTTTCATTGCTTCCACATGTTGGCTCTGGTCAATATGGCTGGAGTGCAGGATTGCCAGCCTGTGACGTTTTGATTCTCATTTTCTCAGGGGATAGGCCCAGCAGTGGGTATGACTGATTGACGGGTAGCTCAGTGTTTACCTTTTCAAGGCACTTCCATTGTGTTTTCATTAGTGGCTCTTACCACGTCCCCCTTAGGGCCGAGTGTACGCATTCCTCCACAGTCCCTTCAGCATTTATTTTTTGAAAAATTTTTGCTGATGGCCATTCTGACTGCTGTGAGCTGATAGGGTTTTGTAATTTGGGTTTGCATGTCTTTAAAAATTCCTAAAATATATCATTTTCCCACACCTTTTCTTTCCTCTTTAAAGGAAAAGCTGTGAGTACCACATAGCTCTTGAAATTGTCTTCTTGGAAGGTTGCCCTCTTTTGAAATTTTTGCTCCATTTTTGATCCCAGGATTTATTTGGAGGGCAGGTGTCATTTACAGAATGGCAAGTTGGTGAATATTTAGTGACCTTTAGCAGTGGGTTGAAAGCTGCTGTTGTGGGAAATGGCCACAAGGAGGCAGCATTTCTCCATTCCCAAATCTGAGTACTAGGGCAGCAGAGCCTTTCTGGAAGTCGTGTTCCTAGGTTGTAAATTAGAATGGAATGTGCCAGGAGAAACCCCCATAAGTTTAGGTCTCATTACTTCTTGTTTTTGTTAATTTTTTTAATCGGGGTAAGGACTAGAATATTGTTTGTCCTAGGGGTACACAATCTGGTTCATTTGTACATTATATATGTCTACTCTACAGATCCTCTTCCCATGTAAAATATTACAGAGTGTTCTGTAGACCTCCCTTGCTATATGGTCGGTCGTTTTGAAATATGTATATAATATGTATTTGGATATGTATAGTAACACTAATCTCATTTATCCATTCCCCCCACCTTTCCTTTTAGATGAGCATAGTTGGTTTTCTAAGTCTGTGAGTGTCTTTCTCTGTGGAAATATGTTCATTTGTGTCAGTGATTAGATAACGCCTCTAAGGGATATCATAGGATATAGGTCTTTTGCTTTCCGACTTACCTCATGTTTTGTGATTATCTCCAGGCTCATCTCTGGTGCCTCAAAGAGCAGTGTTTCATTGTTTTCCATGGCTAATATTCCATTGTGTACATGGACTCCTTCTTCTTTATCCATTCACCTGTTGATGGACATTTTGGTTGCTTCCCATCTTGGCTATTTTGAATAAGGCTGCAGTGCAGCATTTGCAGCCTGTGTCTTTTCGATCCTGGTCTTCTCAGGTGAGAGGCCCAGTGGTGTGCCTGCTGGATTGAATGGTACCTCAGTTTTCACTTTTCAACGCAGTTCCTTTCGGTAGTCATTATTGGCTGTTAACCACTTTCCTTCCCACCAGCACCTAGAGGTTACACAGTTCTCTACAACCCCGTCAGCATTTATTGTTGGTAGACTTTTTGCTGACGGTCAGTCGACAGGTGTGAGTTGAAACCTTTTGGTTGATTAGATTGCATGAGTCTAATAATTCCTGAGGTTGAGCTTTTACCCATTTTCCTGTTTTTTTGTTTAAAGAGAGTGAGGAATACTTACCTCTGCATACTATCTTCTTGAAACATTCGCCTGTTTTGAATTTCTTTTGTCCATTCCCCACCTGAGCACAATTTTTGACGGCAGGTGTCCTTTACAGCCCTGAGCCCTTGTGAATTTTAAGTGACCAGTAGCTGTGGGTTTAAAGCTGCTCTTGCGGGAAACGGCCACAAGGGGGCAGCATTTCTCCTTTACCAAATCTGGTCACTAGGGCAACAGAGCCTTAATGGAAGTCGTGTTCTAGGTTGTAAAGTACAATGGAATGTGCCGGGAAAAAGCCCTTTAAGTGTATGTGTCATTCCTTCTTGTTTGTATTTTTAACAAAATTTTTATTCTTTATCACAGCAAATTCGATTACAATGGTTTGTTTGGTCTAGGTGTGCAAGATGTGGTTCCTTCACACATATACATATATCTATTCTTCTTTGGAATCTTTTCCCGTGTAGGTTATGACACAATGTTGAGTAGTCTTCTCTTGGTATTCTGTAGGTCTTTGGTGATTATATATTTCACGTGTGTTTGTATATCTCTGTTCACCTCAATATGGTAATGTACCCAATCCTCACACCTTTCCATTTGGTGAACCTTAAGTTTTTGTACTGAATCTGTGATTGCCTTTCTCTGTGGAAGTATCTTCGTTTGTATCAATTTTTAGGTAACACCTCTATGTGGTATGATAGGATATGTGTCTTTCGCTTTCTCACTTACTCCAAGTTGCGTGATTACTTCTAGAGTCATCTATGCTGCTGCAAATGGCATTGTTTCATTTTATCGCTAGCTCATAATCCATCTGTACATGTAGCAGATCTTCTTTGTCCACCCATCTGTCGGTGGACTTTTTGGTGACTTCCATATCTTGGCTATGGTAATACTGTGCAATGCAGATTTGCCTGCCTCTTTCTTTCCAATTCTGTCTTCTTAGGTTATAGGTCCAGGAATAAGCCTCTGGATCGTACGGTAGCTCAATGTTTACCTTTTAACGGCACCTCCACTCTGCTCTCATGAGTGGCTCTCTCCAGGTTACATCCCACTTAAAGTGGAGGGTTTGCATTTCTCCACAGCACCTTCAGCATTTATTCTTTGTGGTTTTTTACTGATGGTTATTCTGACTGGTGTGAGCTGATACGTCTTTGTGGCTGAATTTGCATGTGTCTCATGATCCATTAAAACTGAGCTTTAAGGCAGGTCCTTTTCATTTTTCAGGCTGTGAGTACAGCTTAGTTCTTCAAAGTGTTTTCTTAAAGTATGTATGTCATAATTTTAAAATTTTTTCGCCATTACCTCCCTGAAGACATTTTGCGGTGACCATTAGCACAGGCTGAAACCTGCGTTTGCAGGTAACGGCCAGAGGGTGGCAGTCTTTCTACGTTCCCCATGCTGGTACTAGGGCAACAGGCCTTCCGGCCAGTGGTGTTCCTCGGTTATAAATTAGAGTGGATTGGGCCTGAAGAAACCCACAAATGCTGATGTCTCCTTACTTATGTTTGTCTTTTAAATTTACCTTATATTTATTATTGGAGCAATATTACATTGTGTACATGGAAGAGTTCTTCTTGGTGCGTTCCTCTGTTTATGGACATTTTCATTGCTTCCAAATGTTGGCTATGGTCAATATGGCTGGAGTGCAGGATTGCCAGCCTGTGACGTTTTGATTCTCATTTTCTCAGGGGATAGGCCCAGCAGTGGGTATGACTGATTGACGGGTAGCTCAGTGTTTACCTTTTCAAGGCACTTCCATTGTGTTTTCATTAGTGGCTCTTACCACGTCCCCCTTAGGGCCGAGTGTACGCATTCCTCCACAGTCCCTTCAGCATTTATTTTTTGAAAAATTTTTGCTGATGGCCATTCTGACTGCTGTGAGCTGATAGGGTTTTGTAATTTGGGTTTGCATGTCTTTAAAAATTCCTAAAATATATCATTTTCCCACACCTTTTCTTTCCTCTTTAAAGGAAAAGCTGTGAGTACCACATAGCTCTTGAAATTGTCTTCTTGGAAGGTTGCCCTCTTTTGAAATTTTTGCTCCATTTTTGATCCCAGGATTTATTTGGAGGGCAGGTGTCATTTACAGAATGGCAAGTTGGTGAATATTTAGTGACCTTTAGCAGTGGGTTGAAAGCTGCTGTTGTGGGAAATGGCCACAAGGAGGCAGCATTTCTCCATTCCCAAATCTGAGTACTAGGGCAGCAGAGCCTTTCTGGAAGTCGTGTTCCTAGGTTGTAAATTAGAATGGAATGTGCCAGGAGAAACCCCCATAAGTTTAGGTCTCATTACTTCTTGTTTTTGTTAATTTTTTTAATCGGGGTAAGGACTAGAATATTGTTTGTCCTAGGGGTACACAATCTGGTTCATTTGTACATTATATATGTCTACTCTACAGATCCTCTTCCCATGTAAAATATTACAGAGTGTTCTGTAGACCTCCCTTGCTATATGGTCGGTCGTTTTGAAATATGTATATAATATGTATTTGGATATGTATAGTAACACTAATCTCATTTATCCATTCCCCCCACCTTTCCTTTTAGATGAGCATAGTTGGTTTTCTAAGTCTGTGAGTGTCTTTCTCTGTGGAAATATGTTCATTTGTGTCAGTGATTAGATAACGCCTCTAAGGGATATCATAGGATATAGGTCTTTTGCTTTCCGACTTACCTCATGTTTTGTGATTATCTCCAGGCTCATCTCTGGTGCCTCAAAGAGCAGTGTTTCAT
The DNA here is from genome assembly GCF_028021215.1 of Eschrichtius robustus. NCBI lineage: Eukaryota > Metazoa > Chordata > Mammalia > Artiodactyla > Eschrichtiidae > Eschrichtius > Eschrichtius robustus. Next base: position 108,024,736 of record NC_090828.1, read on the forward strand.
TGTTTTCCATGGCTAATATTCCATTGTGTACATGGACTCCTTCTTCTTTATCCATTCACCTGTTGATGGACATTTTGGTTGCTTCCCATCTTGGCTATTTTGAATAAGGCTGCAGTGCAGCCTTTGCAGCCTGTGTCTTTTCGATCCTGGTCTTCTCAGGTGAGAGGCCCAGTGGTGTGCCTGCTGGATTGAATGGTACCTCAGTTTTCACTTTTCAACGCAGTTCCTTTCGGTAGTCATTATTGGCTGTTAACCACTTTCCTTCCCACCAGCACCTAGAGGTTACACAGTTCTCTACAACCCCGTCAGCATTTATTGTTGGTAGACTTTTTGCTGACGGTCAGTCGACAGGTGTGAGTTGAAACCTTTTGGTTGATTAGATTGCATGAGTCTAATAATTCCTGAGGTTGAGCTTTTACCCATTTTCCTGTTTTTTTGTTTAAAGAGAGTGAGGAATACTTACCTCTGCATACTATCTTCTTGAAACATTCGCCTGTTTTGAATTTCTTTTGTCCATTCCCCACCTGAGCACAATTTTTGACGGCAGGTGTCCTTTACAGCCCTGAGCCCTTGTGAATTTTAAGTGACCAGTAGCTGTGGGTTTAAAGCTGCTCTTGCGGGAAACGGCCACAAGGGGGCAGCATTTCTCCTTTACCAAATCTGGTCACTAGGGCAACAGAGCCTTAATGGAAGTCGTGTTCTAGGTTGTAAATTACAATGGAATGTGCCGGGAAAAAGCCCTTTAAGTTTATGTGTCATTCCTTCTTGTTTGTATTTTTAACAAAATTTTTATTCTTTATCACAGCAAATTCGATTACAATGGTTTGTTTGGTCTAGGTGTGCAAGACGTGGTTCCTTCACACATATACATATATCTATTTTCTTTGGAATCTTTTCCCGTGTAGGTTATGACACAATGTTGAGTAGTCTTCTCTTGGTATTCTGTAGGTCTTTGGTGATTATATATTTCACGTGTGTTTGTATATCTCTGTTCACCTCAATATGGTAATGTACCCAATCCTCACACGTTTCCATTTGGTGAACCTTAAGTTTTTGTACTGAATCGGTGATTGCCTTTCTCTGTGGAAGTATCTTCGTTTGTATCAATTTTTAGGTAACACCTCAATGTGGTATGATAGGATATGGGTCTTTCGTTTTCTCACTTACTCCAAGTTGCGTGATTACTTCTAGAGTCATCTATGGTGCTGCAAATGGCATTGCTTCATTTTATCGCTAGCTCATAATCCATCTGTACATGTAGCAGTTCTTCTTTGTCCACCCATCTGTCGGTGGACTTTTTGGTGACTTCCATATCTTGGCTATGGTAATACTGTGCAATGCAGATTTGCCTGCCTCTTTCTTTCCAATTCTGTCTTCTTAGGTTATAGGTCCAGGAATAAGCCTCTGGATCGTACGGTAGCTCAATGTTTACCTTTTAACGGCACCTCCACTCTGCTCTCATGACTGGCTCTCTCCAGGTTACATCCCACTTAAAGTGGAGGGTTTGCATTTCTCCACAGCACCTTCAGCATTTATTCTTTGTGGTTTTTTACTGATGGTTATTCTGACTGGTGTGAGCTGATACGTCTTTGTGGCTGAATTTGCATGTGTCTCATGATCCATTAAAACTGAGCTTTAAGGCAGGTCCTTTTCATTTTTCAGGCTGTGAGTACCGCTTAGTTCTTCAAAGTGTTTTCCTAAAGTATGTATGTCATAATTTTAAAATTTTTTGGCCATTACCTCCCTGAAGACATTTTGCGGTGACCATTAGCACAGGCTTAAACCTGCGTTTGCAGGTAACGGCCAGAGGGTGGCGGTCTTTCTACGTTCCCCATGCTGGTACTAGGGCAACAGGCCTTCCGGCCAGTGGTGTTCCTCGGTTATAAATTAGAGTGGAATGTGCCTGAAGAAACCCACAAATGCTGATGTCTCCTTACTTATGTTTGTCTTTTAAATTTACCTTATATTTATTATTGGAGCAATATTACATTGTGTACATGGAAGAGTTCTTCTTGGTGCGTTCCTCTGTTGATGGACATTTTCATTGCTTCCAAATGTTGGCTATGGTCAATATGGCTGGAGTGCAGGATTGCCAGCCTGTGACGTTTTGATTCTCATTTTCTCAGGGGATAGGCCCAGCAGTGGGTATGACTGATTGACGGGTAGCTCAGTGTTTACCTTTTCAAGGCACTTCCATTGTGTTTTCATTAGTGGCTCTTACCACGTCCCCCTTAGGGCCGAGTGTACGCATTCCTCCACAGTCCCTTCAGCATTTATTTTTTGAAACATTTTTGCTGATGGCCATTCTGACTGCTGTGAGCTGATAGGTTTTTGTAATTTGGGTTTGCATGTCTTTAAAAATTCCTAAAATATATCATTTTCCCACACCTTTTTCTTTCCTCTTCTTTAAAGGAAAAGCTGTGAGTACCACATAGCTCTTGAAATTGTCTTCTTGGAAGGTTGCCCTCTTTTGAAATTTTTGCTCCATTTTTGATCCCAGGATTTATTTGGAGGGCAGGTGTCATTTACAGAATGGCAAGTTGGTGAATATTTAGTGACCTTTAGCAGTGGGTTGAAAGCTGCTGTTGTGGGAAATGGCCACAAGGAGGCAGCATTTCTCCATTCCCAAATCTGAGTACTAGGGCAGCAGAGCCTTTCTGGAAGTCGTGTTCCTAGGTTGTAAATTAGAATGGAATGTGCCAGGAGAAACCCCCATAAGTTTAGGTCTCATTACTTCTTGTTTTTGTTAATTTTTTTAATCGGGGTAAGGACTAGAATATTGTTTGTCCTAGGGGTACACAATCTGGTTCATTTGTACATTATATATGTCTACTCTACAGATCCTCTTCCCATGTAAAATATTACAGAGTGTTCTGTAGACCTCCCTTGCTATATGGTCGGTCGTTTTGAAATATGTATATAATATGTATTTGGATATGTATAGTAACACTAATCTCATTTATCCATTCCCCCCACCTTTCCTTTTAGATGAGCATAGTTGGTTTTCTAAGTCTGTGAGTGTCTTTCTCTGTGGAAATATGTTCATTTGTGTCAGTGATTAGATAACGCCTCTAAGGGATATCATAGGATATAGGTCTTTTGCTTTCCGACTTACCTCATGTTTTGTGATTATCTCCAGGCTCATCTCTGGTGCCTCAAAGAGCAGTGTTTCATTGTTTTCCATGGCTAATATTCCACTGTGTACATGGACTCCTTCTTCTTTATCCATTCACCTGTTGATGGACATTTTGGTTGCTTCCCATCTTGGCTATTTTGAATAAGGCTGCAGTGCAGCCTTTGCAGCCTGTGTCTTTTCGATCCTGGTCTTCTCAGGTGAGAGGCCCAGTGGTGTGCCTGCTGGATTGAATGGTACCTCAGTTTTCACTTTTCAACGCAGTTCCTTTCGGTGGTCATTATTGGCTGTTAACCACTTTCCATCCCACCAGCACCTAGAGGTTACACAGTTCTCTACAACCCCGTCAGCATTTATTGTTGGTAGACTTTTTGCTGACGGTCAGTCGACAGGTGTGAGTTGGAACCTTTTGGTTGATTAGATTGCATGAGTCTAATCATTCCTGAGGTTGAGCTTTTACCCATTTTCCTGTTTTTTTGTTTAAAGAGAGTGAGGAATACTTACCTCTGCATACTATCTTCTTGAAACATTCGCCTGTTTTGAATTTCTTTTGTCCATTCCCCACCTGAGCACAATTTTTGACGGCAGGTGTCCTTTACAGCCCTGAGCCCTTGTGAATTTTAAGTGACCAGTAGCTGTGGGTTTAAAGCTGCTCTTGCGGGAAACGGCCACAAGGGGGCAGCATTTCTCCTTTACCAAATCTGGTCACTAGGGCAACAGAGCCTTAATGGAAGTCGTGTTCTAGGTTGTAAATTACAATGGAATGTGCCGGGAAAAAGCCCTTTAAGTTTATGTGTCATTCCTTCTTGTTTGTATTTTTAACAAAATTTTTATTCTTTATCACAGCAAATTCGATTACAATGGTTTGTTTGGTCTAGGTGTGCAAGACGTGGTTCCTTCACACATATACATATATCTATTTTCTTTGGAATCTTTTCCCGTGTAGGTTATGACACAATGTTGAGTAGTCTTCTCTTGGTATTCTGTAGGTCTTTGGTGATTATATATTTCACGTGTGTTTGTATATCTCTGTTCACCTCAATATGGTAATGTACCCAATCCTCACACGTTTCCATTTGGTGAACCTTAAGTTTTTGTACTGAATCGGTGATTGCCTTTCTCTGTGGAAGTATCTTCGTTTGTATCAATTTTTAGGTAACACCTCTATGTGGTATGATAGGATATGGGTCTTTCGTTTTCTCACTTACTCCAAGTTGCGTGATTACTTCTAGAGTCATCTATGTTGCTGCAAATGGCATTGCTTCATTTTATTGCTAGCTCATAATCCATCTGTACATGTAGCAGTTCTTCTTTGTCCACCCATCTGTCGGTGGACTTTTTGGTGACTTCCATATCTTGGCTATGGTAATACTGTGCAATGCAGATTTGCCTGCCTCTTTCTTTCCAATTCTGTCTTCTTAGGTTATAGGTCCAGGAATAAGCCTCTGGATCGTACGGTAGCTCAATGTTTACCTTTTAACGGCACCTCCACTCTGCTCTCATGAGTGGCTCTCTCCAGGTTACATCCCACTTAAAGTGGAGGGTTTGCATTTCTCCACAGCACCTTCAGGATTTATTCTTTGTGGTTTTTTACTGATGGTTATTCTGACTGGTGTGAGCTGATACGTCTTTGTGGCTGAATTTGCATGTTTCTCATGATCCATTAAAACTGAGCTTTAAGGCAGGTCCTTTTCATTTTTCAGGCTGTGAGTACCGCTTAGTTCTTCAAAGTGTTTTCTTAAAGTATGTATGTCATAATTTTAAAATTTTTTCGCCATTACCTCCCTGAAGACATTTTGCGGTGACCATTAGCACAGGCTTAAACCTGCGTTTGCAGGTAACGGCCAGAGGGTGGCAGTCTTTCTACGTTCCCCGTGCTGGTACTAGGGCAACAGGCCTTCCGGCCAGTGGTGTTCCTCGGTTATAAATTAGAGTGGATTGTGCATGAAGAAACCCACAAATGCTGATGTCTCCTTACTTATGTTTGTCTTTTAAATTTACCTTATATTTATTATTGGAGCAATATTACATTGTGTACATGGAACAGTTCTTCTTGGTGCGTTCCTCTGTTGATGGACATTTTCATTGCTTCCAAATGTTGGCTATGGTCAATATGGCTGGAGTGCAGGATTGCCAGCCTGTGACGTTTTGATTCTCATTTTCTCAGGGGATAGGCCCAGCAGTGGGTATGACTGATTGACGGGTAGCTCAGTGTTTACCTTTTCAAGGCACTTCCATTGTGTTTTCATTAGTGGCTCTTACCACGTCCCCCTTAGGGCCGAGTGTATGCATTCCTCCACAGTCCCTTCAGCATTTATTTTTTGAAACATTTTTGCTGATGGCCATTCTGACTGCTGTGAGCTGATAGGTTTTTGTAATTTGGGTTTGCATGTCTTTAAAAATTCCTAAAATATATCATTTTCCCACACCTTTTTCTTTCCTCTTCTTTAAAGGAAAAGCTGTGAGTACCACATAGCTCTTGAAATTGTCTTCTTGGAAGGTTGCCCTCTTTTGAAATTTTTGCTCCATTTTTGATCCCAGGATTTATTTGGAGGGCAGGTGTCATTTACAGAATGGCAAGTTGGTGAATATTTAGTGACCTTTAGCAGTGGGTTGAAAGCTGCTGTTGTGGGAAATGGCCACAAGGAGGCAGCATTTCTCCATTCCCAAATCTGAGTACTAGGGCAGCAGAGCCTTTCTGGAAGTCGTGTTCCTAGGTTGTAAATTAGAATGGAATGTGCCAGGAGAAACCCCCATAAGTTTAGGTCTCATTACTTCTTGTTTTTGTTAATTTTTTTAATCGGGGTAAGGACTAGAATATTGTTTGTCCTAGGGGTACACAATCTGGTTCAATTGTACATTATATATGTCTACTCTACAGATCCTCTTCCCATGTAAAATATTACAGAGTGTTCTGTAGACCTCCCTTGCTATATGGTCGGTCGTTTTGAAATATGTATATAATATGTATTTGGATATGTATAGTAACACTAATCTCATTTATCCATTCCCCCCACCTTTCCTTTTAGATGAGCATAGTTGGTTTTCTAAGTCTGTGAGTGTCTTTCTCTGTGGAAATATGTTCATTTGTGTCAGTGATTAGATAACGCCTCTAAGGGATATCATAGGATATAGGTCTTTTGCTTTCCGACTTACCTCATGTTTTGTGATTATCTCCAGGCTCATCTCTGGTGCCTCAAAGAGCAGTGTTTCATTGTTTTCCATGGCTAATATTCCACTGTGTACATGGACTCCTTCTTCTTTATCCATTCACCTGTTGATGGACATTTTGGTTGCTTCCCATCTTGGCTATTTTGAATAAGGCTGCAGTGCAGCCTTTGCAGCCTGTGTCTTTTCGATCCTGGTCTTCTCAGGTGAGAGGCCCAGTGGTGTGCCTGCTGGATTGAATGGTACCTCAGTTTTCACTTTTCAACGCAGTTCCTTTCGGCGGTCATTATTGGCTCTTAACCACTTTCCATCCCACCAGCACCTAGAGGTTACACAGTTCTCTACAACCCCGTCAGCATTTATTGTTGGTAGACTTTTTGCTGACGGTCAGTCGACAGGTGTGAGTTGGAACCTTTTGGTTGATTAGATTGCATGAGTCTAATAATTCCTGAGGTTGAGCTTTTACCCATTTTCCTGTTTTTTTGTTTAAAGAGAGTGAGGAATACTTACCTCTGCATACTATCTTCTTGAAACATTCGCCTGTTTTGAATTTCTTTTGTCCATTCCCCACCTGAGCACAATTTTTGACGGCAGGTGTCCTTTAGAACCCTGAGCCCTTGTGAATTTTAAGTGACCAGTAGCTGTGGGTTTAAAGCTGCTCTTGCGGGAAACGGCCACAAGGGGGCAGCATTTCTCCTTTACCAAATCTGGTCACTAGGGCAACAGAGCCTTAATGGAAGTCGTGTTCTAGGTTGTAAAGTACAATGGAATGTGCCGGGAAAAAGCCCTTTAAGTGTATGTGTCATTCCTTCTTGTTTGTATTTTTAACAAAATTTTTATTCTTTATCACAGCAAATTCGATTACAATGGTTTGTTTGGTCTAGGTATGCAAGACGTGGTTCCTTCACACATATACATATATCTATTCTTCTTTGGAATCTTTTCCCGTGTAGGTTATGACACAATGTTGAGTAGTCTTCTCTTGGTATTCTGTAGGTGTTTGGTGATTATATATTTCACGTGTGTTTGTATATCTCTGTTCACCTCAATATGGTAATGTACCCAATCCTCACACCTTTCCATTTGGTGAACCTTAAGTTTTTGTACTGAATCTGTGATTGCCTTTCTCTGTGGAAGTATCTTCGTTTGTATCAATTTTTAGGTAACACCTCTATGTGGTATGATAGGATATGTGTCTTTCGTTTTCTCACTTACTCCAAGTTGCGTGATTACTTCTAGAGTCATCTATGGTGCTGCAAATGGCATTGCTTCATTTTATCGCTAGCTCATAATCCATCTGTACATGTAGCAGTTCTTCTTTGTCCACCCATCTGTCGGTGGACTTTTTGGTGACTTCCATATCTTGGCTATGGTAATACTGTGCAATGCAGATTTGCCTGCCTCTTTCTTTCCAATTCTGTCTTCTTAGGTAATAGGTCCAGGAATAAGCCTCTGGATCGTACGGTAGCTCAATGTTTACCTTTTAACGGCACCTCCACTCTGCTCTCATGAGTGGCTCTCTCCAGGTTACATCCCACTTAAAGTGGAGGGTTTGCATTTCTCCACATCACCTTCAGGATTTATTCTTTGTGGTTTTTTACTGATGGTTATTCTGACTGGTGTGAGCTGATACGTCTTTGTGGCTGAATTTGCATGTTTCTCATGATCCATTAAAACTGAGCTTTAAGGCAGGTCCTTTTCATTTTTCAGGCTGTGAGTACCGCTTAGTTCTTCAAAGTGTTTTCTTAAAGTATGTATGTCATAATTTTAAAATTTTTTCGCCATTACCTCCCTGAAGACATTTTGCGGTGACCATTAGCACAGGCTTAAACCTGCGTTTGCAGGTAACGGCCAGAGGGTGGCAGTCTTTCTACGTTCCCCATGCTGGTACTAGGGCAACAGGCCTTCCGGCCAGTGGTGTTCCTCGGTTATAAATTAGAGTGGATTGTGCATGAAGAAACCCACAAATGCTGATGTCTCCTTACTTTTGTTTGTCTTTTAAATTTACCTTATATTTATTATTGGAGCAATATTACATTGTGTACATGGAACAGTTCTTCTTGGTGCGTTCCTCTGTTGATGGACATTTTCATTGCTTCCAAATGTTGGCTATGGTCAATATGGCTGGAGTGCAGGATTGCCAGCCTGTGACGTTTTGATTCTCATTTTCTCAGGGGATAGGCCCAGCAGTGGGTATGACTGATTGACGGGTAGCTCAGTGTTTACCTTTTCAAGGCACTTCCATTGTGTTTTCATTAGTGGCTCTTACCACGTCCCCCTTAGGGCCGAGTGTACGCATTCCTCCACAGTCCCTTCAGCATTTATTTTTTGAAACATTTTTGCTGATGGCCATTCTGACTGCTGTGAGCTGATAGGTTTTTGTAATTTGGGTTTGCATGTCTTTAAAAATTCCTAAAATATATCATTTTCCCACACCTTTTTCTTTCCTCTTCTTTAAAGGAAAAGCTGTGAGTACCACATAGCTCTTGAAATTGTCTTCTTGGAAGGTTGCCCTCTTTTGAAATTTTTGCTCCATTTTTGATCCCAGGATTTATTTGGAGGGCAGGTGTCATTTACAGAATGGCAAGTTGGTGAATATTTAGTGACCTTTAGCAGTGGGTTGAAAGCTGCTGTTGTGGGAAATGGCCACAAGGAGGCAGCATTTCTCCATTCCCAAATCTGAGTACTAGGGCAGCAGAGCCTTTCTGGAAGTCGTGTTCCTAGGTTGTAAATTAGAATGGAATGTGCCAGGAGAAACCCCCATAAGTTTAGGTCTCATTACTTCTTGTTTTTGTTAATTTTTTTAATCGGGGTAAGGAGTAGAATATTGTTTGTCCTAGGGGTACACAATCTGGTTCAATTGTACATTATATATGTCTACTCTACAGATCCTCTTCCCATGTAAAATATTACAGAGTGTTCTGTAGACCTCCCTTGCTATATGGTCGGTCGTTTTGAAATATGTATATAATATGTATTTGGATATGTATAGTAACACTAATCTCATTTATCCATTCCCCCCACCTTTCCTTTTAGATGAGCATAGTTGGTTTTCTAAGTCTGTGAGTGTCTTTCTCTGTGGAAATATGTTCATTTGTGTCAGTGATTAGATAACGCCTCTAAGGGATATCATAGGATATAGGTCTTTTGCTTTCCGACTTACCTCATGTTTTGTGATTATCTCCAGGCTCATCTCTGGTGCCTCAAAGAGCAGTGTTTCATTGTTTTCCATGGCTAATATTCCACTGTGTACATGGACTCCTTCTTCTTTATCCATTCACCTGTTGATGGACATTTTGGTTGCTTCCCATCTTGGCTATTTTGAATAAGGCTGCAGTGCAGCCTTTGCAGCCTGTGTCTTTTCGATCCTGGTCTTCTCAGGTGAGTGGCCCAGTGGTGTGCCTGTTGCATTGAGTGGTACCTCAATTTTCACTTTTCAACGCAGTTCCTTTTGGTACTCCTTACTGGCTGTTAACCACTTTACATCTCACCAGCACCTAGAGGTTACACAGTTCTCTACAACCCCGTCAGCATTTATTGTTGGTAGACTTTTTGCTGACGGTCAGTCGACAGGTGTGAGTTGAAACCTTTTGGTTGATTAGATTGCATGAGTCTAATCATTCCTGAGGTTGAGCTTTTACCCATTTTCCTGTTTTTTTGTTTAAAGAGAGTGAGGAATACTTACCTCTGCATACTATCTTCTTGAAACATTCGCCTGTTTTGAATTTCTTTTGTCCATTCCCCACCTGAGCACAATTTTTGACGGCAGGTGTCCTTTACAGCCCTGAGCCCTTGTGAATTTTAAGTGACCAGTAGCTGTGGGTTTAAAGCTGCTCTTGCGGGAAACGGCCACAAGGGGGCAGCATTTCTCCTTTACCAAATCTGGTCACTAGGGCAACAGAGCCTTAATGGAAGTCGTGTTCTAGGTTGTAAAGTACAATGGAATGTGCCGGGAAAAAGCCCTTTAAGTGTATGTGTCATTCCTTCTTGTTTGTATTTTTAACAAAATTTTTATTCTTTATCACAGCAAATTCGATTACAATGGTTTGTTTGGTCTAGGTATGCAAGACGTGGTTCCTTCACACATATACATATATCTATTCTTCTTTGGAATCTTTTCCCGTGTAGGTTATGACACAATGTTGAGTAGTCTTCTCTTGGTATTCTGTAGGTGTTTGGTGATTATATATTTCACGTGTGTTTGTATATCTCTGTTCACCTCAATATGGTAATGTACCCAATCCTCACACCTTTCCATTTGGTGAACCTTAAGTTTTTGTACTGAATCTGTGATTGCCTTTCTCTGTGGAAGTATCTTCGTTTGTATCAATTTTTAGGTAACACCTCTATGTGGTATGATAGGATATGTGTCTTTCGTTTTCTCACTTACTCCAAGTTGCGTGATTACTTCTAGAGTCATCTATGGTGCTGCAAATGGCATTGCTTCATTTTATCGCTAGCTCATAATCCATCTGTACATGTAGCAGTTCTTCTTTGTCCACCCATCTGTCGGTGGACTTTTTGGTGCCTTCCATATCTTGGCTATGGTAATACTGTGCAATGCAGATTTGCCTGCCTCTTTCTTTCCAATTCTGTCTTCTTAGGTTATAGGTCCAGGAATAAGCCTCTGGATCGTACGGTAGCTCAATGTTTACCTTTTAACGGCACCTCCACTCTGCTCTCATGAGTGGCTCTCTCCAGGTTACATCCCACTTAAAGTGGAGGGTTTGCATTTCTCCACATCACCTTCAGGATTTATTCTTTGTGGTTTTTTACTGATGGTTATTCTGACTGGTGTGAGCTGATACGTCTTTGTGGCTGAATTTGCATGTTTCTCATGATCCATTAAAACTGAGCTTTAAGGCAGGTCCTTTTCATTTTTCAGGCTGTGAGTACCGCTTAGTTCTTCAAAGTGTTTTCTTAAAGTATGTATGTCATAATTTTAAAATTTTTTGGCCATTACCTCCCTGAAGACATTTTGCGGTGACCATTAGCACAGGCTTAAACCTGCGTTTGCAGGTAATGGCCAGAGGGTGGCGGTCTTTCTACGTTCCCCGTGCTGGTACTAGGGCAACAGGCCTTCCGGCCAGTGGTGTTCCTCGGTTATAAATTAGAGTGGAATGTGCCTGAAGAAACCCACAAATGCTGATGTCTCCTTACTTATGTTTGTCTTTTAAATTTACCTTATATTTATTATTGGAGCAATATTACATTGTGTACATGGAAGAGTTCTTCTTGGTGCGTTCCTCTGTTGATGGACATTTTCATTGCTTCCAAATGTTGGCTATGGTCAATATGGCTGGAGTGCAGGATTGCCAGCCTGTGACGTTTTGATTCTCATTTTCTCAGGGGATAGGCCCAGCAGTGGGTATGACTGATTGACGGGTAGCTCAGTGTTTACCTTTTCAAGGCACTTCCATTGTGTTTTCATTAGTGGCTCTTACCACGTCCCCCTTAGGGCCGAGTGTACGCATTCCTCCACAGTCCCTTCAGCATTTATTTTTTGAAACATTTTTGCTGATGGCCATTCTGACTGCTGTGAGCTGATAGGTTTTTGTAATTTGGGTTTGCATGTCTTTAAAAATTCCTAAAATATATCATTTTCCCACACCTTTTTCTTTCCTCTTCTTTAAAGGAAAAGCTGTGAGTACCACATAGCTCTTGAAATTGTCTTCTTGGAAGGTTGCCCTCTTTTGAAATTTTTGCTCCATTTTTGATCCCAGGATTTATTTGGAGGGCAGGTGTCATTTACAGAATGGCAAGTTGGTGAATATTTAGTGACCTTTAGCAGTGGGTTGAAAGCTGCTGTTGTGGGAAATGGCCACAAGGAGGCAGCATTTCTCCATTCCCAAATCTGAGTACTAGGGCAGCAGAGCCTTTCTGGAAGTCGTGTTCCTAGGTTGTAAATTAGAATGGAATGTGCCAGGAGAAACCCCCATAAGTTTAGGTCTCATTACTTCTTGTTTTTGTTAATTTTTTTAATCGGGGTATGGACTAGAATATTGTTTGTCCTAGGGGTACACAATCTGGTTCATTTGTACATTATATATGTCTACTCTACAGATCCTCTTCCCATGTAAAATATTACAGAGTGTTCTGTAGACCTCCCTTGCTATATGGTCGGTCGTTTTGAAATATGTATATAATATGTATTTGGATATGTATAGTAACACTAATCTCATTTATCCATTCCCCCCACCTTTCCTTTTAGATGAGCATAGTTGGTTTTCTAAGTCTGTGAGTGTCTTTCTCTGTGGAAATATGTTCATTTGTGTCAGTGATTAGATAACGCCTCTAAGGGATATCATAGGATATAGGTCTTTTGCTTTCCGACTTACCTCATGTTTTGTGATTATCTCCAGGCTCATCTCTGGTGCCTCAAAGAGCAGTGTTTCATTGTTTTCCATGGCTAATATTCCATTGTGTACATGGACTCCTTCTTCTTTATCCATTCACCTGTTGATGGACATTTTGGTTGCTTCCCATCTTGGCTATTTTGAATAAGGCTGCAGTGCAGCATTTGCAGCCTGTGTCTTTTCGATCCTGGTCTTCTCAGGTGAGAGGCCCAGTGGTGTGCCTGCAGGATTGAATGGTACCTCAGTTTTCACTTTTCAACGCAGTTCCTTTCGGTGGTCATTATTGGCTGTTAACCACTTTCCATCCCACCAGCACCTAGAGGTTACACAGTTCTGTACAACCCCGTCAGCATTTATTGTTGGTAGACTTTTTGCTGACGGTCAGTCGACAGGTGTGAGTTGGAACCTTTTGGTTGATTAGATTGCATGAGTCTAATAATTCCTGAGGTTGAGCTTTTACCCATTTTCCTGTTTTTTTGTTTAAAGAGAGTGAGGAATACTTACCTCTGCATACTATCTTCTTGAAACATTCGCCTGTTTTGAATTTCTTTTGTCCATTCCCCACCTGAGCACAATTTTTGACGGCAGGTGTCCTTTACAGCCCTGAGCCCTTGTGAATTTTAAGTGACCAGTAGCTGTGGGTTTCAAGCTGCTCTTGCGGGAAACGGCCACAAGGGGGCAGCATTTCTCCTTTACCAAATCTGGTCACTAGGGCAACAGAGCCTTAATGGAAGTCGTGTTCTAGGTTGTAAAGTACAATGGAATGTGCCGGGAAAAAGCCCTTTAAGTGTATGTGTCATTCCTTCTTGTTTGTATTTTTAACAAAATTTTTATTCTTTATCACAGCAAATTCGATTACAATGGTTTGTTTGGTCTAGGTGTGCAAGACGTGGTTCCTTCACACATATACATATATCTATTTTCTTTGGAATCTTTTCCCGTGTAGGTTATGACACAATGTTGAGTAGTCTTCTCTTGGTATTCTGTAGGTCTTTGGTGATTATATATTTCACGTGTGTTTGTATATCTCTGTTCACCTCAATATGGTAATGTACCCAATCCTCACACGTTTCCATTTGGTGAACCTTAAGTTTTTGTACTGAATCGGTGATTGCCTTTCTCTGTGGAAGTATCTTCGTTTGTATCAATTTTTAGGTAACACCTCTATGTGGTATGATAGGATATGGGTCTTTCGTTTTCTCACTTACTCCAAGTTGCGTGATTACTTCTAGAGTCATCTATGGTGCTGCAAATGGCATTGCTTCATTTTATCGCTAGCTCATAATCCATCTGTACATGTAGCAGTTCTTCTTTGTCCACCCATCTGTCGGTGGACTTTTTGGTGACTTCCATATCTTGGCTATGGTAATACTGTGCAATGCAGATTTGCCTGCCTCTTTCTTTCCAATTCTGTCTTCTTAGGTTATAGGTCCAGGAATAAGCCTCTGGATCGTACGGTAGCTCAATGTTTACCTTTTAACGGCACCTCCACTCTGCTCTCATGAGTGGCTCTCTCCAGGTTACATCCCACTTAAAGTGGAGGGTTTGCATTTCTCCACAGCACCTTCAGCATTTATTCTTTGTGGTTTTTTACTGATGGTTATTCTGACTGGTGTGAGCTGATACGTCTTTGTGGCTGAATTTGCATGTGTCTCATGATCCATTAAAACTGAGCTTTAAGGCAGGTCCTTTTTATTTTTCAGGCTGTGAGTACCGCTTAGTTCTTCAAAGTGTTTTCTTAAAGTATGTATGTCATAATTTTAAAATTTTTTGGCCATTACCTCCCTGAAGACATTTTGCGGTGACCATTAGCACAGGCTTAAACCTGCGTTTGCAGGTAAGGTCCAGAGGGTGGCGGTCTTTCTACGTTCCCCGTGCTGGTACTAGAGCAACAGGCCTTCCGGCCAGTGGTGTTCCTCGGTTATAAATTAGAGTGGAATGTGCCTGAAGAAACCCACAAATGCTGATGTCTCCTTACTTATGTTTGTCTTTTAAATTTACCTTATATTTATTATTGGAGCAATATTACATTGTGTACATGGAAGAGTTCTTCTTGGTGCGTTCCTCTGTTGATGGACATTTTCATTGCTTCCAAATGTTGGCTATGGTCAATATGGCTGGAGTGCAGGATTGCCAGCCTGTGACGTTTTGATTCTCATTTTCTCAGGGGATAGGCCCAGCAGTGGGTATGACTGATTGACGGGTAGCTCAGTGTTTACCTTTTCAAGGCACTTCCATTGTGTTTTCATTAGTGGCTCTTACCACGTCCCCCTTAGGGCCGAGTGTACGCATTCCTCCACAGTCCCTTCAGCATTTATTTTTTGAAACATTTTTGCTGATGGCCATTCTGACTGCTGTGAGCTGATAGGGTTTTGTAATTTGGGTTTGCATGTCTTTAAAAATTCCTAAAATATATCATTTTCCCACACCGTTTTCTTTCCTCTTTAAAGGAAAAGCTGTGAGTACCACATAGCTCTTGAAATTGTCCTCTTGGAAGGTTGCCCTCTTTTGAAATTTTTGCTCCATTTTTGATCCCAGGATTTATTTGGAGGGCAGGTGTCATTTACAGAATGGCAAGTTGGTGAATATTTAGTGACCTTTAGCAGTGGGTTGAAAGCTGCTGTTGTGGGAAATGGCCACAAGGAGGCAGCATTTCTCCATTCCCAAATCTGAGTACTAGGGCAGCAGAGCCTTTCTGGAAGTCGTGTTCCTAGGTTGTAAATTAGAATGGAATGTGCCAGGAGAAACCCCCATAAGTTTAGGTCTCATTACTTCTTGTTTTTGTTAATTTTTTTAATCGGGGTAAGGACTAGAATATTGTTTGTCCTAGGGGTACACAATCTGGTTCATTTGTACATTATATATGTCTACTCTACAGATCCTCTTCCCATGTAAAATATTACAGAGTGTTCTGTAGACCTCCCTTGCTATATGGTCGGTCGTTTTGAAATATGTATATAATATGTATTTGGATATGTATAGTAACACTAATCTCATTTATCCATTCCCCCCACCTTTCCTTTTAGATGAGCATAGTTGGTTTTCTAAGTCTGTGAGTGTCTTTCTCTGTGGAAATATGTTCATTTGTGTCAGTGATTAGATAACGCCTCTAAGGGATATCATAGGATATAGGTCTTTTGCTTTCCGACTTACCTCATGTTTTGTGATTATCTCCAGGCTCATCTCTGGTGCCTCAAAGAGCAGTGTTTCATTGTTTTCCATGGCTAATATTCCACTGTGTACATGGACTCCTTCTTCTTTATCCATTCACCTGTTGATGGACATTTTGGTTGCTTCCCATCTTGGCTATTTTGAATAAGGCTGCAGTGCAGCCTTTGCAGCCTGTGTCTTTTCGATCCTGGTCTTCTCAGGTGAGAGGCCCAGTGGTGTGCCTGTTGCATTGAGTGGTACCTCAATTTTCACTTTTCAACGCAGTTCCTTTTGGTACTCCTTACTGGCTGTTAACCACTTTACATCTCACCAGCACCTAGAGGTTACACAGTTCTCTACAACCCCGTCAGCATTTATTGTTGGTAGACTTTTTGCTGACGGTCAGTCGACAGGTGTGAGTTGAAACCTTTTGGTTGATTAGATTGCATGAGTCTAATCATTCCTGAGGTTGAGCTTTTACCCATTTTCCTGTTTTTTTGTTTAAAGAGAGTGAGGAATACTTACCTCTGCATACTATCTTCTTGAAACATTCGCCTGTTTTGAATTTCTTTTGTCCATTCCCCACCTGAGCACAATTTTTGACGGCAGGTGTCCTTTACAGCCCTGAGCCCTTGTGAATTTTAAGTGACCAGTAGCTGTGGGTATAAAGCTGCTCTTGCGGGAAACGGCCACAAGGGGGCAGCATTTCTCCTTTACCAAATCTGGTCACTAGGGCAACAGAGCCTTAATGGAAGTCGTGTTCTAGGTTGTAAAGTACAATGGAATGTGCCGGGAAAAAGCCCTTTAAGTGTATGTGTCATTCCTTCTTGTTTGTATTTTTAACAAAATTTTTATTCTTTATCACAGCAAATTCGATTACAATGGTTTGTTTGGTCTAGGTGTGCAAGATGTGGTTCCTTCACACATATACATATATCTATTCTTCTTTGGAATCTTTTCCCGTGTAGGTTATGACACAATGTTGAGTAGTCTTCTCTTGGTATTCTGTAGGTCTTTGGTGATTATATATTTCACGTGTGTTTGTATATCTCTGTTCACCTCAATATGGTAATGTACCCAATCCTCACACCTTTCCATTTGGTGAACCTTAAGTTTTTGTACTGAATCTGTGATTGCCTTTCTCTGTGGAAGTATCTTCGTTTGTATCAATTTTTAGGTAACACCTCTATGTGGTATGATAGGATATGTGTCTTTCGCTTTCTCACTTACTCCAAGTTGCGTGATTACTTCTAGAGTCATCTATGGTGCTGCAAATGGCATTGTTTCATTTTATCGCTAGCTCATAATCCATCTGTACATGTAGCAGTTCTTCTTTGTCCACCCATCTGTCGGTGGACTTTTTGGTGACTTCCATATCTTGGCTATGGTAATACTGTGCAATGCAGATTTGCCTGCCTCTTTCTTTCCAATTCTGTCTTCTTAGGTTATAGGTCCAGGAATAAGCCTCTGGATCGTACGGTAGCTCAATGTTTACCTTTTAACGGCACCTCCACTCTGCTCTCATGAGTGACTCTCTCCAGGTTTCATCCCACTTAAAGTGGAGGGTTTGCATTTCTCCACAGCACCTTCAGGATTTATTCTTTGTGGTTTTTTACTGATGGTTATTCTGACTGGTGTGAGCTGATACGTCTTTGTGGCTGAATTTGCATGTTTCTCATGATCCATTAAAACTGAGCTTTAAGGCAGGTCCTTTTCATTTTTCAGGCTGTGAGTACCGCTTAGTTCTTCAAAGTGTTTTCTTAAAGTATGTATGTCATAATTTTAAAATTTTTTGGCCATTACCTCCCTGAAGACATTTTGCGGTAACCATTAGCACAGGCTTAAACCTGCGTTTGCAGGTAACGGCCAGAGGGTGGCAGTCTTTCTACGTTCCCCATGCTGGTACTAGGGCAACAGGCCTTCCGGCCAGTGGTGTTCCTCGGTTATAAATTAGAGTGGATTGTGCATGAAGAAACCCACAAATGCTGATGTCTCCTTACTTATGTTTGTCTTTTAAATTTACCTTATATTTATTATTGGAGCAATATTACATTGTGTACATGGAACAGTTCTTCTTGGTGCGTTCCTCTGTTGATGGACATTTTCATTGCTTCCAAATGTTGGCTATGGTCAATATGGCTGGAGTGCAGGATTGCCAGCCTGTGACGTTTTGATTCTCATTTTCTCAGGGGATAGGCCCAGCAGTGGGTATGACTGATTGACGGGTAGCTCAGTGTTTACCTTTTCAAGGCACTTCCATTGTGTTTTCATTAGTGGCTCTTACCACGTCCCCCTTAGGGCCGAGTGTACGCATTCCTCCACAGTCCCTTCAGCATTTATTTTTTGAAACATTTTTGCTGATGGCCATTCTGACTGCTGTGAGCTGATAGGTTTTTGTAATTTGGGTTTGCATGTCTTTAAAAATTCCTAAAATATATCATTTTCCCACACCTTTTTCTTTCCTCTTCTTTAAAGGAAAAGCTGTGAGTACCACATAGCTCTTGAAATTGTCTTCTTGGAAGGTTGCCCTCTTTTGAAATTTTTGCTCCATTTTTGATCCCAGGATTTATTTGGAGGGCAGGTGTCATTTACAGAATGGCAAGTTGGTGAATATTTAGTGACCTTTAGCAGTGGGTTGAAAGCTGCTGTTGTGGGAAATGGCCACAAGGAGGCAGCATTTCTCCATTCCCAAATCTGAGTACTAGGGCAGCAGAGCCTTTCTGGAAGTCGTGTTCCTAGGTTGTAAATTAGAATGGAATGTGCCAGGAGAAACCCCCATAAGTTTAGGTCTCATTACTTCTTGTTTTTGTTAATTTTTTTAATCGGGGTAAGGACTAGAATATTGTTTGTCCTAGGGGTACACAATCTGGTTCATTTGTACATTATATATGTCTACTCTACAGATCCTCTTCCCATGTAAAATATTACAGAGTGTTCTGTAGACCTCCCTTGCTATATGGTCGGTCGTTTTGAAATATGTATATAATATGTATTTGGATATGTATAGTAACACTAATCTCATTTATCCATTCCCCCCACCTTTCCTTTTAGATGAGCATAGTTGGTTTTCTAAGTCTGTGAGTGTCTTTCTCTGTGGAAATATGTTCATTTGTGTCAGTGATTAGATAACGCCTCTAAGGGATATCATAGGATATAGGTCTTTTGCTTTCCGACTTACCTCATGTTTTGTGATTATCTCCAGGCTCATCTCTGGTGCCTCAAAGAGCAGTGTTTCATTGTTTTCCATGGCTAATATTCCACTGTGTACATGGACTCCTTCTTCTTTATCCATTCACCTGTTGATGGACATTTTGGTTGCTTCCCATCTTGGCTATTTTGAATAAGGCTGCAGTGCAGCCTTTGCAGCCTGTGTCTTTTCGATCCTGGTCTTCTCAGGTGAGAGGCCCAGTGGTGTGCCTGTTGCATTGAGTGGTACCTCAATTTTCACTTTTCAACGCAGTTCCTTTTGGTACTCCTTACTGGCTGTTAACCACTTTACATCTCACCAGCACCTAGAGGTTACACAGTTCTCTACAACCCCGTCAGCATTTATTGTTGGTAGACTTTTTGCTGACGGTCAGTCGACAGGTGTGAGTTGAAACCTTTTGGTTGATTAGATTGCATGAGTCTAATCATTCCTGAGGTTGAGCTTTTACCCATTTTCCTGTTTTTTTGTTTAAAGAGAGTGAGGAATACTTACCTCTGCATACTATCTTCTTGAAACATTCGCCTGTTTTGAATTTCTTTTGTCCATTCCCCACCTGAGCACAATTTTTGACGGCAGGTGTCCTTTACAGCCCTGAGCCCTTGTGAATTTTAAGTGACCAGTAGCTGTGGGTATAAAGCTGCTCTTGCGGGAAACGGCCACAAGGGGGCAGCATTTCTCCTTTACCAAATCTGGTCACTAGGGCAACAGAGCCTTAATGGAAGTCGTGTTCTAGGTTGTAAAGTACAATGGAATGTGCCGGGAAAAAGCCCTTTAAGTGTATGTGTCATTCCTTCTTGTTTGTATTTTTAACAAAATTTTTATTCTTTATCACAGCAAATTCGATTACAATGGTTTGTTTGGTCTAGGTGTGCAAGATGTGGTTCCTTCACACATATACATATATCTATTCTTCTTTGGAATCTTTTCCCGTGTAGGTTATGACACAATGTTGAGTAGTCTTCTCTTGGTATTCTGTAGGTCTTTGGTGATTATATATTTCACGTGTGTTTGTATATCTCTGTTCACCTCAATATGGTAATGTACCCAATCCTCACACCTTTCCATTTGGTGAACCTTAAGTTTTTGTACTGAATCTGTGATTGCCTTTCTCTGTGGAAGTATCTTCGTTTGTATCAATTTTTAGGTAACACCTCTATGTGGTATGATAGGATATGTGTCTTTCGCTTTCTCACTTACTCCAAGTTGCGTGATTACTTCTAGAGTCATCTATGGTGCTGCAAATGGCATTGTTTCATTTTATCGCTAGCTCATAATCCATCTGTACATGTAGCAGTTCTTCTTTGTCCACCCATCTGTCGGTGGACTTTTTGGTGACTTCCATATCTTGGCTATGGTAATACTGTGCAATGCAGATTTGCCTGCCTCTTTCTTTCCAATTCTGTCTTCTTAGGTTATAGGTCCAGGAATAAGCCTCTGGATCGTACGGTAGCTCAATGTTTACCTTTTAACGGCACCTCCACTCTGCTCTCATGAGTGACTCTCTCCAGGTTTCATCCCACTTAAAGTGGAGGGTTTGCATTTCTCCACAGCACCTTCAGGATTTATTCTTTGTGGTTTTTTACTGATGGTTATTCTGACTGGTGTGAGCTGATACGTCTTTGTGGCTGAATTTGCATGTTTCTCATGATCCATTAAAACTGAGCTTTAAGGCAGGTCCTTTTCATTTTTCAGGCTGTGAGTACCGCTTAGTTCTTCAAAGTGTTTTCTTAAAGTATGTATGTCATAATTTTAAAATTTTTTGGCCATTACCTCCCTGAAGACATTTTGCGGTAACCATTAGCACAGGCTTAAACCTGCGTTTGCAGGTAACGGCCAGAGGGTGGCAGTCTTTCTACGTTCCCCATGCTGGTACTAGGGCAACAGGCCTTCCGGCCAGTGGTGTTCCTCGGTTATAAATTAGAGTGGATTGTGCATGAAGAAACCCACAAATGCTGATGTCTCCTTACTTATGTTTGTCTTTTAAATTTACCTTATATTTATTATTGGAGCAATATTACATTGTGTACATGGAACAGTTCTTCTTGGTGCGTTCCTCTGTTGATGGACATTTTCATTGCTTCCAAATGTTGGCTATGGTCAATATGGCTGGAGTGCAGGATTGCCAGCCTGTGACGTTTTGATTCTCATTTTCTCAGGGGATAGGCCCAGCAGTGGGTATGACTGATTGACGGGTAGCTCAGTGTTTACCTTTTCAAGGCACTTCCATTGTGTTTTCATTAGTGGCTCTTACCACGTCCCCCTTAGGGCCGAGTGTACGCATTCCTCCACAGTCCCTTCAGCATTTATTTTTTGAAACATTTTTGCTGATGGCCATTCTGACTGCTGTGAGCTGATAGGTTTTTGTAATTTGGGTTTGCATGTCTTTAAAAATTCCTAAAATATATCATTTTCCCACACCTTTTTCTTTCCTCTTCTTTAAAGGAAAAGCTGTGAGTACCACATAGCTCTTGAAATTGTCTTCTTGGAAGGTTGCCCTCTTTTGAAATTTTTGCTCCATTTTTGATCCCAGGATTTATTTGGAGGGCAGGTGTCATTTACAGAATGGCAAGTTGGTGAATATTTAGTGACCTTTAGCAGTGGGTTGAAAGCTGCTGTTGTGGGAAATGGCCACAAGGAGGCAGCATTTCTCCATTCCCAAATCTGAGTACTAGGGCAGCAGAGCCTTTCTGGAAGTCGTGTTCCTAGGTTGTAAATTAGAATGGAATGTGCCAGGAGAAACCCCCATAAGTTTAGGTCTCATTACTTCTTGTTTTTGTTAATTTTTTTAATCGGGGTAAGGACTAGAATATTGTTTGTCCTAGGGGTACACAATCTGGTTCAATTGTACATTATATATGTCTACTCTACAGATCCTCTTCCCATGTAAAATATTACAGAGTGTTCTGTAGACCTCCCTTGCTATATGGTCGGTCGTTTTGAAATATGTATATAATATGTATTTGGATATGTATAGTAACACTAATCTCATTTATCCATTCCCCCCACCTTTCCTTTTAGATGAGCATAGTTGGTTTTCTAAGTCTGTGAGTGTCTTTCTCTGTGGAAATATGTTCATTTGTGTCAGTGATTAGATAACGCCTCTAAGGGATATCATAGGATATAGGTCTTTTGCTTTCCGACTTACCTCATGTTTTGTGATTATCTCCAGGCTCATCTCTGGTGCCTCAAAGAGCAGTGTTTCATTGTTTTCCATGGCTAATATTCCACTGTGTACATGGACTCCTTCTTCTTTATCCATTCACCTGTTGATGGACATTTTGGTTGCTTCCCATCTTGGCTATTTTGAATAAGGCTGCAGTGCAGCCTTTGCAGCCTGTGTCTTTTCGATCCTGGTCTTCTCAGGTGAGTGGCCCAGTGGTGTGCCTGTTGCATTGAGTGGTACCTCAATTTTCACTTTTCAACGCAGTTCCTTTTGGTACTCCTTACTGGCTGTTAACCACTTTACATCTCACCAGCACCTAGAGGTTACACAGTTCTCTACAACCCCGTCAGCATTTATTGTTGGTAGACTTTTTGCTGACGGTCAGTCGACAGGTGTGAGTTGAAACCTTTTGGTTGATTAGATTGCATGAGTCTAATCATTCCTGAGGTTGAGCTTTTACCCATTTTCCTGTTTTTTTGTTTAAAGAGAGTGAGGAATTCTTACCTCTGCATACTATCTTCTTGAAACATTCGCCTGTTTTGAATTTCTTTTGTCCATTCCCCACCTGAGCACAATTTTTGACGGCAGGTGTCCTTTACAGCCCTGAGCCCTTGTGAATTTTAAGTGACCAGTAGCTGTGGGTTTAAAGCTGCTCTTGCGGGAAACGGCCACAAGGGGGCAGCATTTTTCCTTTACCAAATTTGGTCACTAGGGCAACAGAGCCTTAATGGAAGTCGTGTTCTAGGTTGTAAAGTACAATGGAATGTGCCGGGAAAAAGCCCTTTAAGTGTATGTGTCATTCCTTCTTGTTTGTATTTTTAACAAAATTTTTATTCTTTATCACAGCAAATTCGATTACAATGGTTTGTTTGGTCTAGGTGTGCAAGACGTGGTTCCTTCACACATATACATATATCTATTCTTCTTTGGAATCTTTTCCCGTGTAGGTTATGACACAATGTTGAGTAGTCTTCTCTTGGTATTCTGTAGGTCTTTGGTGATTATATATTTCACGTGTGTTTGTATATCTCTGTTCACCTCAATATGGTAATGTACCCAATCCTCACACCTTTCCATTTGGTGAACCTTAAGTTTTTGTACTGAATCTGTGATTGCCTTTCTCTGTGGAAGTATCTTCGTTTGTATCAATTTTTAGGTAACACCTCTATGTGGTATGATAGGATATGTGTCTTTCGTTTTCTCACTTACTCCAAGTTGCGTGATTACTTCTAGAGTCATCTATGCTGCTGCAAATGGCATTGCTTCATTTTATCGCTAGCTCATAATCCATCTGTACATGTAGCAGTTCTTCTTTGTCCACCCATCTGTCGGTGGACTTTTTGGTGACTTCCATATCTTGGCTATGGTAATACTGTGCAATGCAGATTTGCCTGCCTCTTTCTTTCCAATTCTGTCTTCTTAGGTTATAGGTCCAGGAATAAGCCTCTGGATCGTACGGTAGCTCAATGTTTACCTTTTAACGGCACCTCCACTCTGCTCTCATGAGTGGCTCTCTCCAGGTTACATCCCACTTAAAGTGGAGGGTTTGCATTTCTCCACAGCACCTTCAGCATTTATTCTTTGTGGTTTTTTACTGATGGTTATTCTGACTGGTGTGAGCTGATACGTCTTTGTGGCTGAATTTGCATGTGTCTCATGATCCATTAAAACTGAGCTTTAAGGCAGGTCCTTTTCATTTTTCAGGCTGTGAGTACCGCTTAGTTCTTCAAAGTGTTTTCTTAAAGTATGTATGTCATAATTTTAAAATTTTTTGGCCATTACCTCCCTGAAGACATTTTGCGGTGACCATTAGCACAGGCTTAAACCAGCGTTTGCAGGTAACGGCCAGAGGGTGGCAGTCTTTCTACGTTCCCCATGCTGGTACTAGGGCAACAGGCCTTCCGGCCAGTGGTGTTCCTCGGTTATAAATTAGAGTGGAATGTGCCTGAAGAAACCCACAAATGCTGATGTCTCCTTACTTATGTTTGTCTTTTAAATTTACCTTATATTTATTATTGGAGCAATATTACATTGTGTACATGGAACAGTTCTTCTTGGTGCGTTCCTCTGTTGATGGACATTTTCATTGCTTCCAAATGTTGGCTATGGTCAATATGGCTGGAGTGCAGGGTTGCCAGCCTGTGACGTTTTGATTCTCATTTTCTCAGGGGATAGGCCCAGCAGTGGGTATGACTGATTGACGGGTAGCTCAGTGTTTACCTTTTCAAGGCACTTCCATTGTGTTTTCATTAGTGGCTCTTACCACGTCCCCCTTAGGGCCGAGTGTACGCATTCCTCCACAGTCCCTTCAGCATTTATTTTTTGAAACATTTTTGCTGATGGCCATTCTGACTGCTGTGAGCTGATAGGGTTTTGTAATTTGGGTTTGCATGTCTTTAAAAATTCCTAAAATATATCATTTTCCCACACGTTTTCTTTCCTTTTTAAAGGAAAAGCTGTGAGTACCACATAGCTCTTGAAATTGTCTTCTTGGAAGGTTGCCCTCTTTTGAAATTTTTGCTCCATTTTTGATCCCAGGATTTATTTGGAGGGCAGGTGTCATTTACAGAATTGCAAGTTGGTGAATACTTAGTGACCTTTAGCAGTGGGTTGAAAGCTGCTGTTGTGGGAAATGGCCACAAGGAGGCAGCATTTCTCCATTCCCAAATCTGAGTACTAGGGCAGCAGAGCCTTTCTGGAAGTCGTGTTCCTAGGTTGTAAATTAGAATGGAATGTGCCAGGAGAAACCCCCATAAGTGTAGGTCTCATTACTTCTTGTTTTTGTTAATTTTTTTAATCGGGGTAAGGACTAGAATATTGTTTGTCCTAGGGGTACACAATCTGGTTCATTTGTACATTATATATGTCTACTCTACAGATCCTCTTCCCATGTAAAATATTACAGAGTGTTCTGTAGACCTCCCTTGCTATATGGTCGGTCGTTTTGAAATATGTATATAATATGTATTTGGATATGTATAGTAACACTAATCTCATTTATCCATTCCCCCCACCTTTCCTTTTACATGAGCATAGTTGGTTTTCTAAGTCTGTGAGTGTCTTTCTCTGTGGAAATATGTTCATTTGTGTCAGTGATTAGATAACGCCTCTAAGGGATATCATAGGATATAGGTCTTTTGCTTTCCGACTTACCTCATGTTTTGTGATTATCTCCAGGCTCATCTCTGGTGCCTCAAAGAGCAGTGTTTCATTGTTTTCCATGGCTAATATTCCATTGTGTACATGGACTCCTTCTTCTTTATCCATTCACCTGTTGATGGATATTTTGGTTGCTTCCCATCTTGGCTATTTTGAATAAGGCTGCAGTGCAGCCTTTGCAGCCTGTGTCTTTTCGATCCTGGTCTTCTCAGGTGAGAGGCCCAGTGGTGTGCCTGTTGCATTGAGTGGTACCTCAGTTTTCACTTTTCAACGCAGTTCCTTTTGGTACTCCTTACTGGCTGTTAACCACTTTACATCTCACCAGCACCTAGAGGTTACACAGTTCTCTACAACCCCGTCAGCATTTATTGTTGGTAGACTTTTTGCTGACGGTCAGTCGACAGGTGTGAGTTGAAACCTTTTGGTTGATTAGATTGCATGAGTCTAATCATTCCTGAGGTTGAGCTTTTACCCATTTTCCTGTTTTTTTGTTTAAAGAGAGTGAGGAATACTTACCTCTGCATACTATCTTCATGAAACATTCGCCTGTTTTGAATTTCTTTTGTCCATTCCCCACCTGAGCACAATTTTTGACGGCAGGTGTCCTTTACAGCCCTGAGCCCTTGTGAATTTTAAGTGACCAGTAGCTGTGGGTTTAAAGCTGCTCTTGCGGGAAACGGCCACAAGGGGGCAGCATTTCTCCTTTACCAAATCTGGTCACTAGGGCAACAGAGCCTTAATGGAAGTCGTGTTCTAGGTTGTAAAGTACAATGGAATGTGCCGGGAAAAAGCCCTTTAAGTGTATGTGTCATTCCTTCTTGTTTGTATTTTTAACAAAATTTTTATTCTTTATCACAGCAAATTCGATTACAATGGTTTGTTTGGTCTAGGTGTGCAAGATGTGGTTCCTTCACACATATACATATATCTATTCTTCTTTGGAATCTTTTCCCGTGTAGGTTATGACACAATGTTGAGTAGTCTTCTCTTGGTATTCTGTAGGTCTTTGGTGATTATATATTTCACGTGTGTTTGTATATCTCTGTTCACCTCAATATGGTAATGTACCCAATCCTCACACCTTTCCATTTGGTGAACCTTAAGTTTTTGTACTGAATCTGTGATTGCCTTTCTCTGTGGAAGTATCTTCGTTTGTATCAATTTTTAGGTAACACCTCTATGTGGTATGATAGGATATGTGTCTTTCGCTTTCTCACTTACTCCAAGTTGCGTGATTACTTCTAGAGTCATCTATGCTGCTGCAAATGGCATTGTTTCATTTTATCGCTAGCTCATAATCCATCTGTACATGTAGCAGATCTTCTTTGTCCACCCATCTGTCGGTGGACTTTTTGGTGACTTCCATATCTTGGCTATGGTAATACTGTGCAATGCAGATTTGCCTGCCTCTTTCTTTCCAATTCTGTCTTCTTAGGTTATAGGTCCAGGAATAAGCCTCTGGATCGTACGGTAGCTCAATGTTTACCTTTTAACGGCACCTCCACTCTGCTCTCATGAGTGGCTCTCTCCAGGTTACATCCCACTTAAAGTGGAGGGTTTGCATTTCTCCACAGCACCTTCAGCATTTATTCTTTGTGGTTTTTTACTGATGGTTATTCTGACTGGTGTGAGCTGATACGTCTTTGTGGCTGAATTTGCATGTGTCTCATGATCCATTAAAACTGAGCTTTAAGGCAGGTCCTTTTCATTTTTCAGGCTGTGAGTACCGCTTAGTTCTTCAAAGTGTTTTCTTAAAGTATGTATGTCATAATTTTAAAATTTTTTCGCCATTACCTCCCTGAAGACATTTTGCGGTGACCATTAGCACAGGCTGAAACCTGCGTTTGCAGGTAACGGCCAGAGGGTGGCAGTCTTTCTACGTTCCCCATGCTGGTACTAGGGCAACAGGCCTTCCGGCCAGTGGTGTTCCTCGGTTATAAATTAGAGTGGATTGGGCCTGAAGAAACCCACAAATGCTGATGTCTCCTTACTTATGTTTGTCTTTTAAATTTACCTTATATTTATTATTGGAGCAATATTACATTGTGTACATGGAAGAGTTCTTCTTGGTGCGTTCCTCTGTTTATGGACATTTTCATTGCTTCCAAATGTTGGCTCTGGTCAATATGGCTGGAGTGCAGGATTGCCAGCCTGTGACGTTTTGATTCTCATTTTCTCAGGGGATAGGCCCAGCAGTGGGTATGACTGATTGACGGGTAGCTCAGTGTTTACCTTTTCAAGGCACTTCCATTGTGTTTTCATTAGTGGCTCTTACCACGTCCCCCTTAGGGCCGAGTGTACGCATTCCTCCACAGTCCCTTCAGCATTTATTTTTTGAAACATTTTTGCTGATGGCCATTCTGACTGCTGTGAGCTGATAGGGTTTTGTAATTTGGGTTTGCATGTCTTTAAAAATTCCTAAAATATATCATTTTCCCACACCTTTTCTTTCCTCTTTAAAGGAAAAGCTGTGAGTACCACATAGCTCTTGAAATTGTCTTCTTGGAAGGTTGCCCTCTTTTGAAATTTTTGCTCCATTTTTGATCCCAGGATTTATTTGGAGGGCAGGTGTCATTTACAGAATGGCAAGTTGGTGAATATTTAGTGACCTTTAGCAGTGGGTTGAAAGCTGCTGTTGTGGGAAATGGCCACAAGGAGGCAGCATTTCTCCATTCCCAAATCTGAGTACTAGGGCAGCAGAGCCTTTCTGGAAGTCGTGTTCCTAGGTTGTAAATTAGAATGGAATGTGCCAGGAGAAACCCCCATAAGTTTAGGTCTCATTACTTCTTGTTTTTGTTAATTTTTTTAATCGGGGTAAGGACTAGAATATTGTTTGTCCTAGGGGTACACAATCTGGTTCATTTGTACATTATATATGTCTACTCTACAGATCCTCTTCCCATGTAAAATATTACAGAGTGTTCTGTAGACCTCCCTTGCTATATGGTCGGTCGTTT
This sequence comes from Eschrichtius robustus, assembly GCF_028021215.1. NCBI lineage: Eukaryota > Metazoa > Chordata > Mammalia > Artiodactyla > Eschrichtiidae > Eschrichtius > Eschrichtius robustus. The sequence continues at coordinate 108,053,030 of NC_090828.1, forward strand.
TGAAATATGTATATAATATGTATTTGGATATGTATAGTAACACTAATCTCATTTATCCATTCCCCCCACCTTTCCTTTTAGATGAGCATAGTTGGTTTTCTAAGTCTGTGAGTGTCTTTCTCTGTGGAAATATGTTCATTTGTGTCAGTGATTAGATAACGCCTCTAAGGGATATCATAGGATATAGGTCTTTTGCTTTCCGACTTACCTCATGTTTTGTGATTATCTCCAGGCTCATCTCTGGTGCCTCAAAGAGCAGTGTTTCATTGTTTTCCATGGCTAATATTCCATTGTGTACATGGACTCCTTCTTCTTTATCCATTCACCTGTTGATGGACATTTTGGTTGCTTCCCATCTTGGCTATTTTGAATAAGGCTGCAGTGCAGCCTTTGCAGCCTGTGTCTTTTCGATCCTGGTCTTCTCAGGTGAGAGGCCCAGTGGTGTGCCTGCTGGATTGAATGGTACCTCAGTTTTCACTTTTCAACGCAGTTCCTTTCGGTAGTCATTATTGGCTGTTAACCACTTTCCTTCCCACCAGCACCTAGAGGTTACACAGTTCTCTACAACCCCGTCAGCATTTATTGTTGGTAGACTTTTTGCTGACGGTCAGTCGACAGGTGTGAGTTGAAACCTTTTGGTTGATTAGATTGCATGAGTCTAATAATTCCTGAGGTTGAGCTTTTACCCATTTTCCTGTTTTTTTGTTTAAAGAGAGTGAGGAATACTTACCTCTGCATACTATCTTCTTGAAACATTCGCCTGTTTTGAATTTCTTTTGTCCATTCCCCACCTGAGCACAATTTTTGACGGCAGGTGTCCTTTACAGCCCTGAGCCCTTGTGAATTTTAAGTGACCAGTAGCTGTGGGTTTAAAGCTGCTCTTGCGGGAAACGGCCACAAGGGGGCAGCATTTCTCCTTTACCAAATCTGGTCACTAGGGCAACAGAGCCTTAATGGAAGTCGTGTTCTAGGTTGTAAATTACAATGGAATGTGCCGGGAAAAAGCCCTTTAAGTTTATGTGTCATTCCTTCTTGTTTGTATTTTTAACAAAATTTTTATTCTTTATCACAGCAAATTCGATTACAATGGTTTGTTTGGTCTAGGTGTGCAAGACGTGGTTCCTTCACACATATACATATATCTATTTTCTTTGGAATCTTTTCCCGTGTAGGTTATGACACAATGTTGAGTAGTCTTCTCTTGGTATTCTGTAGGTCTTTGGTGATTATATATTTCACGTGTGTTTGTATATCTCTGTTCACCTCAATATGGTAATGTACCCAATCCTCACACGTTTCCATTTGGTGAACCTTAAGTTTTTGTACTGAATCGGTGATTGCCTTTCTCTGTGGAAGTATCTTCGTTTGTATCAATTTTTAGGTAACACCTCAATGTGGTATGATAGGATATGGGTCTTTCGTTTTCTCACTTACTCCAAGTTGCGTGATTACTTCTAGAGTCATCTATGGTGCTGCAAATGGCATTGCTTCATTTTATCGCTAGCTCATAATCCATCTGTACATGTAGCAGTTCTTCTTTGTCCACCCATCTGTCGGTGGACTTTTTGGTGACTTCCATATCTTGGCTATGGTAATACTGTGCAATGCAGATTTGCCTGCCTCTTTCTTTCCAATTCTGTCTTCTTAGGTTATAGGTCCAGGAATAAGCCTCTGGATCGTACGGTAGCTCAATGTTTACCTTTTAACGGCACCTCCACTCTGCTCTCATGACTGGCTCTCTCCAGGTTACATCCCACTTAAAGTGGAGGGTTTGCATTTCTCCACAGCACCTTCAGCATTTATTCTTTGTGGTTTTTTACTGATGGTTATTCTGACTGGTGTGAGCTGATACGTCTTTGTGGCTGAATTTGCATGTGTCTCATGATCCATTAAAACTGAGCTTTAAGGCAGGTCCTTTTCATTTTTCAGGCTGTGAGTACCGCTTAGTTCTTCAAAGTGTTTTCCTAAAGTATGTATGTCATAATTTTAAAATTTTTTCGCCATTACCTCCCTGAAGACATTTTGCGGTGACCATTAGCACAGGCTTAAACCTGCGTTTGCAGGTAACGGCCAGAGGGTGGCGGTCTTTCTACGTTCCCCATGCTGGTACTAGGGCAACAGGCCTTCCGGCCAGTGGTGTTCCTCGGTTATAAATTAGAGTGGAATGTGCCTGAAGAAACCCACAAATGCTGATGTCTCCTTACTTATGTTTGTCTTTTAAATTTACCTTATATTTATTATTGGAGCAATATTACATTGTGTACATGGAAGAGTTCTTCTTGGTGCGTTCCTCTGTTGATGGACATTTTCATTGCTTCCAAATGTTGGCTATGGTCAATATGGCTGGAGTGCAGGATTGCCAGCCTGTGACGTTTTGATTCTCATTTTCTCAGGGGATAGGCCCAGCAGTGGGTATGACTGATTGACGGGTAGCTCAGTGTTTACCTTTTCAAGGCACTTCCATTGTGTTTTCATTAGTGGCTCTTACCACGTCCCCCTTAGGGCCGAGTGTACGCATTCCTCCACAGTCCCTTCAGCATTTATTTTTTGAAACATTTTTGCTGATGGCCATTCTGACTGCTGTGAGCTGATAGGTTTTTGTAATTTGGGTTTGCATGTCTTTAAAAATTCCTAAAATATATCATTTTCCCACACCTTTTTCTTTCCTCTTCTTTAAAGGAAAAGCTGTGAGTACCACATAGCTCTTGAAATTGTCTTCTTGGAAGGTTGCCCTCTTTTGAAATTTTTGCTCCATTTTTGATCCCAGGATTTATTTGGAGGGCAGGTGTCATTTACAGAATGGCAAGTTGGTGAATATTTAGTGACCTTTAGCAGTGGGTTGAAAGCTGCTGTTGTGGGAAATGGCCACAAGGAGGCAGCATTTCTCCATTCCCAAATCTGAGTACTAGGGCAGCAGAGCCTTTCTGGAAGTCGTGTTCCTAGGTTGTAAATTAGAATGGAATGTGCCAGGAGAAACCCCCATAAGTTTAGGTCTCATTACTTCTTGTTTTTGTTAATTTTTTTAATCGGGGTAAGGACTAGAATATTGTTTGTCCTAGGGGTACACAATCTGGTTCATTTGTACATTATATATGTCTACTCTACAGATCCTCTTCCCATGTAAAATATTACAGAGTGTTCTGTAGACCTCCCTTGCTATATGGTCGGTCGTTTTGAAATATGTATATAATATGTATTTGGATATGTATAGTAACACTAATCTCATTTATCCATTCCCCCCACCTTTCCTTTTAGATGAGCATAGTTGGTTTTCTAAGTCTGTGAGTGTCTTTCTCTGTGGAAATATGTTCATTTGTGTCAGTGATTAGATAACGCCTCTAAGGGATATCATAGGATATAGGTCTTTTGCTTTCCGACTTACCTCATGTTTTGTGATTATCTCCAGGCTCATCTCTGGTGCCTCAAAGAGCAGTGTTTCATTGTTTTCCATGGCTAATATTCCACTGTGTACATGGACTCCTTCTTCTTTATCCATTCACCTGTTGATGGACATTTTGGTTGCTTCCCATCTTGGCTATTTTGAATAAGGCTGCAGTGCAGCCTTTGCAGCCTGTGTCTTTTCGATCCTGGTCTTCTCAGGTGAGAGGCCCAGTGGTGTGCCTGCTGGATTGAATGGTACCTCAGTTTTCACTTTTCAACGCAGTTCCTTTCGGTGGTCATTATTGGCTGTTAACCACTTTCCATCCCACCAGCACCTAGAGGTTACACAGTTCTCTACAACCCCGTCAGCATTTATTGTTGGTAGACTTTTTGCTGACGGTCAGTCGACAGGTGTGAGTTGGAACCTTTTGGTTGATTAGATTGCATGAGTCTAATCATTCCTGAGGTTGAGCTTTTACCCATTTTCCTGTTTTTTTGTTTAAAGAGAGTGAGGAATACTTACCTCTGCATACTATCTTCTTGAAACATTCGCCTGTTTTGAATTTCTTTTGTCCATTCCCCACCTGAGCACAATTTTTGACGGCAGGTGTCCTTTACAGCCCTGAGCCCTTGTGAATTTTAAGTGACCAGTAGCTGTGGGTTTAAAGCTGCTCTTGCGGGAAACGGCCACAAGGGGGCAGCATTTCTCCTTTACCAAATCTGGTCACTAGGGCAACAGAGCCTTAATGGAAGTCGTGTTCTAGGTTGTAAATTACAATGGAATGTGCCGGGAAAAAGCCCTTTAAGTTTATGTGTCATTCCTTCTTGTTTGTATTTTTAACAAAATTTTTATTCTTTATCACAGCAAATTCGATTACAATGGTTTGTTTGGTCTAGGTGTGCAAGACGTGGTTCCTTCACACATATACATATATCTATTTTCTTTGGAATCTTTTCCCGTGTAGGTTATGACACAATGTTGAGTAGTCTTCTCTTGGTATTCTGTAGGTCTTTGGTGATTATATATTTCACGTGTGTTTGTATATCTCTGTTCACCTCAATATGGTAATGTACCCAATCCTCACACGTTTCCATTTGGTGAACCTTAAGTTTTTGTACTGAATCGGTGATTGCCTTTCTCTGTGGAAGTATCTTCGTTTGTATCAATTTTTAGGTAACACCTCTATGTGGTATGATAGGATATGGGTCTTTCGTTTTCTCACTTACTCCAAGTTGCGTGATTACTTCTAGAGTCATCTATGTTGCTGCAAATGGCATTGCTTCATTTTATCGCTAGCTCATAATCCATCTGTACATGTAGCAGTTCTTCTTTGTCCACCCATCTGTCGGTGGACTTTTTGGTGACTTCCATATCTTGGCTATGGTAATACTGTGCAATGCAGATTTGCCTGCCTCTTTCTTTCCAATTCTGTCTTCTTAGGTTATAGGTCCAGGAATAAGCCTCTGGATCGTACGGTAGCTCAATGTTTACCTTTTAACGGCACCTCCACTCTGCTCTCATGAGTGGCTCTCTCCAGGTTACATCCCACTTAAAGTGGAGGGTTTGCATTTCTCCACAGCACCTTCAGGATTTATTCTTTGTGGTTTTTTACTGATGGTTATTCTGACTGGTGTGAGCTGATACGTCTTTGTGGCTGAATTTGCATGTTTCTCATGATCCATTAAAACTGAGCTTTAAGGCAGGTCCTTTTCATTTTTCAGGCTGTGAGTACCGCTTAGTTCTTCAAAGTGTTTTCTTAAAGTATGTATGTCATAATTTTAAAATTTTTTCGCCATTACCTCCCTGAAGACATTTTGCGGTGACCATTAGCACAGGCTTAAACCTGCGTTTGCAGGTAACGGCCAGAGGGTGGCAGTCTTTCTACGTTCCCCGTGCTGGTACTAGGGCAACAGGCCTTCCGGCCAGTGGTGTTCCTCGGTTATAAATTAGAGTGGATTGTGCATGAAGAAACCCACAAATGCTGATGTCTCCTTACTTATGTTTGTCTTTTAAATTTACCTTATATTTATTATTGGAGCAATATTACATTGTGTACATGGAACAGTTCTTCTTGGTGCGTTCCTCTGTTGATGGACATTTTCATTGCTTCCAAATGTTGGCTATGGTCAATATGGCTGGAGTGCAGGATTGCCAGCCTGTGACGTTTTGATTCTCATTTTCTCAGGGGATAGGCCCAGCAGTGGGTATGACTGATTGACGGGTAGCTCAGTGTTTACCTTTTCAAGGCACTTCCATTGTGTTTTCATTAGTGGCTCTTACCACGTCCCCCTTAGGGCCGAGTGTATGCATTCCTCCACAGTCCCTTCAGCATTTATTTTTTGAAACATTTTTGCTGATGGCCATTCTGACTGCTGTGAGCTGATAGGTTTTTGTAATTTGGGTTTGCATGTCTTTAAAAATTCCTAAAATATATCATTTTCCCACACCTTTTTCTTTCCTCTTCTTTAAAGGAAAAGCTGTGAGTACCACATAGCTCTTGAAATTGTCTTCTTGGAAGGTTGCCCTCTTTTGAAATTTTTGCTCCATTTTTGATCCCAGGATTTATTTGGAGGGCAGGTGTCATTTACAGAATGGCAAGTTGGTGAATATTTAGTGACCTTTAGCAGTGGGTTGAAAGCTGCTGTTGTGGGAAATGGCCACAAGGAGGCAGCATTTCTCCATTCCCAAATCTGAGTACTAGGGCAGCAGAGCCTTTCTGGAAGTCGTGTTCCTAGGTTGTAAATTAGAATGGAATGTGCCAGGAGAAACCCCCATAAGTTTAGGTCTCATTACTTCTTGTTTTTGTTAATTTTTTTAATCGGGGTAAGGACTAGAATATTGTTTGTCCTAGGGGTACACAATCTGGTTCAATTGTACATTATATATGTCTACTCTACAGATCCTCTTCCCATGTAAAATATTACAGAGTGTTCTGTAGACCTCCCTTGCTATATGGTCGGTCGTTTTGAAATATGTATATAATATGTATTTGGATATGTATAGTAACACTAATCTCATTTATCCATTCCCCCCACCTTTCCTTTTAGATGAGCATAGTTGGTTTTCTAAGTCTGTGAGTGTCTTTCTCTGTGGAAATATGTTCATTTGTGTCAGTGATTAGATAACGCCTCTAAGGGATATCATAGGATATAGGTCTTTTGCTTTCCGACTTACCTCATGTTTTGTGATTATCTCCAGGCTCATCTCTGGTGCCTCAAAGAGCAGTGTTTCATTGTTTTCCATGGCTAATATTCCACTGTGTACATGGACTCCTTCTTCTTTATCCATTCACCTGTTGATGGACATTTTGGTTGCTTCCCATCTTGGCTATTTTGAATAAGGCTGCAGTGCAGCCTTTGCAGCCTGTGTCTTTTCGATCCTGGTCTTCTCAGGTGAGAGGCCCAGTGGTGTGCCTGCTGGATTGAATGGTACCTCAGTTTTCACTTTTCAACGCAGTTCCTTTCGGCGGTCATTATTGGCTCTTAACCACTTTCCATCCCACCAGCACCTAGAGGTTACACAGTTCTCTACAACCCCGTCAGCATTTATTGTTGGTAGACTTTTTGCTGACGGTCAGTCGACAGGTGTGAGTTGGAACCTTTTGGTTGATTAGATTGCATGAGTCTAATAATTCCTGAGGTTGAGCTTTTACCCATTTTCCTGTTTTTTTGTTTAAAGAGAGTGAGGAATACTTACCTCTGCATACTATCTTCTTGAAACATTCGCCTGTTTTGAATTTCTTTTGTCCATTCCCCACCTGAGCACAATTTTTGACGGCAGGTGTCCTTTAGAACCCTGAGCCCTTGTGAATTTTAAGTGACCAGTAGCTGTGGGTTTAAAGCTGCTCTTGCGGGAAACGGCCACAAGGGGGCAGCATTTCTCCTTTACCAAATCTGGTCACTAGGGCAACAGAGCCTTAATGGAAGTCGTGTTCTAGGTTGTAAAGTACAATGGAATGTGCCGGGAAAAAGCCCTTTAAGTGTATGTGTCATTCCTTCTTGTTTGTATTTTTAACAAAATTTTTATTCTTTATCACAGCAAATTCGATTACAATGGTTTGTTTGGTCTAGGTATGCAAGACGTGGTTCCTTCACACATATACATATATCTATTCTTCTTTGGAATCTTTTCCCGTGTAGGTTATGACACAATGTTGAGTAGTCTTCTCTTGGTATTCTGTAGGTGTTTGGTGATTATATATTTCACGTGTGTTTGTATATCTCTGTTCACCTCAATATGGTAATGTACCCAATCCTCACACCTTTCCATTTGGTGAACCTTAAGTTTTTGTACTGAATCTGTGATTGCCTTTCTCTGTGGAAGTATCTTCGTTTGTATCAATTTTTAGGTAACACCTCTATGTGGTATGATAGGATATGTGTCTTTCGTTTTCTCACTTACTCCAAGTTGCGTGATTACTTCTAGAGTCATCTATGGTGCTGCAAATGGCATTGCTTCATTTTATCGCTAGCTCATAATCCATCTGTACATGTAGCAGTTCTTCTTTGTCCACCCATCTGTCGGTGGACTTTTTGGTGACTTCCATATCTTGGCTATGGTAATACTGTGCAATGCAGATTTGCCTGCCTCTTTCTTTCCAATTCTGTCTTCTTAGGTAATAGGTCCAGGAATAAGCCTCTGGATCGTACGGTAGCTCAATGTTTACCTTTTAACGGCACCTCCACTCTGCTCTCATGAGTGGCTCTCTCCAGGTTACATCCCACTTAAAGTGGAGGGTTTGCATTTCTCCACATCACCTTCAGGATTTATTCTTTGTGGTTTTTTACTGATGGTTATTCTGACTGGTGTGAGCTGATACGTCTTTGTGGCTGAATTTGCATGTTTCTCATGATCCATTAAAACTGAGCTTTAAGGCAGGTCCTTTTCATTTTTCAGGCTGTGAGTACCGCTTAGTTCTTCAAAGTGTTTTCTTAAAGTATGTATGTCATAATTTTAAAATTTTTTCGCCATTACCTCCCTGAAGACATTTTGCGGTGACCATTAGCACAGGCTTAAACCTGCGTTTGCAGGTAACGGCCAGAGGGTGGCAGTCTTTCTACGTTCCCCATGCTGGTACTAGGGCAACAGGCCTTCCGGCCAGTGGTGTTCCTCGGTTATAAATTAGAGTGGATTGTGCATGAAGAAACCCACAAATGCTGATGTCTCCTTACTTTTGTTTGTCTTTTAAATTTACCTTATATTTATTATTGGAGCAATATTACATTGTGTACATGGAACAGTTCTTCTTGGTGCGTTCCTCTGTTGATGGACATTTTCATTGCTTCCAAATGTTGGCTATGGTCAATATGGCTGGAGTGCAGGATTGCCAGCCTGTGACGTTTTGATTCTCATTTTCTCAGGGGATAGGCCCAGCAGTGGGTATGACTGATTGACGGGTAGCTCAGTGTTTACCTTTTCAAGGCACTTCCATTGTGTTTTCATTAGTGGCTCTTACCACGTCCCCCTTAGGGCCGAGTGTACGCATTCCTCCACAGTCCCTTCAGCATTTATTTTTTGAAACATTTTTGCTGATGGCCATTCTGACTGCTGTGAGCTGATAGGTTTTTGTAATTTGGGTTTGCATGTCTTTAAAAATTCCTAAAATATATCATTTTCCCACACCTTTTTCTTTCCTCTTCTTTAAAGGAAAAGCTGTGAGTACCACATAGCTCTTGAAATTGTCTTCTTGGAAGGTTGCCCTCTTTTGAAATTTTTGCTCCATTTTTGATCCCAGGATTTATTTGGAGGGCAGGTGTCATTTACAGAATGGCAAGTTGGTGAATATTTAGTGACCTTTAGCAGTGGGTTGAAAGCTGCTGTTGTGGGAAATGGCCACAAGGAGGCAGCATTTCTCCATTCCCAAATCTGAGTACTAGGGCAGCAGAGCCTTTCTGGAAGTCGTGTTCCTAGGTTGTAAATTAGAATGGAATGTGCCAGGAGAAACCCCCATAAGTTTAGGTCTCATTACTTCTTGTTTTTGTTAATTTTTTTAATCGGGGTAAGGACTAGAATATTGTTTGTCCTAGGGGTACACAATCTGGTTCAATTGTACATTATATATGTCTACTCTACAGATCCTCTTCCCATGTAAAATATTACAGAGTGTTCTGTAGACCTCCCTTGCTATATGGTCGGTCGTTTTGAAATATGTATATAATATGTATTTGGATATGTATAGTAACACTAATCTCATTTATCCATTCCCCCCACCTTTCCTTTTAGATGAGCATAGTTGGTTTTCTAAGTCTGTGAGTGTCTTTCTCTGTGGAAATATGTTCATTTGTGTCAGTGATTAGATAACGCCTCTAAGGGATATCATAGGATATAGGTCTTTTGCTTTCCGACTTACCTCATGTTTTGTGATTATCTCCAGGCTCATCTCTGGTGCCTCAAAGAGCAGTGTTTCATTGTTTTCCATGGCTAATATTCCACTGTGTACATGGACTCCTTCTTCTTTATCCATTCACCTGTTGATGGACATTTTGGTTGCTTCCCATCTTGGCTATTTTGAATAAGGCTGCAGTGCAGCCTTTGCAGCCTGTGTCTTTTCGATCCTGGTCTTCTCAGGTGAGTGGCCCAGTGGTGTGCCTGTTGCATTGAGTGGTACCTCAATTTTCACTTTTCAACGCAGTTCCTTTTGGTACTCCTTACTGGCTGTTAACCACTTTACATCTCACCAGCACCTAGAGGTTACACAGTTCTCTACAACCCCGTCAGCATTTATTGTTGGTAGACTTTTTGCTGACGGTCAGTCGACAGGTGTGAGTTGAAACCTTTTGGTTGATTAGATTGCATGAGTCTAATCATTCCTGAGGTTGAGCTTTTACCCATTTTCCTGTTTTTTTGTTTAAAGAGAGTGAGGAATACTTACCTCTGCATACTATCTTCTTGAAACATTCGCCTGTTTTGAATTTCTTTTGTCCATTCCCCACCTGAGCACAATTTTTGACGGCAGGTGTCCTTTACAGCCCTGAGCCCTTGTGAATTTTAAGTGACCAGTAGCTGTGGGTTTAAAGCTGCTCTTGCGGGAAACGGCCACAAGGGGGCAGCATTTCTCCTTTACCAAATCTGGTCACTAGGGCAACAGAGCCTTAATGGAAGTCGTGTTCTAGGTTGTAAAGTACAATGGAATGTGCCGGGAAAAAGCCCTTTAAGTGTATGTGTCATTCCTTCTTGTTTGTATTTTTAACAAAATTTTTATTCTTTATCACAGCAAATTCGATTACAATGGTTTGTTTGGTCTAGGTATGCAAGACGTGGTTCCTTCACACATATACATATATCTATTCTTCTTTGGAATCTTTTCCCGTGTAGGTTATGACACAATGTTGAGTAGTCTTCTCTTGGTATTCTGTAGGTCTTTGGTGATTATATATTTCACGTGTGTTTGTATATCTCTGTTCACCTCAATATGGTAATGTACCCAATCCTCACACCTTTCCATTTGGTGAACCTTAAGTTTTTGTACTGAATCTGTGATTGCCTTTCTCTGTGGAAGTATCTTCGTTTGTATCAATTTTTAGGTAACACCTCTATGTGGTATGATAGGATATGTGTCTTTC